>NC_077227.1:596811139-597120177 GCF_027887165.1 Monodelphis domestica | reverse complement strand
AAGGAGTTATGGAATGGAACAAATATTCCTATCAAACACATTAGCCATGACCATTTATTTTCTTTGATATATCAGACAGTTTGAGGCTTATTTCACCTTTCCCCCCAAATTCCAATGTAGTTCTAAATAGCTCTACATAGAACAATTTATTTTTTCCTCTTCCTTTCTTCCTTTCATTTTATTGACTCTGTGGAAGTTGCCACTCAATCTCATCAATTAGTATGAGACTATATTAAGGATGGTTCTTCTGTCGCAGCAAGTGGCAGAAAGAGAATTATGTAGCTAATAGCAGTGGAATACATAAATTATTCACCAAAACACATAGTGTTTATTTGAATATATTACTGCTTTCTAAGCTCCAGTTGACTAACAATATACTAGAGCTGATGTGTTGATTTAAAGGGAAAAAAATAACTCGTTATTTCTGTACATTTTATGGGAGCCAAATACTTTACTTATTTTGAGGAATAGTCTGAGTTGACAAACTTAAAAGGAATGGGTACAATTAGACTTTGCTAACCTCAGATTTATGCTTATGAAAGATAACCTCCCCAATACGATTATGCCAGCCTAGAGTGAGATATCTACTCGCATTTCATAAATTAAAGAAATATTTACTAAATGCCTTCTCTATGGAAGGCAATGTGCCATGTGCTGGGGATACGAAGACCCAAATTAAATTAGTCCTGTCCTTAAGGAGCTGATATTCTAGTGAGGAAATATAACATTTATATAAGTCAGTAAATGGTATCTCCTCACTTCTCTTCATATATGAAGATTAGACTAGCATCAGGTTTGGTGACTATAATACCTTTTTCTTCCAACAATTGCTATTTAGTGGATTTAATCATTGCAGCTTCTGTGCCCTCACAAACAAGGCGGGCAGTGTTAGTTCAAGACCAGCAAGCCGACGAGATAGCTTCTAGCCACATGATATTTGCTAATAACTACTGGGAAGCAGAAATAGCTGAAAACTTGTATTCTTTGCTTTTAATTCTCATATTTATTGATAAAAACAGTATAAAATTATATAAAACACTCTTAAACTAGGCATTCAGAGCCCTCTACAATCTAGTTCCAACTTATTTACCAAGTCTTACCTCTCATCACTCCTTTTCAGGTCATTTCTTGTCCAGTCAAACTGGATTCCTGATTCTCAGCTCCAAAATGTGCTTGATTTTCCTTCCTTTATTGATTCCATAAAACTACTACTACTACTAGTAGCTTCTTTTAATCTCATTTATGCCCTATGAAATTATTTTAGACACCCCTATAGGCATTATCAGGCAACTAGATGGCACACTTAAATCTTCATGCACAAGGGTCTTTGTGCACAAAAACGCACAAAGACAATTGTCATCCTCGGTTACCGAGAGACTACTACTAGATGGCACAGTGGATAGAGTCAGGAAGACTCTTCTTCCTGAGTTCAAATCTGGCCTCAGACACTACACTACCAGCTGTGACCTTGGGCAAATCATTAACCCTGTTTGCCACAATTTCCTCATCTGTAAAATGAGCTGGAGAAGGGACTGACAAACTACTCTAGTATGTTTTTTAAAAACATCTTCCATTTTAGAATTGATACATTTTAGTTCCAAGGCAGAAAAGCAGTAAGGGTTAGGCAATTGGGTTATGTGACTTGCCCAGGGTCACATGGATAGGAAGTATCTGAGACCAGATTTGAACCCAGGTCTTCCTGACTCTAGGTATGGTTCTCTAATCACTGAGTCACTTAGCCTCTACCCCCTCAATATCTTTGCCAAGAAAACCCCAAATAGAGTCACAAAGAGAAAAACAAAATGGAAGAATGTCTAAATAATTAATAATCACAACATAGGTATTATCTCCATTTTGCAGATGGGGAAACAGGCTCAGCCTGATTAAGTGACTGACCCAGGGTTATAAAGTTAATTAAGTACCAGTGGCTGGATTTGAATGCACATAGCTTCTGTTTCCAATTGCAATTTTCCTTTACTAGACCTTTTGATCCAGTGTCCTTTTCACTACATTGCCACCTTTTGAAATACTATCCTATTCTTCAAAGGGTTCTTCATGAAGCTTTTCCTGATCTCTCTGCCCTCAAGCTCATCTAGCCCATTGTACTTCTCACTTTTCTTTTATACCATTCCATACTGTATTATACTATGCCATAACATATGCCACGCCATGCTGTCATGTGTTATATTATGCAATACTATACTACAGCATCTAAGTTTTTTGGCAAACATGACATCTTCCTCTTATAAGTTCCTTGAGGTCAGAAACTGTATTGTATTCATCTTTTTTTTTTTTTAGCTTTAGCATTTTTTAAGAGGGCCTGGCACATAACAGGTAATCAGTACATGTTCGTTCAATTGAATGCAATTGAGCTAACTTCATCTTTAACAAAAACCCCGTGATATTCCAAGAATTTTTTTTGGCAGTTTTCAAGATGTTAGAAGTTCTTATGGGGCCATACCATTATGCAAAAAGCACATGAATAAAACTTCTTGAATTATTTTGAAAAGAGGCAAAAGTTTTTTTTTATCTTGTTCTGAATCTCAAATGTCACAGCTATAATTTCTTACTAATTACATAATTAGATTGTTATGTAGTACTAGTAATTGAACACTTGAAATGCTTTTTTAGAAAATTCTAGTTTTAAGAAAGTAATTACTTAATTCCACTGCATTTCTCTGATATAAATTAAGTGGTGGGTAAGGTTCTGTCTTTCAAGCTCTTCTCTTCTCAGTCTATAGTCTTTCCCTTGGCAATATTATCCACCTCTACAACTTCAAATACTCCCTATGAAGATGACTCCAAATCTGTACCTACAGCTAGGCTCTATTCCCTGAATTCCAGGTCCACATGGAGTATAGTCTACTGCCTCGAGGACACGTCCACCTGGATGATTCATCAACAACCCAAGGCTCAACATGTCTAAAACCAAGCTTTTTATCTTTTCTCCTAAATTGTACCTCCTTCAGTTTCTACTGCTTCTGCTTGTGGCACCACCATTCTCTCATGTTTGAAACCTTAGTACTATCTTTGATTCTTCCTTTATCCCTTATTTCTCATAGCCAATCATTTACTAAGTTCTATTTTATCCTGCCTGAATGCCTCATTCCCTCCTCTCTTAGACTACAGTCATTATCTTACTATAGGCTTTCAAACATTTATCTTAAACATCAATACCTTTGGAGCAACTAAGTGGTTCAGAGATTAGATAACCAGTCCTAGAGATGGGAAGCCCTTGGTTCAAATGTAGTCTCAGACAGTTTTTAGCTATGTGACCTGGGCAAGTTATTTAATCCTCTTTGCTTAGCCCTTGCTGCTCTTCTGCCTTGTATTGATTAATTGATACCTTGGGTTAGTATCAATTCTAATACAGAAGTTAGGGTTTGTTGGGAAAATTTATTAGCTGAGATACCAAAAAATAAAACAAAGTCTCCAAATCAAAAAGAAATAGGTTTATTGAGAGAGGGATCCAGTCTCCAAATAAGGCACCAGAAGACCTTGTGCCTTGAGATTTCCCCTAAATTTTTTCATGTAAATTATACATGTGAAGTCATGTAAAACATTTCCATATTAACCATATTTCAAATTAAAACACCAAAAAACTCCCCAAGAAAAATAAAGTTAAAAAATATGCTTCAATCTGCATTCGAACCCCATTAGTTCTTTTTCTGGAGATGGATGGCATTTTTCATCCTAAGACACTCAGAAATGTCTTGACTCCTTGTATTGCTAAGAATAGCTAAGTCTTTCACAGCTGATCATCATTGCAATCTTGTTGTCACTTTATATTGTCCTCCTGGTTCTGCTCACTTCACTTTGCATCAGTTCATCTAAGTTTTTCCAGGTTTTTCTTTCTTTTTAAACTAGAACTTTAGTTAAGTCAAAGGAATACCCTGGGAGAAACAGAAGTTAAATTACTTGCCTAGTGTCACAAAGATGGATTTGAACCCAGGTCTTCCTGAGTACAAAACCAGTGTACCACCTACCAAGCCAACTCTGACTTTACAAGAACTGACATATAAAGGAAACCACCACAGTGACTCTGGATCAATGTAGCTATACTATTTTCCTGCTGTAAAGAAACTTTATAACCTATTTTCCCTCCCTCTACATTCTACCATTCTGTCTTCAATATTATAAAAGAGTTCATTTAAAGAGGAATACTATTAATGGTTACATTGCCTTTCTTGCTTAAATATGTTGGCTGCATGCATCCCCATCATGAGTGGAAATACCATCAGAGCAATTTCATAGAACAAACAGCTGCACCCTCTTACTTTCTACCTCTATAATTCTATTCCATTGCCTTCCCTACTGTGTTAACAAAATGTGTAGCCTTGGAAGCTAACTATTTTGAAGGGAAACACTCATTTGGATGTATAAATTTTGGTCTGTTTAAAAAAAAAATCGATTGCTTTCCAGGCACACCCCCTATATTTTGTGCCCTGATATTTTAGAGTAATGGTATGGTAAAAGGAGATTTGTTCTTTAAATGGCTGATTGACTTGTACTCACACAATCTTTTAATGCAAGTTTTACACTTGCAATAAGGTACCAAATGAACAGTTCAGAAAAATATAAGGCTTATGTTCTTCTGTATAATAAACAGGGAAGAAAGAAGTAGAATAAGCTTTATTATAGACATGTGCTTATAAAGTACATAATATGCACACAAAAACCCTACTTTGAGTCATTGTGTTCTTATAAGTGGGGAAAAGAATCCTGATAATCATTCAAGATTTTTTCCTTGAAACCTTTAGTTGAATTCTAAATCAATGTGTGAAGTGCTGTAACATGGTAATGACACTATATTTATTAAAAAAAAAAATAACATGACACATTTCTTCCAAAGAACTGTGGGCGAATGTTCTTCATTTGACATTTGTACATTCCTGTGAAGTAGGGGCCAGCTTCTGACCTTCATTCTAGGAGGTTCTGTTTTATAGGGGTTCTTTCTGCTCTTACTTGGTTTGACTTCTGAATTGAAGGAAGCAAGACTGTCTTTGGGGCCCTTCAGGTGCCAGTGCAAACTGCAATCAAGATGGGGAAAAAGCCATCCAAAACCCTACTCACCCTACGTTTTCCTTCCCCTTCTTCTCATTTGGTATGCCACAGAAAATGAAGCACTTTAGAGGTATGGTCTAGTATAAAAATGTTTGTGAAATGCTTGCTTAGAGTGATAATGATAATAAATAATAAAAATAGCTGGCTATGCTTTAAGGGTTGCAAAGTATTTTATTTAATAACCCTGTGAGGTAGGTGCTATTATTATTTCCATTTTGTAGATAAAACTGAGGCTGAATGGTTAAGCAACTTGCTTGACACCTAAGGAATGTCTGAGGCAGGATTTGGCCCTAGGTCTTCCTCACTTCAAGGGGACCACTTTATCCATTGCATCATCTTCTTGCCTACTCTAACTGTGGGTGTGTTCCTGATGTTAGGGAAGAACAATAGCTAGAAGATGAAGCATGGTCCACACCCAGATTCTTGGCTTTCAGAAGGGAGGAAATACAAATACTAGTAACAATAATATCTTTCACTTTTACAGAGCTCTTCAGTTTGCAAAGCTCTTTACATTTGGTCTCCATATATAAGACAAACTGTTTCCTCTGGATGTTCTTTCCTTTGGATTTCTCTCTATTATTCCCTTCCTGAAGATGCAATAGTGAAGTATATGTGGCTTGTGAAGCCTCCAGGGATCACCATAAATAGAGCTGCCAAAGAAGTCACGGAACGCTGTGCTATGATGTGCCATTTAAAACAAAGACAGCTGCCTGCTTTATGGGAAGCCATGCCAGAGGAGGCTCTGAGTGGCACACAGCCATACGAAGCACACCTGAGAAGGAGCACCGGCAGTGAGACAGCAGCACAGTGCCCCTACAGAGTGGAGGCCTGGGCTTGGGGGAGGCTGCAGTTGTCAAGAAAATCCCTTCTTGTGTTCTCCACTGAACTCCAGCTTTCCCTTGGTGATGGGCCAGCTGTCTCCACAAGAATCTGGATAGGAATCACTATTTACCACATGGAGAAATGGTTTCCCTTCTTCCATGGGTGACTTTAACTGAAGAATGGCCTGTTAGCCCTCTTCTTCAAATGGCCTCTGGCTGCATCTGTTCTGCTGGTGAAAGAGACATTGAGATCTTAATGGGAACAGCTGAAAGTGCTGTGATCCTGGGATCTGGGACCTTGTAAGGAGATGAGGATTGCTTAAGAGTGAAAATTTCAGACTTTCCTCAGAGCAACTGTAGTTAGACAGTCGGTAATACTGATCTTTTTCTTTCAATTCCTTTCAGTATAGGTACTCTTGTCTATAATAATGGTAATTTAAAAAAAATAGCTGTACACCATTTGTATAGTGTGTTAAGGTTTGCAAAGCATTATATATATATAATTTCAGTGTATAAATAGATAATTCTTTGGGTCATACCAGGTTTGGAAGGAGTGACAAGAATTTTAATGGGAAGGGGTGTGAGATGTTTGGATAAAAGTTATAAATTTTAAGTTGTCATAATGTCTACATTTTCAACCCAAATCTAAATGAATGTGGCAAGCTAGAACCTTAGGTGATCTTGAAAACACCAAAATGAGTCTGGGGACTAGCAGGAATCTAGATAGGTCTGTTTCCATATGCTCAAAGGAACAAAGTACTCAGTTTGGAAGCTACAGGATGCAAAGTGGGTCTTGCTGCATATGTGGAAGAGTATCCAGAGGGAGACTTTCTGATCCTGGTTCATTATGCCATGCTGCCTCTAAGAAAAACATCTGGATTTGATTCTTAGTTCTCAAACTTCTTAGCTGTACAGATTCTACTTCTTTAGACTTTAGTTTCTTTATTTATAAACTGAGAAGACTGGACTTATATCTCTAAGGTCTCTTGTGGCCCTAAGTTTATCAGTTCAAGTTTGCCCTAACCCTATTTCACAGGATTGTTGTTAGGAAAATGTTTTATAAAACTTTAGAAATGAAGTTATTGTTTTTCAACAAACATTTATTAAGTGCCTAGGATATGCAAGCCACTGTGTTAGGTGCTAGGGAACATAAGACAAAAGTGAAATACTCCTTACCATTAAGGAGCTTATATTTTAATACTAATTACTATTACTGTAACTCCTTGTGGAGTTATTAAACCTAATTATGAATGGTAGATCTCAAATATTTTCTAAGCTTCTGAAAGCCAAGAAATCAAGTGTAGTGGCATAGGGAAACAAAAATATGGATAACATGATTTTCTCCATTCTTTATGAAAGCTTGCTCCTTTAGGACCTAGGAGGTTATAGTAGCTTACATTTATGTAATCCTTTATATATCACATTTGATTTTCATAATATCCTTGTGAAATAGGTACAAATATTATCCCCAATGTAAGGTTGAGGAAATTGAGGTTCAGAAGTGTAGTTAGTAAATGGGAATGCTAAGACTTAGACCAAGAGCCTCTGATTCCATATCCAGTGTTCCTTTTACAATATACTGTATTGCCTCTGGTTTGATTAATACTTTTTATAGATCGGGTCTATTTGAAATACACCAACCCGGGGTTGTGAAAAAAGACCCAGACTTTGGTCTTTAATTTGCTATTTACAGCAATATAACTCTTGTTATGTGAAGTCACCTCTCTGGGTGTCAGTTCTTGCACATGTAAAGCAATGAGGTGGGGCTAGATGACCTCTAAGGTATATACCAGATGTTAACATTCTATAACTTTTACATGATTAATGTTTCTAGGTTGTATGCTTGGCTAGCTGTGCATGACAGAAATCCCCCTGTGTATAGCTTCTACTTGTGTACAAGGCCATCTGTGTACAAAATTGTCAAGTTTAAAAAGTTTGTCTTTAGGATTCTCATGTTCATCTTTCTTTATTCATGCTTTTTTCCTCCCTTCCCAAACCATTATGCCCCCTTCTTTTTTAGGTGCTCAGTATTATAAAGATTAAAATTGAAGTTTTGACTCAATAAGAAAGTTATAGAGTTATATTGTGGTCACCAATTTTAAAATATTATAGCTTAGGTCAAAATGACTTTTAGCAGCTTTTATTAACAAAGAAGTGGAACGAGTGAAAGTGGAAAATGTAGATAAAGAGACAGATTCTTAACAAGCCTACCAGCCCTAAGAGCTTCTCCTGCGAAGTAAAGCCTGGTTTAGCACCGCAGCAGGAGGCTTCCTCAGGTCTTGAGCTCCTCATGGAGTCTTCAGCCAGAGTTCCACCAATACAGCCTCCTCCAAAGCCAAGGCAGGAATCTCATCCAATCTCTCCAAATGCAAGGAAAGGAATAGGCCTCTCCAAAGCCAAGGAAGCAAAGAGTCCTCCTCCAACCTGGTTCACCAACGCAGTGTGAATGACTGAATCCTCAAGCTGACCTTTTTAAAACAGTTTTCTCAACGTCACTTTCTATTGCTACCCCCACTTTATGGGAACCAATTGCAGCCTTCCAATTTGCCTAGCACTGCCATGGGGGGTGAGATGGGGTGGTGAGGCAGTGGCCTTTGGAGATGTCACTTATAAGTGACTTGTGAACTCTCATACTTAATGGTCAAGTAGGGGTGCTTTGAGTTCTTGATAGATTGATTGCTGATTGATTTAATTAAAATAGACAGATAATTCTATCTATCTATCTATCTATCTATCTATCTATCTATCTATCAAATTCCCCTTTGATTCTTTGGGAGACTAGTCTCCCCAATGAATCATTTAACATAATTAGCTTATACCTCTAAAATTCTTCTAGCTAAAGTTAGATATAATATTGCACTTTCTAAGAGGAAACTACAATAGTTGGAGATAAGAGGGAAATAGAAGAGAGAGAGCAAAACCAATGTTTGCTAGGCACATTGACAAAAAGCCAATTAGGGAGTAATCCCCTTTGGTATAAGAGTTTACATTCAGAATAAATGTGTTCAATCCCCTTCACTTTAATTCACTACATCCCAAAGTTTATTCTGGATCTTTTGGGGGCAGTGTAGGTTTGTTTATGGCACTTAAACAGTTCATTTTCTTGATTTGGGGAGTTAACAAACTTCTTTTCCTGAAATTTCTCCCAAAATTTTTAAAATCTTGGATTTTACAAAAATTATACAGTATCCTCCTACTGTTTGATGTGTAAAAACAAGAAAAGATTTTATTTCAGAAATATATATGATATATATTTGATATAAGACTTTTCATACTTATATATTATTTTTAGGCCTCCCTGTTATTTGTCTTTTATTTCTCAATGCAGAATGAAAGACTTTTTCATATAAATAGGACACTAACCAGGGGATCGCTATTGAGTTCCCCCCCACCCCCCAATCCCTTTGGTGATATTATAGGATAATAAGCATAGCAGAGACAATGAGATTTAAGCATATTCTCAAGTCTTAAGTAAGTGGTCACATTTGTCAGTTATAAAGGTATCCTTTTTTATGATATGCTAATGGGCCAAAATCTGAAAATATATCCTCATTAGTGAGCAAGTATTTATTAAGCATTCACTATGGATCAGAGACTATGCTAAATGCTGGAGATACAAAAATGAAAATCCTTGACTAATAAAATTACACTTCAATAGAGGCTATATAACATGTACCTCTATATTTATACCTATCTAACTATAAATAAATACACATGCCAGAACTTTTTGGGGATGAGTTGGATCCCTAGAGCTACTATATTCCCTCAGGGCTTTAGGGGTATACCTGACAGATTGGAAGGTTGTCTTTTTAGTATTTAGTAGACTTTCTGTCTTAATTATCAGTTGAGAATTATTTGTTTTTGTTTTTTTTAGAAAGGAGTAGTTTACATTAAGAACAGTTGGTACAAAATAATCCCTAGCACAACCAGCACTGACTGAGAGAACTTCTCAAATTCATGAGGTCATCTCCCAGGATAGGAAATATCTGTTTTAGAATCACTGTTCAGCTACCTATGATCAAATAAAGAAGTACTGGAAGAAGGAACTGGCCTGAGATACTGGTTCAGGCTCTCCTAGGCAGCACAAATATCTGCTGCCATGTGGGAGAAGCCACTATTAGCTGTCTGAGATAGTTGAGAGGAAGAAGAAATCCTTTCCCCCACCTTGCAAGGGGGGTCTGAGAGAGTTTCATGCTACACCTGATAGGTGTGGAAGGGAGAGAAACAAATGCAGCATGTAGGTCAAGAAAGATTAGAACTGAGCAAAAACTCAGATTTGGCAATTAAGAAATTAGTGATAATTCTCTGGAAAGAGTAGTTTCAGGTGAGTGATGAAACTGAAAGCCATACTACAAAGGATTGAGGAACAAATGAGAAAGGAACAAGTGAAGGCAGAGAGTACAGATAACTTTTTAAAGAACATAGGGAGGAGAGCTATAGGATAACTTGAGGGGCTGGTAGAATATAGTAAAGGTTTTTAAAGTTGGGGCAGCCTTGGACTTTCCTGAAGACAAAAGGGAAAGAAGCAGTTGATAGGGAAATATTGGAGATGAGAGAGGGCAGGGATGCTTGAGGATGCAATCTGTTGGAAAAGACAAGAGAGGATAGGATTAAGTGCCCATGCAGAGTGACCATGTGCCTATGTAGTACCTGTCTTTGGCAAGGAGAAAGCACACTTTTTTTGTCAGAGACTAGAGAAAAGTAGGTGAGAATAGGAAATAATGTCAAGGAGTTTGGAGGTGAAGAGAATGGAAGAAAATAGAACTCACTTGGAATTACCTCAATTTTTTTCCCAGTAAAATAAGAGAAAAGTTCCCAGTCAAAAGAGGAGGAAGAATAATTGTGATGGGCTTGAACAGGGAAAAAATTTGGAATAATTTCTGTGGAAGGTGGGATAGGAATTGATTAAGAAGAAAAAAACAGACTTCCTTTTGCAGTGATGGGCTATAGGAATTTATAATATACCCAGGCACCATGATAGTTCTTCCTCCAGCTCTGTTTAGAGGCTTGTGAATAGTAGGGTGGTGGAAATCATCTAGGGTTGAATTTGGTAAGGAAGAGTGGCAAAAGGTCAAGAGAACAAAGGATTCAAGGGGAAAAGACAATGTAGAGTTGAAATGATTAACTATGGAATAGAAGTTGGAGAGGGAGGAAAGTGGAGTCAGAGCAAATGGCCTGAGAAAATATTGAAGGATAGAAAGAATGGCAATCTTGATTAGGAATAAGAGGTGAAGAAGGGATGAAGCACATGGAGGGGTGGAATGATGGGAGGTGATGATCAGATATAGAAGGATGTCAATTTCTAATTAAGGAAATAGAACACTTGTAAATGTATGCTCATTTATACATGTGGCTAAGGTGAAAGAGTAGGTTATAGGACTTCAGGAAGTTGAGAAAATGAGTTTAGGGAGTTGAAGGAATTATCTATTACTATAGTAACTCCCTGCTACTACAAAACTTTCCTAGTAAAAGGATAGGGGTTGTGATGAAGAGGAAGATGGTGAGTCAAGTCCTGCCTCAATCTCAGGAAGCTAAGTGGCTCAGTTGATGAAGTGTTGGGCCTAGAGTCAAGAAGATGAGTTTAAATACAGCCTCAGACATTTATTACCTATGTAGTCTTGGGCAAATCATTAAACCTCTGTCCACTTTGGTTTCCTCAACTATAAGATGGGGTTAATGATGGTATCTGCTTCCAGGGTTGTTTTGAGAATCAAAAGAGATAATATTTGTAAAGCACTTAGCACAGTCCCTGGATCATAGCTGATGCTTAATAAATGTTTGTTATATGTATATATATTTTTTTCTTGATAAAAGAGGTGTGTGTGGGGGGGGGGAGTTACCTTGAGGTCAGAATGCTACAGCAATGATTTAATAAAAATTTTTGAGTGACCTTTAAAAAAAGAAATGTTACTAAGTGAAAGAGGCAAAAGGAGAGTCTGCTAATGACAATGGATAGCAAAGAGTATTCTGCCTCTGGGGAGGGTAGGTAGAGATGCAGTATTATCAGAATGGAGTCAGATTTCAATAGTTTGGATGAAGGTGAGAAAAAGAAATTCTGGATAATGAGCACAGTGTGAGAGTTGGGTAGAGTTGGATTTGGACATGGGTGGAACAAGAGGGATAAGAAATATGGGGATAAGAGAACATAAAGAGCACAGGCAGAAAAAATGATCAAAGAAAAAGAAAACTAGGAGAAAGTAGGGTCATTGAAAACCCAGAGAAGAGAGGATCCAGGAGGAAAAGGTGATCAACAACAGTTAATATTATGGAGAGATCAAGAAGAAATAGATTTAAATAAAGCCAGTTGATTTGGCAATTAAGAGATCATTGATGATTTGAGAGAGTAGTCTCAGCTGAGTGATGAGGTTAGAAGTCTGATTCTAAAGGCTTTAGAATCAAATGAGAGGAAAGTTAGTGTGGAGTGTGAATGATTCTCTCACCCCTTTTTAAATGTTATTTATCCTTCTCATCCATTGAGAAGGCAAAAAGACCAAATTCATTACAAATACATACAGTTAAGCAAAGCTTTTAGCCACCCCCTCCCAAAAGAAGGAAAAATATATACTTCAATATGCACTGAGTCCATCACTTATCTACCTGAAGGTGGATAGCATATGTCATTAAGTTCACTTTACTCTTAATAAGTTCATACATATATTCCTAGTTTTTTTCAGAAACCATCATCTTCATAATTTCTTACAATATAATTGTATTTCATCATGTTTGTACTCTATAATTTGTTCATCCATTCTCTATTTGATGGGTACCACCTTATTTTCCAGTTCTTCACAAAGAACTGCTATAAATATTTTTGTACATATGGGCTCTTTTCCTCTTTAAAATCTCTGGAATTTACCCCTAGTAGTGGTATTATTGGATCAAAATATATACACAATTGAATAGTTTTAGGGCATAGTTTCAGATTGCTTTCCAGAATGATTGAACTAGTTCACAGGTTTACAAATAGAATATTACAATCCTTTAAAGAACCTATTTTCCCCACAACCCCTCCAGCATTTACCATTTTTCTTTTTTGTCAATTTAGCCATTCAGATTGGTATGAACTACTATCTTAGAATTGTTTTAACTTGCATTTCTTTTCTTTTCTTTCTTTTTTTTATTAAAACAAAAAACCCTTACCTTCTGTCTTGGCATCAATACTGTGTAGTAGCTGTGTAGGGTCACACAGCTAGGAAGTGTCTGAAGCTAGATTTGAACCTAGGACCTCCTGTCTCTAAGGCCTGGCTCTCAATCCACTGAGCTACCCAGTTGCCCCTTGCATTTCTTTTCTAAAAGTGGCTTATTCATATCTTTTGACCATCTATCAATTGAGGAATGGGTATTATTCCTATAAATATGAACCAATTTCCTTTTGCATTTTATAAATTAGACCATTGCCAGAGAAACTTGCTGCTAGCAGTTTCTCCAATTTTCTTACTTCTCTAATTTTAGTTGCATTGGTTTTGTTAAAAAAAAATACTAAAATTTTATATAATCAGAATTGTCCATTTTATTTCCTGTGAACTCTCATTTTTTAATTGAAAATTTTTATTTTTTATTTAATTTTTTATTTAATTATTTAATTTTATTTAATAAATTAATAAATAAAATTAATTATTTAATTAATTTAGAATATTTTTCCATGGTTATATGATTCATGTTCTTTCCCCCCCATCCCCCATAACCAACATGAAATTCCACTGGGTTTTACTTGTGTTATTGATCAAGACCTATTTCCATATTATTGATAATTGCACAGGGTGATCATTTAGAATCTACATCCTCAATCATATCCCCATCAACCCATGTGCTCAAGCAGTTGTTTTTCTTCTGTTTCTACTCCCACAGTTCTTTCTCTGAATGTGATCTATCTCATTTGTTCATGAACATGAATTTATCCTCAACTATAGATCTGACATGTAGTTGTTTCCTTGCTCCTTTAATTTGATTATGACACCTTTATGTTTAAATTGTGTATTTTTTTGGTAGATGCTAAATTTTATGTTATCTTGGCTTCTTGATACTTGAATTCTTTCTTTCTGATTCTTTTTTCTAGGCTTAGAAGTTCTAGATTTTAGTTATAATATTCTTTAGAGTTTTCATTTTGGGGTTTCAGGAGGTAATCAGGGGATTCTTTAAATTTTTTCTTTGATCTCTAGTTCTAAGATATCTGAACACCTTTCTTTTATGACTTCTTGAAATTTGATGGTGAGGCTCTTTTTTGTTCATGGCTTTCAAATAACCTAATGACTTTAAAATTATTCTTCCTCAATCTGTTTTCCAGGTCAGTTGCTTTTCTTATTAGATATTTCATATTTTCTTTTATTCTTTTACAATCTTGTGTCTTTGCTTTACTTTTTTCTTGATGTCCCATTAGCTTACATTTGGCCAATTCTTGTATTTAAGGAATTATTTTCCTCAGGAAGGTTTTGTGTCTCTTTTACCAAGTTAACTCTTTTTGTATATTTCTTCCAAGTTCTCATTTGTTTTTTCAATTCCCCTTACCACTTTCATTTGTTTTCTAAAAAATTTCCCCTCTCTTTAAAACTCCTTTCTTTAGCTCTACTAGGAATTCTTGTTTAGCTTTTGTTCAATTTACATTTTTCTGTGAACTTTTGCCTATAGGTACTTTTAAGTCATTGCCCTAGGTGTTTACATTTTGTTCTTCCCTATCACCATGGTACCATAGTTGCTCTTTATTATTTTTTCTCTTCCTACTCCCACATTCTTCCAGTCTACTTCTTGACTTTGAACTTTATGTTAGTGTTGGTTCTGCTTATTTCTAAAGGGGAATGTATTGCTTGAGCTTCTGTCCTTTTAGGTCCAGTTGCTTTCATAGCTCATTCTGGGAGCCTGCAAATTTTCCATCCTCCCCAGAATGTGATCTTTGGAAAGGTTTATTCATTGCCTTCTTGGTCTGAGATTTGCAAATTCCTGATCCATGTTTGGGTCTGTTGGCTTATGTATTATAGTAATGTGTATTATTATTGTATAGACTGCTGATAAGACTTTGTCACTGTTAACCCCCTATGAGGATCTGTAGATTCAAAGCAACTTAACTGCAATCTCCCCTTTGGTCTGGGCCTCTTGCTTTGGTTACTCCATATAGGCTTATGTTTTAGGCTTAAGCTAAAGTGAAGTTGCTGCTTTGCTTCTGGGCTGAGAGCCACAGTTACATTTCAGGAACTTGTTTCTTGCTCAGTGTATACCTAGGGTCCATGCTTACTCTGCCCTGGATCTGTGACTCAGAGCTATGAAATGTGTGACAGAGTTGCCAGATGGCACCTGTTCCTGTACCTAAAGTTAGTTAAAGGATCCCCAGAGATCTCTTTATGATCCATACTTCCTTTCCTGGTGCTCTCAGTATTTTTTTCCTATCCCTGGATGCTGGAATGCTCTTTGCTACTGTTGATCTGTGCTCCTGGCAAGCTATCTCACCTCCCTAGTATCTCTAGTTCTCTCTTTATATCCACCTAAATTGCCCCGGGCTGGGAAAATGGCTCACTGTGTGTTTTTCTTGGCTTTCTTAATTAGAATTCAGGCTGACATGTTCCTAGGTTGTTGAGGATGAGGTATGTTGGGTAAACAAGGCAAAAATACTTCTCACTCCACCACCTTATTTTACCTCTAGAAATTATTTATTTTCAAATTTAATTGAAAAAGGGAGGAGAAATATAACAAAATAGCTAGTGTGGATAGTAGGAGTTTGAAAAGATAGGGAGACATGGTTGAGTTTGTAGGCAGTGGGAAAGAAATCAATTAATATAAATTAAATATTTGTGAGAGTTGTAAAAGAAAACTCTTGGTTCTCTTTGTCTATTTTGAGTTTACACTTGTAAAAAGGGAATCTTTTATTCTCTTTGCCTACTTGGAGTTAACACTTTGGTTAACAATAACTTAAGCACCCCTACTTATTACCTCACTAGATTGTGAAGCCAGGATTAACTCTCCTTTGTCTACCTTTTGCTTGAATTAACATAAACTTGAACTAGGTGGAGGAGCTCACAAGCCATTTAGTGAATTCACACCCTCAGAAACTTAATCAGCTAGGAAACTGAACCCTTTTGATGAGAATTCATACCTCCAGAAGTTGCGAAGTGGATCCCACAGAGATTGCCCCCCTGGGCAGTGTTGGGCAATTTGGAAGCTGTGATTGGCCCTTGTGAAGAGGGGAAGGGACAAGAAGCCACTATAAAAGGCCCCAAATTTCTGGGACTAGGGAAGTAGACTTCAAGAAGGAAGTCAGCTTCAAGAAGGAGTTCAACTTGAAGAAGGATATCAGCTTCAAAAAGAAAGTCATCTTAAGGGAGAAAGGCCTCAGGAGCCACCTTCAGCTTCTTGAGTCATTGTCTTGACCTGCCTCTTCAAGAGAACTTGGGTGAGTGGATAGTTGGCTTTCCCTTTCTGTCTTCTGAAGAGTTTAATTTCAGTTGAAAGTCAACAAGTCCTACCCGAGTCAAGCACTGGAGCAATATTTAATTAGATAGGCGAATATCTTCTCTAACCTTTTGTATTTCTCTTTCACTTTCCACCTCTTTTGTAAATAAAAGCTATTAAAGTCATTTCAACTTTGAGCAATAATACTTTGAATCAGAGACCACCCTTATTTTTTATAATTTTCACATATTTTAGTCAAACCATTAATTTTTAAACCCTATAGAGTGTGAATGAGAGTGGAGGCAATGTGTTGGGGAAAAAATGGGAGGAAAGAGGATCAGGTATATATATGTAGAGGGGCTGGTTTTGGTAAGGACAATAAGCATCCTTTTTCATCAGATTAAAGAACAAAATGGTAGGAGGATGAAGTTATGGAGTTAAAAGGCAAGGTAGAGAGGACAGGGAACTCCTAATAGGTGCTCTCTCTTTTTTTTTTTCCTCAGTAAGGTTATGAAGAGATTATTAATCTGAGAGTATGGGAATGGGGGCATTCTGAGAAGAGAAGTCTGGAATTGTTAACTTTTGTGAATGGAATAGTGTCAATTCTGAAAAAAAAAATCCTTACTGAAGTGAGAACCATCCAGTCCATCTTACATAACAAATTTTGTTTTGTGACTTCCTTCAGTAAAGTAAGAAGTTCAGCACCATGTGAGGGAGAATAAAGAATGATGATGATGAAAATAGTCTAAGGTTGTGATTTGGTTAGGCAGAGCACTGACAATAAGGGAGCAATATCACACCAAGAGTTTAATTAATTTACTTGCTGGGAAAGGAGGAGAACAAGGGTGATAGCTTGAGAAAGAAATGAGTGGTATATGATTACAGAGATCACCGGACAAAGAATAGGTATAAGGCACAGAGAGGAGAGATAGAGGGAGGGAGGGAGGGAGGAGAGAGACAGAAAGAGGGGGAAAGGAAGAGAAAGAAAGGGAAAGAGGAGAAAGGGGAAAGGGAGAGGTAGAGAGAAACAGTGTGTACAGGGTCATGGAAATGTATGGAAGATGGTAGAATTAAGGGAGTCATCAGCTTTCTGAATAGTTGTGGTGGAATAGAGGAATTGAGTAGACTGGGGAACTGGGCACTTAGTTTTTGAGGGAACAACAAGATGTATTTTGGAGTTCCATAATAGGGCAGGATTTGGGGTGAAGTGGAAGGTATTGAACATGCTAAGGTGGAATAATTGTCTTGGTGGAAAAACTGCTAAGAATCTAGTTTGGGGGGCAAATCTGAATGTGGCAAATGTCCAGGTAAGGGAATTTTCAAGTTATGGAAGTAACGGAATGGTATTTCATCTTTATTTTCCATCTCCTCCAAGATCTGTGAGTTGGAGGTGGTATGAGAAAAGATGTTGGAAAGGCTATCTAGGCCAAGGTTAGAGAGTCATCTGGGAGGAGCAGTGATGGAAGGGAAAGGAATTAACCTTTGTAAAGCATCTACTATGAGTCAGGTACTGTGCTGAGCACTTTGTAATTCTCACTTGATCCTGAAAAACCTTGTGAGACAGGTGCTATTATTATCCCCATTTTAGTTGATAAAACTGAAGTGGAGAGACTGACTTGCCCAGGGTCACACAGAAGCATCTGAGTCTGAATTTGAATCCAGGTCTTCCTGACTCTAGACCCATCCCTTTATCAATTGTGTCATCAACTGCCTTTAAACAAGAGGTAGTTGGAAAATGTGATATTTCCATAGATGAGGAAGACTTTCAGAAGTTGACCAGCTGTATTTGCATACAAAGGAGTTGAGCAGGTATAGAAACAATGACCTACAGGATTAGTATTGGGTCTCTGAGTTTTTCTTTATCTCCTCATCTCATGTGGCATAATAGGAAAGACTTAAGGTTTAAAAACTGAATGATTATTACCTGGTATATAACCTTACTTTCATAGACTGAAGATGGGAAATATATGGAATAATTTATAAGAGAGAGGTCTCCCTAACTATTAAACCCTATACTAGGGAAAGGAGTCCAGAGAAAAGATTGTTAGCTGGGATGACTCTGCTCTTTGTTCTAAAGAATATGGCACCTGGGGTTGAGAATGTTTTTGCAAAGGAGATAAAAGGCCTTGAAAACTAGAATCTGAGGAAATGGAAGCTTTCTGCTGGTCTGAGTGGCAAAAGTTCTTGGGTCTTATCTATTAGAGCTGAAGAAAAAAGGGAGAAAAAGCCTGGTATGGGCATTAAGTGGGCAGAATAGCACCCACTCTTCACTGGGGAGGGGGTTGACACGGTCTATCATACTAGCATCTGGCAGAATAGTGCCCTGCAGATGCCCGTGAAGCAGAGGAGACCCTATAAAGTCAGGGTCAGTGGGAGGATTAGAATGATGTCACTAGAAGACATCATCACTTTACAGCATGGCATGAATGAACCCTCTTTTCTTGTTTTGTGGTTGAGTTTTGTGTGTTCCTTATGTGTTTCTACTCTTCTCTCTGAAGCTATGTACATGCATTTGTGAGGGACTGTCTCCTGGGATCATGGGGAAATGTTTTGTTATTGCTTTCCTTATTATGTCATTGCATTGTGTTTTTTTCTTGAACTAATTGTGTCCTGCTGGCTACTCAAAACACCCAATGGTGGGGTTTATGAGTGATACATAGCTAGTGTGTGTAAGACTGAACTCAGGTTTCTTTTGCTGTGAGGCCAGTTCTCTACCCATTTAGGCCATTCATTTTGTATCTTATGTTGCCACACCCTACTTCATACTAAAATAAGTCTAGTCGGCGTGAAAAAAACCGATCACTTCCTCGAATGCTAATATCGTTATGCACACCTCACACGACGAACTATGTGATCTAGACTGTAAGAAAGTGATAAATCATACAGGCACCAAGGCACATACCAAAATGTATTCCTGGGCCATGGTTGGATTCTGCAGTTACAGGTGAGAACCACCAGATGGCTTAAGGAAATGAATCCATCACAAATGTAAATTCTTTCAGGGAATCAGGAGTTGGTGGGGAGGGGAAGTAACTAGGGATTAAACTGCTCTAGGCACTGGACACCCAAACCAATCAGTGCATTCTAAGGTACAACTTTCCCTGGCACAAGCAGAGATCAAAAGATGTTTTAAAATTATATAGCAACTTTTTTAAAAGGGCAAACTGAAAGCTGACCATTAAAATGAGAACCCTGAACTGAATGGGATCTGTCAGCACTATGTCTGCTGGCTTCAGAAAAGGCATCTTTACTGAAAGATACTGTAGGTTAAAGTTTCAGATGAAGCCTAGGGTAGCTTACTGAGCATGTATACTTTACTAAATGAAGATGACCAAAGGAGGCTGTATGAAAGTTTTTATATTTGTGAACAGACCACTACCCTTTGGAGGAGTTGGTAATAACATTGATGATGTAGTAAACTGTGGCTATCACATCTAGAGGCAAGGAAGGTAAAACTAGACGGATAAATTAAAACATTTGAAGATAATTTAAACTTAAGAAATAGTAAAGCTCTGAGGCATGATCATGAAATGGAGATCAAGCCTTCTGATTACATAGTACTTGAGATAACATATTCAGATAACATAGCCTACTCATAAAACTTTCCTTAAAAAGGTCATGGACTATTTCTAGTTCTTTTTTGGGGGGGGAGGGAGTGGAACAGAGGAGGCTGATATCTAGTGCTATAACTAAAGAAAAAAAGTTATCTATGGATATGAGTTTCATCACTTCTTCATAAAACCATCTACAATATGTTTTAAGGCTATGAAGAGAAAAAGAATGATTTGTTCATAGATCATAGATTTTATAGCTGGAAGGGATCCTAAGATGTAGGTATTAGATGGCCTTCATTTTATAAATAAAAAATAAAGGGCAGAAGTGGGATTTGAATCCAAGTCCATTGACTGGATATAGTTTTAAAGAGCTATACAACTGGATTTATAGAAGTCCCTGAAGCACATCATTTAGCAGGGCTTACAGAAATGTTATATAGTCATAATTTATTCTAAAGGTGAAAAGAATTCTGTTTTCATTTGAAGGATTCATGAATAGGAAATTTTTGTCTTCTTTCTCTAGGCTATGAATAAACAGGAAGATGAAAATAGTAGTATAGCCCAATTTTTTGAAGCATCTCAATTTGACTTAGTTGAAATTGGCTATTTGATATATAGACAAATATATTATATATAAAAAACACCTTATACCCACTAAATTTTCAATGGTTTGAAAAAAATTCAAAGTCATTGAAGCTGTGGAGAAATAAGTACACTGGTACTTCTGTACAGCTGGCATAGTTATAAATTGGTGCAATCTTTTTAGGAAGCAGTATGGCTAAAAAAGAAAAAAAAAAGAGCTAAAGAATTTTATTTATCTTTTGACTCCAGTGATCTCATTATTATGACTATGCCCAGAGGAAGTTATTGAAAGGAGAAAAAAACCATTACCACTACAAAACACACACACACACACATATATATATATCTGCGGGTATACATATATGATATATATTTGCTTTATTTTTTTAAGTAGGAAAAAGATGGAACTCCTGTTCAGTAATTGGAGAATAGTTGAAAAAAATTGTAGAATCTTATGAAAAATTACTAAACCATAAAAATCAAGTGTGAAGACTAAAAATAGAAATTATTCTTAACTCTTATGAATATAAAATTTAGGCATAAAAAATTCCAGACCTCAAATTAGCTGAGGCTTGTAATTTGTGCATCTAATTTCTTTTCACTTTAACATTGATTGCCACATACAGGTTGACTTTCATAGTTCAGCTCCTGGTTCAGTATGTAATTGGGGATGCATGGTTGTGGGCAGGGAATTATCTTTAGATATAGGGTTCTAAAAGGCTATGGGTATAAGCAATAGGTAGAAGGTAGGAAAGGGAATTCTTGCTCTAGATTTCTACCACCTCCCAACTCATGGACTAAGGTACCAAGATGTTTTTCAAGGTAAATACCATCAATGTCTGGAAGGTGTTAGGTAGAACTCTATAATAATAGCTAATATTTATTTAGTGCCTGCTATGGGCCAGGCACTGAACTAAAAACTTTATAGTTGTTATTTCATTTGATTCTCAACATCCCTAAAGGATAGGTGCTATTTTCTCCATTTTAAAGATGGGGAAACTGAGGCAGATAGAGGTTAAGTGCCCAGGATTACACAGCCAATAAGTATCTAAGGCTGGATCTGAATTGAGATCTTCTTAACTCCAGGACAGGCACTCTATCCACTGTGCACATCTGTGACCTAGATAACTGTTCTCTTTGGAAGCCTGGATTTCAGTTTTAGCTCTTGTAATGTAGTACTATGTGACCTTGGACAAATCAGTTAACTATAAATCTCTCTAAATGTCATCTATAAATGTATGACCTATCTACCTCATAGGGTTGTTGTAAGGATTAAAGCAATATGCAGAAGTCTATTTAAAACATCTTGGGTAGAAGAGAACCAGAACATGCCTTCTCTAGTTGTTTTAAAACTTGAACTAAATTGTGAAGGAAGCCAAGAGGCAGAGGAGGGGAAGCATTCTAGATATAAGGGAACAGTAAAAAAAGGCACAAAGTTGAGAAAAGCCAGTGGCACTAGCTCAGAGTATTTAGAAGGGAGTAAAGTGTAAAAAGTCTAGAAAGGAAGGAAGGGGCCAGTTTGCCAAATTACTTAAAAAGCCAATACAGGATTTTATACTTGTTTCTGGAGTTGACAGGGAGCCATTGGCAGTGACCTAGTCAGAACTTCATGAAAATCAATCTGGCAATTGTGTTGGATACACTGGGAAGGGGACAGATTTGAGACAGGGAGGCCAATTACAAAGAAGGCTATATTAATAGTTCAAGCAAGAGGTAGCAAAGTCCTGAACTAGGAAGTTATTATTTACTATTTAAATAAAAAGGAATCAAACTCAAGGGGCACTGTGGGAACAGAACTGATTGAATATGTGGAGTAAAAGAAAGTGAGGAATTAAGGCTAACACCAATACAGCAAATGTAGGTGACTAAAAGGATGATGATGTTCTGAAAATTTGGAGTGGTTCTAGGGGGCAAACATAATGAGTTTAGTTGTGTATGTGCTCAGTTTTAGACACTTTCAAGACATTCATTTTGGAACATTTAAAAGGCAGTTGGAGATGCTTTAGGAGACTTCTGGAGACAGGCTAGGGTTGGATACAGGTAACTGAGTATTAGAGTTCCCATTACCTTCTCACTTAAAATTCAAAAGAAATTGAAGAGAAAAACTTTATAGGATAAAGAAGATCTGGGTATGGATCCCTCTGCTAACTGAAACCTCTATGACTTTGGGACACTTCTTTTCTCTGGGTCTCAGTTTCCTTATCTTTAAAAAGCCTTTAGATGATCTTTAGGGTACCAACCAACTATAGATATTAGGAGAGAGAAGAGGTGAGGGGAGAAGAAATCAAACCTGAGATTTTGAGCTTGCCTTGTAAAGATTAAAATTCATTAGAGACTGTATCTTAATTTATAATTATTAAATGATAAAAAGTGGATCTGAGAAAATTAAGGCACATGTGACCAACTATTCCCTTTGCAAATCCCCACCCCCTTTGACCTCAAGCATGAAGGGGTTCCCCTGGCCACCATTCACCCACTACAGCTTTTCTATCAGTCTCTTCTCCTCAAGTCTGGGCAAAAGAGAGTGATTTCCTTTTTGGACCTAAAACTTATACTTTCCATGAAGCCACTTTTCTAAGTCTCTCTGATTTGATGGCCTTGACCTCCAACAGGGTCAGAGGCTGGTCTTCAGGATGCCAGGAATCAGTGGGCCAGAAGGCAAGTATCTTCTAGGTGCCAGGGAGCCATGTGGCTTCTGGCATCCTCCCAGAGTGCTCATGTGTCCCCCTTATACAGATAAGCCTGGGCCTTGTTCTTAATTCAAAGGGTGGAATTGAATTGCAATCTCAAAAGAATAGGGGTTCACACTAGTAAATTCTCATAGCTTCATGTGGTCATTTCAGAGATATTGTTACTTCTGCTATGCTTCATACACTGAGACATGATCACTTTTACTGTTAAAAACTATCCATGTACTTGTAAGAACTTGTAAACATGTGTAATTTATAATTCCGTAAGTCAGTATTCAAGCTGTATAACTTGTATTATCATTTCTTCTACTTTGAACCAGAGTTAGGCTTTCTTATATAATGAAGATACATTTCATTTCATGTATTCAAATATCAAAAAATAGAAAAAGCAAATTAGGAAACTCAGATGACCAATAATCCATCAAAAGCGAATAAAAGCTTTAAGAAATTTGCTTGTCTGGATAGCTGCCTCAATGTTTCTCTTGCCTAATGCTTCCAAAGTAGGGGTAGGGGGAGATAAATGGATGAGAGGTGTGGAGATAGTATTAGAACCAGGACTTTGGAATTGTCTTTATAATTAGGCAGTGGGAAAAAAAATATTACTAAATTCCTAGGTTCTCAGTAGTCAAGAAAAACATCAGTGGTGAACAAGTCAATCAACTTTACTATTTCTTGCTAAACTGGAATTATTTGCTCAAGGACACTTGTGGGGCTATTTTACCGGTTACCTGTCATATTCTCGACTATATTAAAACACAAAAGGTAGCAATTCACCTTGGAAATGGTCCAAGTCAAGACCATCTAATTTCTTTTATCTAATTTCTTTTTGATGGTGAATATTAACATAGATGATGTACCTCTCATTTATCTGAGAGACTGACTACTCATTTTAAGAAAACATTTATATTAAGCCAAAAACTCACTTCTGGGACCTTGAAGTCATTTATTTGTCTCCATCTAAAGAAGTCTCATTAGCAAATGGGACAAAGGCCAGAGGACTGTGTTTGTTTGTAATAACAAAGAGTTCCATTTGAGAATTTAAAAAGTGTTCTAATATCACTATGAAATGCTATCGAGTATGCCTAGATTAGTCTGATGAACTCTGCTGTTACTTTTCTGCTAATAACTAATTTATAAAGTGTCTTCCTGGTACAAAGTTGGTGTCTACCTTGTACAACAGTTAAGAGGCAGAGATGCAATGGTTCCAAGTCACTGGATAGTTACTCTGTTTTCACTTTAGGTTAATTGTTAAGCCATTAGCTTATGATTAATTGGTAAGGGTAAATTTTAATGCTCCTAACGCAGGATTCCTAAAATCCTAATGGCAATTCTGAGTACACAAGGGGATACAGAGTGGATAGAGTGCTGCGCTTAGATTCAGGAAGACAGGAGCCTAAGTCTTGATTCTAGGCAAGTCACTTACCTCTTGGATCATTTCCTCATCTGTAAGATGGGGATAATACCTATTTCATAGAGCTGTTGTTGTCAAAGAAAAAAAAGTTAATGTTGTACTATGCTTTTTAGGTAACTCTGCCAGAAACAAATTTATTATCATTCTGTATCCAAGCATTTTCTAGCTTAAAGAAATATCTAAATTGGCACAATCCTCTAATCATGCCCTCAGATATCTCTTAAGCCAAGACAACTTTAGGTAATATTTATAGGAATCTGGAAAAAAGGAAAATGTTATTATCTTAAAATGTAGTTTTGGGATAACATTCCAGTTTTCCCAGTCATGATCTTCAATCAGAACTTCCTTCAATGACCACTTACCTCACAGATTAAAAGGATTTAAAAATATCATAAACCTTTCTGAATGGAAAAAAGGGGTGTCTTCCCTTGGTGTAGGTTACAGGTCACACTGGGTGAAGGTTTAACAAGCCAAGAAGTACTCTGTTTAAAGTTTGGTTCTTACCCTTAATTATTTCTCTAAGGCCTTTTGTTTTTGACCTAACCCTTCATCTAATAATGAAAAGCCAGGAAAGGGTTTTAGGCTGGAGAAAACATTTTTAATAGAAATAAAAAATGCTTCCACAATGTAAAGCTTAAACAAGAGTTTGCATTTAAAGTGCTTTGCAAACTTAAAATCACTATACTGTATGTCATCATCATTAATGAATTGCTTGTCAATTCTAAGTTGTTTCCAACAGAATACTAACTCCTGGAGGACAGGAATTTTTAAATTTTCTTCCTTATAATTCTACTTATATCAATTATGTGTTATAGGGAGGTATAAGGAAAGATAATGGTTCCTCTTTGTTTAGCAAATTGTCTGACTTTCCCCATAATCCGGTGTGGTAGATGGTATTAAGCAAGATTTGCCTCACTTAACAGATGTGATAATGAAGCTCCGGAAAGGGTGATTTGCCCAGAAGTCACAACTGGTGAAAGGTTTAGAAGAAATCATACAGATCTGGAAGGGGCCTTACAAGTTATTTGTCCCAAGCGCCACATTTTACAAATTAAGAAACGGATGCCCAGAGAAGTTAAGTGATTTGCCCAGAGTCCCACGTGTCAGGAATTCAAACCGAGACTCCCTGCCTTCAAAAGTAGCATTCTTTCTAGTGCACCATTTCCTCCATCCCCCAATCCTCCTCTTTAAACGCCTAGGAGAGGAGCTCAAGGAACTTAAATATCAGGTGACTAGAACCAAGGAATTTAGATGTTTAGATCTGGACCCAAGTTTTGTAGAGTGGAGGGTTTGGAAGTCGGAAGAATCTCACTTTTCTCCAGGAAATGGAGGAACTGTAATTTTCTCATCCGTGAGCTACCTTGCCAGGATTTAAACCCAGGTTTCTTGACCAGCACTCTCCTCCTCTAGAGTTAAGTCAAATGCGGTCAACTATTCAGTACAAATGTTCTCTTCTTCCGAACTCTCCCAGAGTAGTTTAAGGCACAAGAGTCATAAACACGCCCACAAAACCTAACCCAAACACAAAAACCCTGGGTGCAATACCAGCTCCTCCCTCGGAAGGTCCTGTAAGCCGCTCTGGCTAAAAAAAGGTTTGTGTAACTCCCGCGGTAGGGGAAAAGCTCTACCACTCGGGGTAGAGATTTTAAAAAGCAGAGAGCCGGGGCGGCACGCGGACAGTCTTGCGCCTGCCCGGGATTCCACACCCTCCTCTCCCCCCAGCCCCATCCGCCCCCTTCGCTCCGCCCACCCCTGGATTTTCGACCCTCGACCCCCGACCCAGTCTATGCTGTCTCGGATCGCAAACTCTCGAAGACTGCTCCACGGTTTCTGGTCTCGCTCCACTACCGGGATAATGGGAGACTCAGTTTCAAAAATAATCAGACGTGAGGAGGCTTTACCCGGCCGCAGCGAGTCGCTCAAAGTAGCAGGTAGGGACTACGGGGAGCAACACGCACACCGCCGCGCAAGCGCGCTGCTGCCCTCCCTTCCCCCACTACTCCCGCCGGGCTCCATGCCTGGAGGAAGAAGCAGTGCCCAGCTTCACTCTGGGCACGTAACGTGGGGTACGGCGCAAGCGCAGAAAGCAATCGCTCCAGCCGATGGGGGCTGGAAGGAAATGTGGAGTGGAAAACAGAAAGGAGGACGCGTGGAAGTGGGGGGGAAGTGTAGGTTGGGACTTGGGCTTTGTGCTGAAGGCCTAGTGGTATTTCGGCATCGTCCTTCTTCTTGTCATTCATTTCCTTATATTTCATATACTCCAAGGAGTCTAAAGTATTTCAGACGTGTAATGATAAGTTATTATAACTTTATAGTTTTTATGTGATGTTTATTTGGTGAGTTACTATAACTATTATATGTTATATATTATGGTTATTACAATTTAGCTTACAATATTCATATAGCATTTTAAGGTTTGCTACTATTATTCGACCGGCCCTCATTCTTGAAATACTATCCTTCCTAAATTCTTCTGGTTTAAAAATCCCACCTTCTATAGGAAATCTTCCCCTATGGCCTCTTAATTTACAAAGTTTTCTGTCTGTTAATTATCTCACTTTATCCTGTGCATAACTTTTTATGTATTTGTTGTCTCCTTTAGATGATCCCAAAGACAGAGGCTGTCTTTTTGCTTCTCTTTCTAACCCCTAGGGTTTAGTATAGTTCCTGGCACATATAAGAAGCTTAATACATGTTTATTGAATTGAATTATCTCACTTTATGTGTGATTTGAAGATGTAAAGGTTCTTGGTCTCAGAGGATCCTAGAGGGTCATTTTCATTTTTTCTCTTAATTTTTCTCCAATCTCCTCTTAGGGTTCATAATTTGGTATTCCTTTGTTCTGCTGATAAACACTGTACCCTAGCACTTAGTGAGCATTTGATTGTGAAACATTCTTACCTTGGGAGGGGAGGTTGCAGGAACTTCACATGGAATGTTCAGCACCTCTACTTTAGACTAACAAAGAGAATGGTGAGTTGAGTCCCTCTGCCTCAGCCTCACTTCCTCTTTGAGATAGCTTTCCTTATCTAGGTCTTCTTTCCTTTTCATCCCTGGCTTACTCGAAATGTCAGGTACTACTGCTGTTATTGGAACTTTGCTTTTCAGAGCTTGTACTGGGCTGAGTATGCCCTGTAGATTAAGAAATGGGGAGGAAGATCTGAGTGGATTTTTTTTCCTCCTACAGAACTTTATTGAAAAGGACCTCAGAGATGGTCTTGTCCAACCAGAACTTGAATAAGAATCCTCTATAGCCTCTCAGACAAGTGGGCATCTCCCTGAAGTTCCCTAGGAATGGAAATCCCACCATTTCCCAGGGTAAATTAGTCTACTTGTGGACAGCTCTATTGTTAGGAAATTTTTCCTTGTGGAGAACCTAAATCTTCTTTGTTGCAACTTCCACCTGTTGCACCCTGTTTTGAATTATAGCAGAACAAATCGAATTCCTCTTCCATATAATGGCTCATCAAGTTAGAGTTAACAGAGATCCCAAGCTGCAATGAATAGGTTATTCTTCTCAAAAAACTATTCAAGTGAAAGCCAAATGACCAGTTTTAAAAAATGTTAAAGTAGGGATTTCTGTATAGGTACAGGTTGTGCTATATGGCCTCTGAAATCCCTTTCCACTTGAAACTTTTGTAATCATATCAGATATTTTAAGATAGCTATTGTATGCCCTGTTGCTAAGTTGTTTCAGTGCCTTTGGACTCTGAGCCCATTTCGGGTTTTGAGCAAAGATACTAAAGTAGTTTGCTATTTCCTTCTTCAGCTCATTTTACAGATGAGGAAATTGAGGCCAAAAGGCTTAAGTGACTTGCCCAGAGTCACACAGTGTCAGAGGCCAGATTTGAACTCTGATCTTCCTTACTTCAGGGCTGACTTTCTATCCATTACTCCATCTAGCTGCCCCATTGTATACCCCACTTCCTCTTAAATCTTCTAATAGGTTAAAGAGCCTCAATTCCTTCCATTAATCCTTGTATGGCACAATTTTCAGCTCCTTCACTATTCCGATTACCCTTCTGTAGATGGGCACCAGATTGTCAATAACCTTCCTAATTGTTGGTGCCCAGAACTAGAAGCTATATCAGAAGTAGTCCAGTATGGACAGAGTACTATGGGACTGTCACTCCATTATGAAAACTTTTTTAGCTGCTTTGATGGATGTTGGATCCAACATTTGTTGATGCAAAAGTTGCAATTATCTTCATAGTGAAGTTCTACAAATGGTTATGAAAGCACTGTAAAAGTAGATGGTCCTAAAGTGATGTTTCTCATTTTGCCATTAGTTCTGTGATTAAAACTAGTTTTGTCATCTCCTTTATCTACTGCTTTTAATAATTAATATAATAATTTTAATAATATAATTTAATATAATAAAATACCACATTTGAAGAATCAGACTGAGGTGAAACCATTAAAACTTGTAGCTCTTTTAACAAAGTGTTACTTAGCAACACCCTTCTATTTTATAC
The DNA here is from genome assembly GCF_027887165.1 of Monodelphis domestica. Taxonomy (NCBI): domain Eukaryota; kingdom Metazoa; phylum Chordata; class Mammalia; order Didelphimorphia; family Didelphidae; genus Monodelphis; species Monodelphis domestica. Next base: position 597,091,203 of record NC_077227.1, on the reverse strand, counting down.
TTGTGTACTTGAGGTTTTGAATTCAAGTACAGGACCTTACATTTGTTCTAGGTTTCTTGGGAAGCTGTCCTAAGCCCAGGTATCAGAATGGCACAAATGATCAATCTAGAATAAATCCAGGTTATAGCAGAATAGGTTTACTTAGCTTATAAGAAAACAGAGCAAGGATACATGTTGGTATTTCTGATGATGGTTCAGTTAAGCACCAAGACTTTCCCAGGTAGCACAGTCTTAAGTTACATCTTTGGAAGGTCTTAAGTTAGCCATGAAATAAAGTAACTTTGTGCTATAGCTGTACCCTTGGGAGGGAAGTGGGGCAACTACCTACTTGCATTCCAGAATAGAGACTTCCTCAGTTAAAATCTACCCATACCTAGGATACAGCCTTGACACTTCCCCTTTGAAATTCTGACTGCTTCATCAGACCTATCTTCTCCATTGTAAAGAGCATAGGTCTGACCATATTCTACCTCAACATTTATTTTTATTAAATGTTATCTTATTATTTTGGACCATTTCCCATATTTATTAGGATTTATAAATTAGCTTATTAGCCAATCTTCTCTGCTTTGTGTTACTTATGAATTTGATAGGTATGCTACTGCCATCAATGCCAGCTCCAAGGCTGAGTGCTGGGCTTACCAAGCTAGTGGTAAAAAATGTGAACATCACAGGGCCATCCGTAGTTCCCTGGGACATTATTCTAGATACCTCTCTACAAGTTGCTATCAATCCATTAATGAATTCTCTTCTTGATAATGTAAGATCCTCCTCTTCTTTCTTCTCCTTTCTTCTCTTCCCCTTCCCTCCACTTGGGGTGGCAGTCCACATACTCACAGAAAATGTTCTGTGTGCCATCTTTTGGCACCTGTGCATTAGGTTTGCCATCACTGGCCTATAGCATTCTCAAAACACTTGGGATTTATTTTTCATCTCAAAAGCCCTCCCATTTATTTCAGATTATATAACTGTTCTTTTTTCTCAAATAATTTATAGCTAATGGAAATTCTTTACATTCACTCTTTTACTTGGTATTTTCTTTGTATTTGGAAAACATTACCATTTGTTAGATTGGGTACTTATGTTCTGGTGACATCAATCAAGGCTACATTCTTTCTTGACTTCCTTTCAAAACCCACTTTCTTGTCTTGATATCTTAGGCTACTTTTGGTCCAATTTTAGTCTTTTTATCCTTCCTTTCCCCCTTCTATTCTTCCTTTCTTGAACTCAACTGCTTTGCATTTATTTATACTTATTCTCCTTATATTAATTCCTTTTTATTATCAGTATATGTATTTGTCTACTTGATAGAATATAAGCTCTTCACCAATAAAGAATGTTTTCTTCTTTGTATTTTGTAGCCTTGGTGCCTAGGACAATTCCTGGTACATAATAGACTCTTAATAAATTCATTTTGAATGATTTCTCTTGTTATGTTCATTCAAGTTGAGCAGTGTTAAACCTTTAATAAACCTTTATTTAATTCCTATTATATGTAAAATATTGTTCGACTTTAAACATATCTAAAAATTATTCTAAATTTTCTAGCAAGTTATCCATTTCCCAATTATTTATCATTCTTTCTCTTAGCTATTTCAAGTGTGTTTCATCTTATTTCCTTTTTTTTTGTCCTGTACATTTTTCTCAAATTGCTTTTGTAATCAAAATCTACATTTTGGCATGATTTTGAAATCTAATTTTAGAGGAGGGAATTGGAATAAGTTCATCTGAGTCATTTTACATTTCATAAATATTCATTTTTGCAGTGGCATCATTAGTATAGATAGGATATCTTTGGAGACAAATTTCTTTCACATTTATATGAAGGGTATTGTTGACATTTTAAAAAATTGACTGATACATAGAAAAAAATTAAAGTAGGAAATAGTTTTTAACTTAAGAGTAGTTCTCTTTCTGATTAATTTTTAGATTCCAGCATATATAGTTAATATCAATGCTATCTTTCTTTTTCTGTCCATTGTTCTTTGATTGTGTCTCTCTCTTACTTGATTATCTTCCTAAAATACTCCTTTAATAATATGAATACTAAGGTGAAAGGAAAAAACCCAACCATTTTAGTGATTACTCATTTCCTATATGGCAAAGACTAGACTTTAGCTTAGTATTCTGGGCCCTCTACAGTCAAACCCCAGTCTGTCTTTCCTACCTTATTTCTTATTCCTCCCAAGTATGAATCTTCAACTGGTTTTCACACTGTCCTTCCTGAACAAACCTTACACTATTTCATCTTTTCATCTTTGCTCCTTCTGCTTCACCTTATTGGAACACCCTCTTCTGTTTTTATCACATACACAATGCTTCAAAACTCAGCTTACCTCCTGCCTTCTTAAACATTTGAGTATCCATCTCACTTTATGAGTCAGAGGGAATAACTCTTTTCTCCAAACTTCCTGTAAAAATTATTGTGTTTGTGATTTACTTGACATAGGATCATATATTGCCTTGGGTATCCTTTCTTGTCTTGAACTGTTGTTTAAATATTTTTCTTTTATTGCTTCAAGCAATTCTTTAAGATTATATATTTTGGGGACAGCTGGGTAGTTCAGTGGATTGAGAGCCAGGCCTAGAGATGGGAGGTCCTAGGTTCAAATCTGGCCTCAGACACTTCCTAGCTGTGTGACCCAGGGCAAGTCACTTAACCCCATTGCCCAGCCCTTACTGCTCTTCTACCTTAGAACCAATACCCAGTATTGATTCTGAGACAGAAGGTAAGGGTTTAAAAAAAAAAGATTATATATTTTGGAGCAGTTGTTTATCTGCTTTGGAAGGAAGGATATCCTCATCAGAAATCCCCTACCTACACCAATGAAATACGAAAAGGAAGAAACAAACAAACCTGTTATTTTACTTTGCTCATGTTTACATACTTTATCTCCAGTTAGTAAGCAAAATTCCTTCAAAATGATATCTTCTGTAGGATAAAGAAAAAATTAGACTAAATATATTTGCTTTGCTTCAATGAATTTAAGATTTAACTAAGCCTAGGGAAAATAAAAGCAAGGCAAAAATTCAGTAGACCCTCAATCCAATTCTGTGAGATAAATTGATAGAGCATATTCTCTATTCACCCTGCAAAGAGAAATGAGTAGCTAGCAGTGAACTTCACTGAAAGGCATTGCCACCAGTGATCTCCATCTCATTCTCTTACTAAGGAGTATCATGAATTGGATTGTTTGAACTACAAGTCTTCGGACTGTATACTAATCATAATAGTTCACCTTTTTATGGCACTTTAATTACATTATCTCATTAGTTTATAAGAACAACTATGTGAGGTAGGTCCTGGAATTATACTCATTTTGAGGATGAGGGAATTGGCTCAGAAAGCTTAAATAATTTGTTCATTCACAAAGCTCATAAGTATCTGAGGTAGGATTTGGATCCAGGTCTTTTCAACTTCGGGTCCATGACTCTTTCCACTGCCCTGTTTTCTCTACATAAAAATATATATCTGACCATAGTTACTTTTTCTTTATGAACAGAAAAGGTAAATACAGCTAGACCTAGGCAAAACTCTGATGGTTACAAAATTAGACTTTGATACAAATCAGTTACGATTAAAGTCTCAAAGAATTTTAATGAATATATATATGTGTGTGTGTGTATGTAGGTATATATGTACATTTGTGTGTTTGTGTTACAAAGTTTTTTGGCTTAAAAGTAATTCTCACTACAGTAAGTAGAAGAAATTTTTTTGACATTTGTGCTGATTTCTTTCTAACATAATTATGCCTATCATTAAATGTGCTAGGCTAACTTTGTTGTAAATTGTATTTGATTACAATACTAAACACTCAGCTTATCCATTGTTCTTTGATTATATTATCTGTTTACAATTTTTTAAAATGGCAAGAATATTTGTATTGGGTTTCCTTCAAAGTTTAAAACATTGTCAGAACCAAGAACAAGATCCAAATGTCCATAAAATTCCCAATTGATTTTCATACATTTTGTGTTTCATTATGCCTTTTAAAAGTGGATCCTTCTTGCATCTTCCAGTATGCAACTTGTCTGAAGGTTTATCTTCCAAAAAAATCATACCTCTTCCACATCTATCTCCACCAATATTTCAAGATTTAGCTCAAATATCAACTTCTTTTTATTTAGCAAAACAGTGTATAGTATAGTGAAAATAACATTTAGAATTGGAATAAGTTTTCTGGGTCTGGAATTCTACCTCTGCTACTTGGTAATTGTAGAACCATGGCAAGCCCTTATGAAACAGGGATGATTGTTGTACTGCTCTTACCTTAACTTATAAGATTTTTTGAAGAAAATGCTTTTCACACAAGTATCAGATATTGTCCTGATGATAAAAGTGAACTTTACCTCATCTAAACTTAACATTTTGCAATCCTTTTAGGCATATGCAGATTATTTCCCAGGGTTTAGATCATAGGATCATGGATTTAGAGTTGAAAGGGACCTGAGAAGTCATTGAGTCCAACTTCCTTGTTCTATTACATTCTAATTTGTAATTCATTTATGTACATATCTTATTGCATTTATTGGACTATAAGTATAAGGCTTTTGAGGGCAGAGCTCATCTTCAGTCAAAAGTCTTTATTTTTACTCTTTTTAAAAAAATGCCTCAGAGAGAGCATTCTTCTAAATGTTTAATGAATGGGTGAATATATGTGTGTTCTTGGATTTTGTGCAAATAAAAATTTGCTACACCTGAACTACATTTACCCAGCATCCTTTTAAGTTATGTCCTCATTTTCATATGGAGGCTTGGAAGATAAATTTGGCTGTGGGGCTCTTTTTGAGCTTGGGTTTTTGGTAAAGCACAGTAGGAGTGGGTTTTTCTGGCTCAGTGCTGTCTGCTCACTTGGCTGAATTAAGCCCTTTCTTACTCACTTTATTATTATTATTATTAAATCCTATGTAATAAAAAACTAATTTTTTTTAATTTGTGAAAACAGTAATAGTCACCCTAAAGTTTGGGAGCTCAGCTGTTAGGTCATATATAAGTCTAGTGTGTTAAAAGCTAAAATGTGTTCTTTGTGCAGAAAAAATTTAGAGACAGATTTACTAACTTAGAAGAAAATCAAAGAGTTCAACAAATTGAAAAGACAGTGTAGTGTGAAAAGTGCTAGCCTTAGAGTCAGGGCACCTGGTTTCAAATCCCACTTGACATACTTCTTAGGCAAGTGTTTTCTGCTGAACAGAACTCTGAGGTTTGTTGTATAAATAGTATTCTCCCCCTCCCCCTTTAAAAATGAGGATGTTAATCTCTGAGAATCAACCTATTTGCCTTGAAGTATGGCACAAATTTAAGTTATTATTAGTACCCCTAAAGGTTTTTACTATTTATATCCTTACGTCCATTACTTTTATGAAATTGATGATGAACACGAGTGGAAAGTGGCTAGTTTCATTGAAAACTGCCTTATTCACAGTGAAGATAGAACTTTAGATATTTGTACTTGTTAGTCTTTTAGTGTTTATCTGTTCTTCCTGCTATTTCAAGAAATTTAATTGTTGAAAGGAAAATATTGCTGCCAAAGCAAATTTTTTTTTTGTGGCACAGGAATCACAGAATCAAAAAACTTTAGAACTATAAAGAAACTTAGCCTAACTGTGGCCAACAAGTACCTGAAAAGAAGCCCTACTTGAAGATACCTGAAAAGTATGGCTATCTAGCCTTCTCTTTAAAGGCTGAAAATGGGGGAGGGGCGGAATCAGAGATAGTTCTTATTGGTAGGAAGTTTTTCCTCCTGTCAAGTCTAAATGAATCTTTTTGTCATTTCTATCCATTGCTCTTAGTTCTTCCTCTTGGAGCCAAGTGGTTATTTCTTTGTGTTAGAGCTCCAAATACTTAAGGATAACCATCATGTCTCCCTTGAGTCTTCCTTTCTTCAAATTAATTATCTTCAATTTTTTAAACCCATCCTCCTAGGTCATGATCTCCAAACTCTTCTCTAGACCCATCCTGGTGGCTCTTCTTTGAACATTATCAACCCTTCCAGTGTTCTTTCTAACGTCTGGCACCCAGAATTGAACATAATAATAATAATTGCTGATCTTTATATAGGATTTTAAAGTTTGCAAAATGCCTTGCAAATAATATTTCATTTTATCTTCCCAACAACCCTGGGAGATAAGTGCTATTATTACTCCTATTATTCCTGTTTTACAGATGAGGAAACAGACAGGCAGAGAGGTTAAGTGACTCGCCTAGGGTCACACAGGAGGTTTCTGAGGCAAGATCTCAGCTCAGGACTTCCTGACTCTAGACCTACCTTTTATCCACTGTTCCATCTAAGGTAATGTTCCAGATATGGTATAACTAAGGGAGATTATAGGGTGGAAGAGGTATCAATATTTGATATATGGGTAGTCACTCAGTTGTTTCATGAGAATTTCTTTATCTTCCCTGTTTACTAAATTCTAGATTCAGAAGACTACCATAGCATTGCCTGGGAACAGTTAAACAATTAATTTTTAAACAAACCTGCCATTAATTAAGATGAATATTGTCATTAAACTTGGAACACTGCTTATTATATTGATGATACCATTGCTTAGAACATTTTGATCACTTTTTGGAATTGTCTTTCAGGTCGTTAATGACATATTCAGGAAAATATATTTCATTTCTTTATAGCATACCTTATTTTTAATGATTTCTTTTTTTAATTGAAAACATTTGCGTAATTAATTTAGAATATTTCCCATGGTTACATAATTCATGTTCTTTCCCTTTCCCCTCCCCCCATATAGCATTCCACTGGGTTTTACTTGTGTCATTGATCAAGACCTATTTCCTTAATGATGCTTCTTAGCTAGATCAACCAATTCAGTTACTAGACTTGACTCTCTGAATGACTTTAGGCTATTTTAACATATGAAATCTCCCTTTTAAGAGTAATGATTTCTATTCTTGAAAATATTCAAAGAATATGCTACAGACACTATAGGAACTTTTATTCTCCTTTTTTGTTACTAACAAAGGAAATAAAAGGTAACTTTGTGGATGGACAAATCTATTCAAACTACTGGTTTAAAATGAAAAGATTCAAAAGAAATGCCTTTCTGATGGTGACTCAGTATCATATTGACATATAATTGGAATTATATTAGTAAAATGTCACAATTTGTGCAATAATTTTAGTGGAGCTATTACTACTCCAGCCCATTGATTTTGTAGATAAGGCCCAGAGACATGAAGTAATTTGTCCAAAGTGAGTTACGTAGTTTGTTAGTAGCAGAGCTAAGATTAGAACTTTGATCTTTTGGATTTCACTCTTACCATACTCTCACCTTTAACTCATGTGATACATAGCAGTGTTAAAAGTTGGTATTTGCAAAGTAACAATACCTTTAATACTTCTACTGGGTCATTCTCTCAACTTCACCTCAGGTTCCTGACTACAGACCTAGCATATCTTATCCATTGTGCCAGTAGATAGCTCTAGGTATGAAGGAGAAGAGAAGTGAGATCATTGTTGGGAAGCATTATTATCCTACTAAGTATCAGACATTGTGCTGAGCACTGGAGATACAGAGAAAGGAAAAAAAAAACAATCCTTGCTCTCAAGGAGCCATTGTCTTATGGGGAAGACAGTCTGCAGACCACTAGGTACAAACCTGATGTAATAGGATAAATTAGAGATAATCCCGGAAGGAATACATTGAAGTTAAGGAGAACTGGGAAAGGCTTCTTGCATGATATGTCATCAGACTTTAGCTGAGATTTGAAGGAAGTCCAGGAAAGTGAAATCAGTGGCAAGGAGATATATTAGAAGATTTATTCCTACAATTCCCAAGTTAGGCCAGAGGAGATAGAGCCTATAACTTCAAGGGTGGTGGTGCAATTAGAAGGAGGGACAGATAAATTCAGGAGGTGAGGAGACTGGTGATAAATTCAGCTTTGAACCTATTTCAGTGGTGCTGTTGCAGACTTGTCTACTTTCTTTATTCTTAAGGTGATTGGTTATTATCATTCTCTTTATTTTAGTAGTTTGAAAGAGAGATAAGCAATTAGGGAACCTGGGTTCTCACTCTGATTCTGACTTTGTGAAAAACTTCAAGTAGTTAAGAAAAATTAGTTTTCAAGTCTTTCAACTGCCTCCAGGCCTTTTATTGCACAGCTTTCTAACTTCTTTAGCTATTTCCCTCTATAAACTCTAAAAATTTTATAAGAAGAGAATGTGAAACTGACTAGGTATGTGAGTGACTATGAGTAGATGGGGATAGTAAAATTCTATGTGTAAAGGCAGGTAGTTAGGAATTTGGGTCTTCCAAGTAAATCATTTAAAAATGATCCCTTACCTTTTAGTAATTACAAGACAAATGACCAGCTTTCTTGCAATGCCAGGGCTATTGTGTTGTATTTACCATTGATTGAGAAAAAGAGTATATTGGTCATCCTTGGGTAGAACAGAGGCATTGTGAGTAATTACCCTTTCCAAGGGCTGAGTAGACCATCAACAGTTTTAAGAATTAATCAGCAGGTAGATTAACTACTGAAATTTTAGTGAGTTTAGTAGAAGTGATTATTATTTGTTAATGAAATAGCCTGTGAACTTAACTTTCTTTTAAAAAATATTTATTTTTTATCATTTTTTTTGAATCTTAAGTTCTAAATTCTCTCTTTCCCTCCTACCTCCTCCCCACCCACCGAGAAGGTAAGCAATATGATATTTATGAGGCTTAACTTTCTGATAACTATGTAAAAATCCTTTGTTGAAATATTAGAAGCCAAATTTTTTAATCTAGGGCCTATAACCTGGCAGGCTCTAAATAAATATTTGTTGGATGAATGAACGCATGAACAAGTAGGATGTTAAGTACTGCTGCTACTAGGACTTCCTGCTTATATCTTAAGAGTTGTTTTTTAAAGACTTTTTTTTAGTGTTGCATAGGCTTCTTGAACTATAGTTATGATTGATATGTCAATACTATCAACAATCTGAGTAATAAAACCTTCAGTTCAAGTGTCTTTGGTTAATTCTTTTGCCTTCTAAATATTCCCAACATTTGACCATCTCATTAATCTCCAGTCCTGGTTTTGTAGCCTTCTAAGAATATTTTAAATTATGTAAATAGGTATGAAATTTTAAAAAATTCTCTTAGTCCTTTAATTAAAAAGTTTTAAGCCACATTGCATTTTAAGAAAGAAAGAGTATTAAAGAATCAAATAGTGAAGTTAGTGGCATTACCAGGTCCATCCCTGGATTCCAGTATGACTTTTCCACTGTCTTTGAATAATAATTATTTCTATAGTGCCTATGAAATGCCATACATTTGATCTTCACAAACACTCTGAGAGGAAGGTACTATTATCTCCATTTACAGTTGAGGAATCTGAGGTAAACAGAGGTTATGTGATTTGTCCAGGGGAGCATAGCTAGTGAGTGTCTAAGATGGGGTATGAATAAAGGTCTTCCAGATTTTAGGTCTATTATTTCATTTAATTTCTCCAGATCTTAGTTTTCTTCTTTTATAAAGTGAATAATTTTCCACTAGTCCCATAATGAATGCTGCAACTCCCAAAATGTTGGTAATTATGGGTCTAATTAAGTATTATGAAAACTTATGGAAAAATCAGTTTTTTTTCTTAACAAATATATTTACTAGACACTGACAACTTTCAAGGTTCTACATGAAGACATTGTTCCTCATATTTCTGTAGAGTTAAAATTTTAAAAATACATTTCAGAAGGGGGAAATTAACGATATTTCTCCATTAGTAGGTACAATTCTGATCACAAGCTTGTTGAACAAGTGTATAAAATTTGCATTACAATACATCTAAAACCCCAGCTAGTGAAAGAGGAATTGCCACATGTCAATTTCTTTAAAGGCGAAAGCCTCCTTAAATGTTCATTAGATTTTCTTAAAAACGAAGACAAAAATTTGGGATCATTGAATAGGTTTCCTCAAAGTACCTATTTGAAATGAACCTTGAATATGGCAATCTGATAAGAGTGATCGTTAACAGGAATGAATTTTCCCCTGGTAAAATTTTTAAAAGATTTTTTTCAATTTTTGTACTATGGTGCTTTGAAGTAACTTATCCTTTCCTTGGTCCGAATATATACTTCAGTTTTGTAATGAATTCAGAGATTAGGGGACTATAAAATATCTAAGGACTGAATGTATAAGGCATGAAAATATAAAAACAGAGTGTTTTAGGAGAATTTTTAGTTTGCCAGCTGGAGAAAAAAAGGCCCTCAAAGTCAAAAACATGCCTCTCCTCTAGTTAGCAAACAAAAAGAATTCGAGTGTTTTAGTTTGCAGATCTGAGTAGCCAGCTGTCAAACCGAGAAAATGCCGCCCTTCCTCAGGGCGTCTTCAGCCCCAATTCATAAAGAGCTACGTAATCCCGCAGTAAGCCCTCCGCAGTCACTCTTCTGGCCCCGCGGAGGCCAGGGCTGCTTAGCATTCCGCGCACACTCCGCGCTGGGCAGGGACCCAGAGCCGCACTGCACAAAGCATTTCCCCTCCGGACTGCGGCGAGCGGCCCAGCTCACAGAGCTAGCTCTCTACCCGCTTTCTCCCTGGTAACAGAATGCGAATTTCTGGAAAACAGCATGAAACTTTACCCGATTGTCAGTTTTCTGAATGTAAAAGAAGGGTTTGAGGAGCTTGGGACAGGTAGCATCGGTGAGAGAGGGAGGGAAGAGGACAGACCAGGAGAAAGAGAAAAGAGATAAGGAGATGGAAAGAGAAAGAGACACAGAGAGTGTGGTGGTGTTTTTTTTCTGAGGATTATGTAGGAGTATTACTTAGAAGCTCTCTTTTCATATATGATGTAAGAAAAGATTATTTTTTTCTCGAGAAGGGGAAAGTGTTAGATAAGCAAGATCCAGTAGCAGCTATAATTAGGTGTAAGGCACACACCAGATTTATGAACTAAAAGCATGAATTTCCAGGAGTAAAATATGAACTTAGACATCTGATGATATTTTATTAAATTTCACTAGAAACTAGAAAGTTTATTGTTATTTTTAAAGGCCAGTTGTTTAGTTTAAAGTAAAGACATTCATTAGGAAGTTGGATTTTACTTTTTAATAATCATTGTCTTTCAGAGGTCCACATGTGGGTAAGCCTTCTTCAGCTTGTGAAAGCCCCTAACCAGGATAAAAAGTTGAGATACATGACAACAGAAGAGGACACCAAAGAAATGAGATATGGTTTAATTAAAAAAAAAGCTAACAATAAAACAATGTGGTACAGTGGAAAGTGAGCCAATTTGATTGTTAGAGGATTTGTATTCAAATCCTGGATCTGTTATGCACTCCCTCTGGGATCTTGAACAAATTTCTTCTGTAACCCCTTTGGACCTCAGTTGCATTATCTGTAAAATGAGGGGTTGGTTTAAGTTTTCTTCCCAGATTTATATCCTATGGCAGGGGTCCCCAAACTTTTTACACAGGGGGCCAGTTCACTGTCCCTCAGACCAATGGAGGACAGGACTATATAAACCTAACCCTAACCCTAACCCTAATCAGGCAGCAGTATACACAGTGTGAAATCTCCTCCCCCACATCGCAGCTCACCATGCTGAGGTCTTCCATTGTGCAGCCACATAATCCTTTGCATGGTGCCCCCTTCTAAGGTGCCACACAAAGGATTATGTCACTGGAAGTAGTACTGTAGGTGAGCCATGCGGCCACATATAGTGCTCCTCTACTGACCACCAATGAAAGAGGTGCCCTTTCTGGAAGTGCTGTGGGGGCCAGATACATGGCGGCCGCATGTAGCCTGTGGGCCATAGTTTGGGGACCCCTATCCTATGGTGTTTTTTAGCTTTTTTTTTCTTTCAGAAAAAGCACTGCTTATTCAGGGAAAATCTAGATTTTATTCACCATTACAGCTGACAAATATTAAACCTGATAAACCTATTCAAATACTCTTAACTCATAGCTGAACTGGAATAGTTCTTCAAATAGTAAATTTGAAGTTGTCTTTGACTATGAGGTCTAGGCCAGACACCCTTTTCCCCTTCTCCTTTTTTCCAGTTTGTCCTGACCATATTGTTTACAATTCTCTATTTAGAACTTCCATGGTAGTTAGTGGTCTAAATCATGGTCAGGTAACCTTCAGTACCCTAGTCCATAGTCTGCCTTATAGATATGCCAGTGTTACAGCAACACATAGGTCTGTGTTGAAATTATACCATCAAAAATGACCTTCAGATACCACTTTCTCCATGAAACCTTCCTGACCCTCTAGCTGAGGATGCATTCTCCCTCATCTACCTTTGTACTTCCTGTAAGCATTTCATCTTGAGGGGGAGCACTCACAGAGATCTGATTGGGGATCCATTAAAGCAGGGATCCCCAAACTTTTTACACAAGGGGCCAGTTCACTGTCCCTCAGACCGTTGGAGGGCCGGACTATAAAAAAAGCTATTAACAAATCTGTATACTGCTGTCTAGGATAGTGGAGGCTGCAGTGCTGGCTGTGATGGGCCTGTCACACCTTGTACAGGCCCATGACCACCACTATCCCAGGCAGCAGTATACACAGTACAGAATCCCCTCCCCCAGATCACAGCTCACCATGCTGATATCTTCCACTGTGCAGCTACATAATCCTTTGCATGGCACCTTATTCTCCTTCAGTTACTCTCAGAACAAGGCACCACACATAGGATTATGTCACCGGAAGTAGTTTGTGAGGAAGTGAGCGATGCCCCGCTTTGAGGTGCTGCCACATACAGTTCTCCTCTCACTGACTACCAATGAAAGAGGTGCCCCTTCCAGAAGTACGGTGGGGACTGGATAAATGGCCTCAGAGGGCAGCAGTTTTGGGACCCCTACATTAAAGGAAATAATTCTTTGAAGAGAAAGTATAAATATCTATTTGTATATATTCTTTAGCAAGTTCCTATTGTATGTTCCCTGAGGGCAAGGACCATATCTTATTTAACTTTGTTATACTGCATGATATTCTGCACATGCAGGATTCAGCATGTGTTGAATAAATGAGTAAAACTGAACAGAATTTTGTTTCACAGTTCTAACCAAGAGCCCAGTCTCAATGTCTTCTCTCCACTGAAGATATTAATTTATCCTTGCCTTTGTATCTTGTTCAATTCACGACCATGTCCCCATGTAAAGCCTCCAATGAAAACAAATTAAAATGCAAGTGCTTAAGGGCACAAAAAGATACTACTAGGCTGCAATGAAATATAATAAATCCAAGATGCTCCAAATTTCATAGAATGTGAGAGTTGCAAAGGTCCTAGAGATCATTTAGTTAAACCTCTCCATTTTACAAATTAAAAAACCCTGAAATCCAGAGAGCTTTAATTACTTGTACAGTGTTATACAGCTAGTTAATGGCAGATCCTGGCAAAAACTCAGATTTTCTGATTTCCAAATTCCAAGGAACTTTGGGAGGAAGCTTAGTTAGCCATTTCATCATCTGATCACTGATGATTTCTCACTTGGCTTATGCTTTTGTTGTTTTGATCTGTGCTTAAGGTAGTATTTAATGGGTGCTGAGGGCTTGCTAGGTAATTGGTTTGGATTTTAATATGAACCTCTTGGAGACAGAATGAGGTGTTACTCTTAATAATTCTGGGCCTTTTGCCTCTCCTCAAATCTTACCCAGTAGGCATCTACCAATTCTTATATGTAGGACTGATTGTGGTAGCAATAAAAATTGTGCTAATTAAGTTTTATAGATTTATTGAAGTTAGATTCAGAAAGCTTCTTCTTTGGTAGTTATCTAGAAGTTAAAGGACTTGCCCAAAGTCACACAACTAGGTGGTTTGTTGAATGAGATTAAAAAAAAAGAATTTAATATAAAATGTGTGGTGAGAAATTGGATAGTAATTATCCTATATATGTAATAAAGCATTCTGAAAAATTCTGGAAAACACTTGCGGGTGTTGAATTTGGAGTCATCAGCTACAAATGTGGAATTTTAGGATAGGATAAGAGAAACCATGTTGAGGAGATCAAATGAAACAGCATCTGGAATGTACTTTACAAACCTTAAAGTCATATATGAATGCCAGTTATGCTGATACTGATGACAATAATAATTTTGGAATGGATCAGGAAGTCTTCTGTACCTTTAATACCTTTGAATGTGTTTGTATATGCCCTTTTTTTCAACTGATGCTATCTTTGGATATCAGCCCAGCTTTGAAGAACAGCTTCGGAAGAGAGAATATTCTAATTTATGACCAAATTGGAAAGGACTAGAGCTGATGAATATTTTAGGAATCATGGACAATGTGGTATTTTTTTTTATATCTCCAGCATTGTTTCCATTTTGGTATATGGATACTAGAAGTACTAGTCCTCATCCCTTGAATCCTAATTACTTATACTTCATGTGCCTTATAGTTAGTTCTGGGACCCCATTAGTGTAAATTCCAATCTCACAGATCTCTTCCAGCATTTAATTCTATACTGGAATGGTACACCCTGGACCTAGAACTCCTACTAAAAATTTTAACAATTGGTGCAAGTTCATTTAGAGAGGGAAATTGTGAGGAATTAGAGATAAGGATTAAAGTGAGTCCATTTTTCTTTGTAGTTGGGTTGTACTGGAGACATAGATCATGGGACTATAGGAAACTGAAGAACAGGGAAGCCAACATATTCCAAGGGGAAGAAGGGTTTTGTTGGAGGTGATAGCAGTAAGATTCTGGATAGACTGGAGTAGACCTTATAGTAGGTTGCTAATGGATTGTAGTAGAAGGATGTTCTGAAAGTGGTAGTGTGGTGTTGTTAAAGAGAATGCCAACTTCTCTTGGTCCAGTGTATCAGAGAATATGAGAGTAGGAATAGGCAGCCATGAAAAGAATGCTAAGAGGAGTAACTTTAGGAGGTTAGGTTTCACTAAACATCAGAAGATTAAAGGAATATGAAAAAAAGAAATTTAAGATAAAAAACCCATAGATTTATAACTAAGGGGTCCTTAGGGATTATTTCAAGTCCAACTCTTCATTTTACAGATGAGATAATTGAGGCCAAGAGAAGTGAAGTGATTTGTCCAAGATTGTATAATCAATAAATGGTAGAGCCAGGTTTCAAACATATTTTTTTTTCTCTAAATACAGTGATCTTTTCACTTACCAGTAACAAAAGAAGAGTCTCAAAAGGAGAAGGACAGAGGAGAATATTGATTGTGTGAGGGTTATGGCTGAATTTATTATGATTGGGGTTTAGGGGTGGATCTTTGGCTGATCCTTCTGGCTCATCCTGCATTGATTATGGTGTATCCTGTGACTTGGGTATCCTGGCACAGAGGTATGGGGTAACAAATTCTGTACCACATGGGAGAGGGTTGTGACATCCATAAGACCCTGAGCTGGATGGTGGGAAGGTAGGGGAGAATGCCAGCCATGAGTCCATCCATGAGCTAGATCTGGGAGAGAGGTGAGAGGGGAGGGTGGGAAGCATGCTCCATGAAATGACAACTGGGGAGAAGTCTTGAGTTGCCATGTGCTAACTTTGGCTTTGCCCAACTTTCACCATCTCTAGCAATTAAACTACCTCTGAGAATCTAAACTTTGCAATTCTGCTGAGGAAAATTAATGTTGGATTATATTATTTATTTGCAATATTTCTATGAATCCATTCATTCTTTTAAACTTCAGCCCCAGAAGGTCAGAACTAAGTAAGATAATTAGTCCCAGGCTCCTAGTCATTTAAGTGGGCCAAGACCCTAGTCATTTGTTAAGCCAAGTGTAGGTAGACCTCTACTTTCTTTGTCTATAAACAAAAACCCTTCCCAAGGCATTCCACAAGCACATGCTCTTTTGTCCTTGCTAGACCTATCATCTAGTTTTCAAGTGATTTGATTTACAAAAAGGGAAAGAGCCAGTGAAAACCCATTTGAGACCACATATTTTTCCAGCCAAAGACTGATAGAAGAAGGTGAGTTTCAAAAATTTACTGACATGACATTTCTTAAAGTACCAGAGAAGGGTGGGTCAGGTACATAGCTTAGTGAAACTGTAGGGATCCATCCAATTGAGGAGAAGTCCTTCCCCTCCCTAAAATGAAGTAACATTTTGATCTATTTGATCTGAACGTTTGATCTGAACCAGTTGAGATCTCTAAGTCAGCCTCTCCCTTAAAATACCCACCAATTGGGATTGCCATAGGAGGTCTAAATGATGTACTTGCCAGGCCAATCAGAAGGAAAGTTGTATAATAACTCTGTATAAGACTGTCAACTTCCTTTTCAGGGCCTTTATGTGCAGAATCACATGTGATTGATCCATTCTTTTAGATTGTATGTCTCTATTAATAAATGATATTCTACTCATAGAAATAGCCTATTTTTGCTTAATTGTTAAAATTTCCAGTTCTATACTGCTTTGTCCACAATCTCCTATGCTTCCATTTCCCCTATTCTCTTTTACCACACAGATTGTTATGAGGATCAGATGAGCTAATGTGTGCCATTCAAATGTTTTTTTGAATAATCATGCTAAAATTTTGCCTTTAAAGTGATAGGTCTCTTATGAAAAGAATGCTATCCACTTTCAAAGAAAGAACTGCTGGAGTAGAAATACAGATGAAAACATGATTTATCACTTCTTTATTTGGGTATACTTTTGGGGGGTTTTTGATTTTATAAGATTATTCACTTATAAAAATGAATAATATGGAAATATATTTTATGCGATAATACATGTATAACCCAGATTGAATTGGCTTGTCAGCTCTGGGAGGGGTTAGCAAAGAAGAGAGGGAGACAATATGGATAATATAACTTCAGAAAACTTATGTGGAAATTTCTTATAAAAATAATAAATAAGAAACAATGAAAAAACACCAAAATAAATAAATATACAAAAAAGAAAATAAAGTGATAGGTCCCTGACTCATCTGTATTCTTCTCTTCCATCTCCCCAACACTAATTTCACTTACATCTGTACCTAACTTTGACCTCATAGTTAAATCACTTCAGTATTTCATTAGCCGCTGCCCCTGACTTTACATTGGCCATGTCTTTTATGTCCTAATTTTCTTCTTAGGTAAGCCCTACTCTGATTTCTCTGTACTTGCTTTATTACTGCTTAGTGTCACTTGAAAAACTTACACAATTGAACTGATTTCACCATTAAATTTATGGTATATTTCATTAGCTGAATCCTTGATGCTTCTCGATATTTTTTCTTGTACTGTGGAAAATGCCTTGGTTCTGGAGTAGGAGGACTTGGATTCAAATTTTACCTCTGGTAGTTACTATCCTGTATGATTTAGGGCAACTTGTTTAATTTCCCCAGAGCTCAGTATCCTTTTGATGAAGTTGTACTAACCTCTGAGTTCCCTTCCAACTCTACATCTGTGATCCTATGATTATCCTGCTGGACATTTACTACTGATTTTCTGTCTCATTCCCCATAGTAAATCTTCCAAACTTTTTCTGTCCTCAAGTTCCCAACTCCTGTATTTAGAGGAAAAGACTTAGCTGTCTGCTTTAGTGGGAAATTAAGGAGTTCCTCAGCTCTTGTTCTCCATTCATCAAACTCAGCATCATCATTCAGTATGCCCCCCTCCGTGCTAAAGTCACAGATCTAGATCTCAGAGGCCATCTATTCCAGTGCTCTCATTTTGCAGATGAGGACACTGGAGCTCAAATGATTTGTTCAAGAGAATGTAGATGGTAATCTTGAGAAGCAATGAGAACTTCTTGACTCCAGTGTTCTTTTGTGGTAACCTGTCTTCACTCATTCCCTTTCATCTTTTCTGGAATGCCACTATAACAATTATTTCCTCTATCCCATGCATCTTTGATCTGTTCCTTTCCCCTGGCTTCTTCCTATCTTGCCCTGAATACTCAAGTTGCCTCAGTGGTAAACATGTCTTCATTAGACTTTATGACCTTTTCTAGCTTCTTAAAATATCCTTAATATTCTCTCTCTCACTCTTAAAGTTGTTGAAAAGTTGTTTATACATGATAATTCCATTTCTTTAACACCTACTCTTTCCTCAAAATTTTGTAATCTAACATCTGCCAGGAGTACTCTATTGAAAGTATTCTCTCAGAGGTTACCAGTGAGTACATAATTTCTAAATTTTATGTCTTTTATATTACATTCAAACTATATTACTTTTTCCTGCTTACACCCTTCATTTTCCCATGGCCTTTACTCACCCATACCTATATCTGAAATGCTACTCTTCCCTTTCACCCTTCCATTACTTCAACTTCTTTACCTAATTCAACTCACAATGCCAAACTTTTTAAAGGAAGGGTGCCATAATTAAAATTGTTGACAAATTCTGCATAAAACATTTCTGGTGGATCTCCAGTTTTTTTGATCGCTTTGTTGCTCATTATTTTTCTTTCAAGGAGCAGTAAGGAAGAACTGCCCACTAGTAATCATAATAATAGCTCTTATATTTGTAGAGTGTTTTAGTGGTTACAAAAGGTTTTCATACCCATCATTTCATTTGAGTTTTACAATAACTATGTGGGGTATGAAGGACAAATGGAATTATTGAAAATTTTCTTCTGATGATTCTTAGGCTCAGTGAGTAGGGGGCTTGTACAAACCCATGATACTAATCACTGCTTTATCTGCCTTTTGATCTCATCACAACTTTTACTGTACCTGAAACCTCATGTTTGAAAAGGAGCAATGCTGTTGATATTCTCTTACAGGTGAAGTCAGAGATGCCTGTTGCTCTTTTCTTCTGTCTTAGATTCTTCTTTGATCAGCTCTAGCTCACCCTCCTTATGTGACTGTTGAGTGATGCTAGTCCTTCCCTCCTTATCCTTTTTTCCTAGGGGATAACACCTATTTCCTAGAAAACCCTTTGGAATGAAGATAATTCATTTGTATAGTTATACCCCTAGTTGTTTGCACAGTGTTTTTTACTTAATAGATACTTGATTATTGCTTACAGAATTGAATATAGGATAGAGTAAGATCACTTTCCAATGTTGATCACCCTAAAAGGGGATGAGGGGAAAGTTGATTTGGAAGGAACTTCCTCCAGTCTTTGTGGTTTAACTCTGTACTATTTTTTTTTTGACTCTCATACTTCTGGTAGAATTAGGAGTTTCAAATAGAATAATAAATTTCATGTTAGGACCATGTTTCATATCCCACCTAGCCATCTACAGGGTTACTAGACTACACTTATCTCGAGCCATTTGTATTCTTGTTATGTCTTTTCCTCCTATCGGGAATAGTGACCTTCTAGACTGAGCTCCTCAGAGACCATGACTCTTCAGTATGGGGGGGAACAAATCTATTCTATTTTGGAACTCCACAGTAGGGTTGAGCTGTCCTGATTGAATGAAAACTCACCTATCACTCTCTCTATTCTGCCCCAGACCATGCTTTACACCCCATGCTGGCAGAATCCCTTTTTCAGTGCTTCTATTTTTTTTGCGGGGGGGTATAGTTTTCGGATTG
Source organism: Monodelphis domestica (assembly GCF_027887165.1). Classification (NCBI taxonomy): domain Eukaryota; kingdom Metazoa; phylum Chordata; class Mammalia; order Didelphimorphia; family Didelphidae; genus Monodelphis; species Monodelphis domestica. Next base: position 597,071,824 of record NC_077227.1, on the reverse strand, counting down.
GATGAAGGATCTTACTATTGTTTCTCACTGAATTACTTAATCATTATTTGATCTGTACTGGAAGCACATGAAACAGCTGGAGCAATTCCACCAATGCTCCCTCCGGTCAATCATGAGGATCCGGTGGCAGGACTGAATCACCAACCAGGAAGTCCTCGACAGAGCCAACTCCACCAGCATCAAAGTCATGGTCCTCAAAACCCAGCTACGATGGTCTGGACACGTCATCCGCATGGACCCACAGCGAATACCAAGACAGGTATTCTATGGTGAACTGTCAGCTGGACTCAGGAAACAAGGCCGACCAAAGAAAAGATTCAAGGATCAGCTAAAGTCCAACTTGAAGTGGGCTGGCATTACATCAAAGCAACTAGAACTCGCTGCCTCTGACAGAAGCAGCTGGTGAACCCACATTAACCAATGCCGCCATCACCTTTGAAGATGAGCGACGTCAATGTCTTGCCACTGCACGTGAACGCCGACACCAGGCCACAACAGCACCTCCCATAACAACTGGCGTCCCATGCCCCGTGTGCCACAAACTGTGCGCCTCAGCCTTTGGACTCCAAAGTCACATGAGGGTACACCGTAGATGAAACTGCACAAAGACAATCGTCATTCTCGATCACCGAGAGACTACTACTACTATTTGATCTGGTGCCTTTTAAAAATCTTTACTAGAGTGTAGATGAAAAGTCTGGGTTTCTATATGCCTTTTCAGTTTTCTATCTAGAAGTCCAAAGATGTTCTTTTGGTGTCCATTTCTAGGTTTTTGTGAAACAAATGATTACTATATAGTTACAGATTCTGCAAAGAAGGGAGAGCCAAGACTGATCAAGGAAGAAGTCAAGTCAGAAGAAGAGGAATAGGCCTCTCTCTATTCTTTGCCTAGCAGGGAATATCAACAGTACTGACTCTTTTACGAAGTTGAAGCTGCTTGTACAGTAAAAATAGTGACAAGTTCAGAAGACAGAAAAACAGTGATTAGTATTAGAAGATACTAATGAGTTTGGGCAGACTCCCACTCTGTGGATCTGAGATTCATCAGATGGAAAACTGGAATAATCCCATTTTCCCTTTTACCTCATAAAAGTTTCTGTGAGGCTCAAATGATATAATGGATATAAAATCATTCACTACTGTGGATCTCTATACTTGTTTTCTTTCCATGAAAAATTAGAGTCTACTGTGTTTCTGTGGTATTTATAAACACAATTTATAAAGCAGCAGGTAAGAATAAACTTTTGAAATAATTTGTTTTCTGACATCAAAATCTTAACTTTTAGTTATCCTTTGTTAAAATCTCTTTACCTACCTTTTCATAGAGTTCATATCAATAGAAATTTCTCTTTCATTATTTGGTAGATTTCTCAATCTAATCATTTCAATTTACTACTTATAATTATATACCATTTATTTTAAGTCCTTTAATCCAATCTCCTTAGTTACTTATCTTCTTTTTTCTCTATTCTTATTGGTTGTTATAATTTTATGTCCAGTAACTAGAGCATCCATAAGAAATTGATGACTTATTTGCAGAATTGCCACTCCTCTGACCAAAGAAAAGAAACTCAGATTGTAGTAATAGCACTCAAATATTTTGTACAAAGGACAAATAATGAAGAAGTGGAAAAGAGAGATTTAAAGTTCATGAAGCTAAAATAGAAAATTTTAAATATTCAAATCACATGCAAATAGGTAACTAAAGGAAAACTACCCCAATTTTTCTATAGCCATAGGAGTTTAGCTACTGGAAAGACTAATTCAAGTCAGTTTTAAAAGTTTTGAAGGTTTTTGCTATCTGAGCATTGTGTTAGTTACTGTGATGAATAGGTTGAAACAGAGAAGTCTAAAAAGACAAAATATCTACCCTACAGCTTATATTTAGTATAAAGGGAGATATATACAAAAGCTCTTATCACAGATATTCAACCAATCAAATTAATTTAATTAAGATGATCTTGTGTTTTTCAGCATTCACTGTCTTTTGCTTTAAAGATTTCTGTGTTAAGACAGAAAGATTAGAATTCTTTCTGATAACTACTAGTTTTGTACTGATTTCTTCATTTCATCATCCTATAAAGTACTTAGTGATTTTTCTCATTTAATCCCATGCCTCAAATGTGACAGTTGTTCTAATGTTTTATTAGTTCTATTACATTCACTGTCAACAACATCATTTTAAATATAATTGATAGAATATTAATCATTTACTAAAATTGTATCATGTAGTATCTTTGCAAACCAATATACAAATCTGTACTTACATTATTTAAAACTTAAAAAAAACCCTGTTAGATGAGAAACATAATAAAAAGGGGGCAGTTGGGTGACTCAGTGGATTGAGAGTCAGCGTAGAGACAAGAGGTCCTTTGTTCAAATCTGGCTTCAGATACTTCCTAGCTGTGTGATACTGGGCAAGTCATTTAACCCCCCATTGCCTAGCCCTTACCATTCTTCTGCCTTAGAACCAATACAACAGAATCGAGTCTGAAGGTAAGAATTAAAAAAGAAGAAATATAATAAAAGTAATTGATATTTTTATAGTACACCAAAGTTTGCAAAGCACTTTATACACATTTTCATTAAAGCTTCAGATCATAATGCCTTGAAGTTACAAATGAGAAAATTGAGATTCCGGCAGGTTAAGTAAATAGCCCATATTCCTATAGCCAATAAGCATCAGAAGTAGAATCTGAACCTTGTATTTAATACTACATTTAATTTGTCATATAGTCTCCATAATATAATAGAACCCAATACTACAACTTTGAAGAGTGAATTGATGAATCATTGTAACATTTAGACTGTTCATTTGTAAGCTCTCACTTGTTGCTATATGCCTGGCTTTCTTTATCACATGGATTTCTCATTTACTACTTACATGACAAGATCTATAATCACACAAAAGAATTTGATTTAAGTATTAAGAATGGAAAGACTTAAGAAAAACCAGGTGAATGAAGAATGCCTTATTGTCCAAGTCAAGTCAAAAAGCTTTTATTAAATGCTACTTTGAGGCTAACATTGTGCTAAGCACTGTGAGAGGAATGAAACAAATAATTTTTTACCTTAAACTGGAGGTTCAAGGAGAAAATAACCATTCAGAGGAAGGGACCCCATGTGCCACAAACTCTGTGCCTCAGTCTTTGGACTTCAAAGCCACATGAGGGTACATCAATAGATGATAATGCACAAAGACAATCGTCATTCTCGGTCACCGAGAGACTACCACTAACTAACTAACTTTGAATTGAAGATGTCTAGGGGATAGGACATCCAGTTTGACCTGTTTAATAAGCAATCAGAAATGTGAAGTTCTTCGCATAGAGTTAATATGTAAGTTATAATCTTATATAAGTTCTTTGCATAGAGTTAATAATGATGATAATAATAATAATAATAATAACCCATGGGAGTTGTTGGGATCACCAAATGAGAAAGCATAGAAAGAAAAGAAAAGAGGGCTCAAGACAGATTGTGGGAGGATACCCATGACTGTTGGGTAATTTATAGCTGATGATCCAACAAATGAAACTGAGAATGAGTAATCAAACAGATTAAAACCAAAATTTGGAAATCCATGGTAGAATATGAAGTGGCTTTACTGAGCCCTGAGTCATCTTCTGGGATATGATATTCTAAATCCTATGGTTTTATTTTTACACTGACAACACTTTTTGCATTACTGTATTTCAGAGCCCTTTCTGTAATTTTTGCTTCAGGGAAGTTCATAGTTTTAACTGAATATTAGGAAGTAGATAGACACTGGGATCCAGATCCTTGAGCTATAGGTAAATTAAATTTACTTTCATAAACACGGAAAATTGTGTTAGTAATGTTTATGTGACTTAGTGGAACCATGGACATAATCACATTGAAAGGGGAAGTTTTGCCCTGTAGTGTAAAATTCTGTTGATAAAATAGCACAGAAATATTTTTCAAAGTATCTTTTAAAACCATATCCAATTAGAGTTATGTTCAAGTATAGAAATGTAGACTTCATTATATGTATTCCAGTAGTTTTAGTCATGAGAAACTTGAGAGCTATGAATTTTAATTCCGACTTCTATTAACTTATATACAACTTGGGTAATTTAATCTTTTTATGCACTGCAGTTTCTTGTTCTGTAAAATGATTATCTTTAAAATGCTTTGCATAGTGCATGTAGGTGGCTATGTAGATAAGACATCCAGACCTGAAGATGGGAGGCTCTGGGTTCAAATCTGGCCTCAGTTACTTCCTAGCTATATGACCCTGGGTAAGTCACTTAACTCCCATTGCCTAGCCCTTATTGCTCTTCTGCCTTGGAACCAATACTTTGTAAGGTGTTTTTTTTTTTTAAGATGCTTTGAAAGTCCTCTTAATAATAATTGATTATTTAAAATTAGAAAGGGTTTGCACAAACAAAACCAAATGCAACCAAGATTTACAAGAAAGCAAAGGGCTGGGGAAAATTTTTTTCTCAAATATATAGAGAACTGAGTCAAATTTATAAGAATTTAAGTCATTCTCCAATTGATAAATGGCCAAACGATATGAAAAGTTTTCAGACAAAAAAAATCAAAGTTATCTATAGCCATATGAAAAAGTGCTTTAAATCACTATTGATTAGAAAACTGAAAAGTAAAACAGCTTGGAGGTACCAACTCTCACATATTAGATTGGCTAATGTGACAAAAATGGAAAATCCTAGATGTTGGATGGGATGTGGGAAATTTGGGACACTAATGCACTGTTGGTAGAGTTGTGAACTGATCCAAGCATTCTGGAGAACAATTTGGAACTACTCTCAAAGGGCTCTAAAACTTTGCATGTTTTTTGATCTAGCAATATCACTACCAGGTCTATACTCCAAAGAGATTTTTTTAAAAAAGAAAAGGACCTATTTGTGGAAAAATATTTACAGTAGCTTTTTTTGTGGTAACAAAGAATTTGATATTGAAGGGATATCCATCAACTGAGGATGGCTAAACAAGTTGTGTTATATAATTATAATGGAATATTATTGTGCTATAAGAAGTGATGAGTAGGATAATTTCAGAAAAAAACCTGAAAAGATTTAAATGAACTGATGCATAGGGCAGTGTACAGAACAAGGAGAACATTGTACACATTAGCAATATTGTATTTTCAACCATTTTCAGCAATACAGTGATCCAAGACAACTCCAAAGGACTCATGATGAAAAACATCCAGCTTCAGAGAAAAAACTGATGGAGTCTGAGTGCAGATCAAAGCATACTATTTTTCACTTTATTTTCTTTGTGGATCTTTTTTTATATTTGTGTCTTCTTCCATAACATGACTAGTATAGAAATATGGTTTGCACATGTATAATCTATATCAAATTGTTTACTGTCTCAGGGAAGGGGAAGGAGAGAATACATAGTGTTTAGTTATAATACTTTCAGTAGGTAATATTAGCAGCAGCAGTAGTAGAATAAAAGAGATGATACATAACTTTCAAGCCAAGGTAACTGGGAATTAATGGTGGTGTTCACAAAGTTAGGGAAGTCATATAAAAAGATGAATTTAATGTTGGATTTGTTGAGCTTGAGGTATCATCAAGCCATTGAAAAATACTAATTAACCAACACAACCCCTTATTTCCTCTTGACACTGCCATCACTCTGGTATAGATTCTTATCATCTCACATATTTCAAGAGCCAGTTGCGTCTCCCTACTTTAAGACTCTCCTTACTCCAGTCCATTCTCCAGTCAGCTGCCAAAGCACAGGTCTGACAATGTCAGCCTCACATTCAATAATTTATGCTGTGTGTTCTCCTTCTACAGTGTCTGTCATATCTATTCCCTTTATTCCCACTGCCATAACCATAAGAGAAGCTCCCAAACTGGTTTCCTTGATGACATCTGTAGAATGTAGATTATGGTACCAATAGCACTCATCAGGTAGCTTTCTTGTGAGTATCAAATTATGCAATGTAAAATTCTTTGCAAACCTTAGAACACTCTATATATTCCACTTATTATTATCATCATTACCCTGATCTTAGGGTACTAACATGGGTCATGTTGGTATTGAGAGTTCTTCATTGTGGGTTTTTGTGATCTTCTGGAAATTTGGCTGAATCAGGGAGATAAACAGGGAATTGAGTTCTATGTTTTTTTATCCTTGGAAAGTGACTCTAGGAATATCCTTTGGTCGTGTCTGTCCTGGGGCCTTTTGGATTATCAGATTGAAGATTGTGTTATTGTTGACAAAGGTTCTACAATGAGTTTTTCTCAGTTTTGGCTCAAAACTCAAATGCTACCTTTACTGTCAAATGTTCCATCAGTAATAATCTCTTCTTTCACATAGAATATGCAAACAGAAAGTAAAATTTAAATCGATTTAAATTTAGTTTCACACAAAGTGTAGCAATGCATTCCAAGGCTACAAAAATACATATTGGAGTCTGATTGTGGAAGGCTTAAGAGGCTAGGGGAGATTGTACTAGGTCCTGGATGAGCCACTGGAGTTTATTGAGTATAGGAATAGCATGTCCACTTTGGCAATTGTATGGAGGATGGATTTCAGGGGTTCATGACTTGAGGCAAGATACCAATTAGGAGTTATTTGCAATAGTCCAGGCAAGAGATGAGGTCCTAAATTAGGGTAGTGGCCATATAAGTAGAGAAAAGAGGTCTGATGCTGGAGATGTTTCACGTCTTTACTTAACATTCTACTAAAACTACTCTCTCCAAAATTACCAGTAATTTACTTATTGTCCAAACTTAATGGCCTTTTCTCAATCCTTATCTTTCTTAGCTTCTCTGCAGCTTCTGAAACTGTTGTTCAGCCTCTTCTGGAGATCCTCTTTTCTCTCTATGTTTTCATATAACTGCTTTTTCCTTCTTCTTTTCATAACTGTCTGATCACTTTTCAGTGTGTACTGAATGTGGGTGTCTCATGGGTCTCTGACCCAGGCCCTCTTCTCTTCTCTCTTTCTACTATTTCTCCTGGCAATCTTACGAGTTCCCATTGACTAAATTCTCTTCTCTGCAGATGATTCTCAGATCTATCTGTTGTTGGTCAATTGTTTTTCAGTCATGTCAAACTCTTTATTAGACCATTTGGAGTTTTCTTGGCAAAGATACAGGAGTGGTTTGCCATTTCCTTCTCCAGTCTATTTTATATATGAGGAAACTGAGGCAAAGAGGGTTAAGTGACTTGCTCAGGGTCATACAGCTAGTAAATAAATGTCTGTGGCCACGTTTGAACTCAGGAAGATGAAGCTTTCTGACTCTAGGCCTGGCTCTCAATGCACTGTGTCACCTAGCTGCCTTCAGGTCTAATTATTTAGCCCCAAGTTTTCTTTTGACTTCTAGCCTTGCATTTCCAAATGTCTATTACATATATCCTGAAATACAGCACCTTAAACTCAAAATTCAGTATCTTTTCCTCCTACTTTATTATTCTACTGAAACTCTATGTTGACTTCTAGTGAGCTCTTATGGGAAAGCCTGTCCTTCTTTTAGAGTTGTATCTCTAGCACTTAGTACTGTGCTAGACATATAGAAGGTACTTAATACTTTCCATTAATCCATTCATATATGGATATTAAAGTTATTTGCATAGAAATGGTAATGAGATCTAATGGGGTTAATGAAAAAGAGTGTAAAGAGAGAAGAGGGCCTGAAATTAAGCCATTCACAATTATAGGGCATGATATTAATGGTGATATAGCAAAAGATCCTGAGATAGAACACTGAAAGAGAAAATGGTATCAGAAAACCTAGAAAGGAGAGAATATTCTTTATCTCACTGTCTACACAAATTTTTTAGGTCAATCAGATTGGCCTATGTAGTCAATGTCCTAGGAAAATGCCACTGTTTGGCTTGTGCCTTTCTCCTCCATGAAGGTTTATTTTGTACCTTGTCATATAGTACCTTATAGAATTTGTTATATCATTAGCTTGTATTATTTTACTTTTGTAATACTATTTAACTTTTCATGTATGTGAGTTTGTTTCTCACAGTGTTCATCTGAGCTTTTAGAGTATTAATGCTGGAAGGGACCTTAGAGATCATAATATACAGATGATTAACTGAGGCCTAAGATGGACACTTGAGTAGCTTAAGATCACATAACTAGTAAATGATCAAGCTAAGTCTAGAATCCAGATCTCCTGACATCTAGCCAAATATTCTTTTCACTATGTTATCCTGCTTTCTTGTTTCAAATTGTAATCTTTTATAGGCTATGTATTCTATCTAATACTTCTATCTATCAGTACCTAGACAGGTACTTGGTAATTTATGACTTTGTATTTAGTGTAATTTTATATCAGGAATCTACTATGAGGCAGAGACAAGATCTCTTTGTTCAATCAAGCCCTCTTAATATAATACATACTTATTAAATATTAATATTAATAAATTTCTCAAGAAATGTGGGTTATGCTTTTAGATTTACCTTTTTGGGCAAGCTTTACATCATCAAATATAAGTTTGAATAGGAATACTTATGTGAGCTTAATGGTTCCCTTTCCAAGTGAAGAGGAGTTAGGGTATTTTAACTTCTCTATTACTATTTGTGTTTAATATTTATAGGAGAAATTACCTTCTATAAATATGTGAAAACATTAACCAGTGAAGCAAATGGCTCCCAGTGTGACAGAAGAAAATATCTTTTAAAGATCTGCAGTTATCAGCAATTTCCCAGAGGTTGTATTTACATGGAAAAAAAAAAGACATTGTTTTATATTCTAGAATCAAGGGATGATTTTTGATTTAACAAGTTATGTGAAGAACTTTCTTAAAATTATCAGTACTGAAATAACTGCTAAAGAGATCACATAACAATATTGGTATGCAGACTTATTGAGTTGGCTTCCTTCCTTCAGTGTTATTCATCTTTCTCTTGAGGGTACCACTTTCCTCACTTAATACAAAAATGTGGAAGCTCATTTATGCTTCATTGTATGATGCTGGGAAAAGAATGACACTCTGTTATCTCTCCTTCTAGGACCCATCACTGTAAGAGGTAGATGATTTTGAGCTTCTATGTAAATAGGTGATTTGGGGCAACATTTTATTTATCATTGAGGATTCCACAGAGGGATTTATAGTAGAGGCAGCACTTATCCCTGGGTTATCTCATCCTCAATGATAGTGACTTGCTGTTAAAGGAAATCACAGTAATAAATGATGTCTGCAGCATAGGATAAGGAGGCAATTAGGTTACAGATTCATCTACTCATTCCAAATCCATATTTTTAACTTCCTTTCTGAGGAACTTTATTTTACAGGAGGAATGGCCAGGGGGACTCTAAACTTGGAATTTTATTGAGACCTAGTAGCACCTTCCAAATAAGAGTGTATCATCGTTTAAGGTCACAGTATCATAGGATCATAGATTAAAAGCTGGAAGGGACCTTTTTTAGAGGTTGACAAAGTCCAACCGTGATTACGGATAAGGAGATTGAAATTCAGAGAAACAAATAGTCTTTCCCAAGGTGACATGGTAGTAATGGGTAGATCCAGGATGTGAACACAGCTCTTCAAATTTCAGATCCAGTGTTCTTCTTACTGTATCATGCTGTCTCTCTCCAAGTACTCACATTCTCAGAACAAGCTTTCCTTAAGGTAGTCTCTTTAAGGCCTTTCCCCAAGGCATTTTCCTATAGTTCAAAGTCCCTAAATTTGCCTACTCCCCCCCAAATTTTTTGGTGTGCTCAATTTTAATAGTGTATAATTATAATTGCTTAAGAATTCCTTAAGAAAAGTGAAGTCCTTGTGGGAAGTGCTTTCTTAAGGGCCAAAATGGACCCTAGGTCTTTGTTAAGTGTTAGCTTAGTTGCCTACAGGTTATAAATCTTTCTTCTAAGAATAATATAAACTCTGATGACAAGAGATTATTTTGTTTGTCTTTGTATGCTAGCATGTAAGTGATACCTAGTCAAAAAGAACAACTCAATGTGATTCAGTTGAATTCCCCCATTAAGACCTCCCATTCTCCTGGGATGCTTTACATATTAACAGTTGTCTGAGATGAGAGAGAAAGATAACTACTAGGAATGTGGACCTGGAGAAGTTTTCTTTAGGAGGAAGCCCCAGTGATGAGCCTTGATAGAAACTAAGAATAGTGAGAGGCAGAGGAGAGGAAGAAATACATTTCTTTCGGTTCAGTTGTTTCTCAGTCATTTGGGGTTTTCTTGGTAGAGATATTGGAATGGTTTTCCATTTACAGCTTGTTTTACAGATGAGGAACTGAGGCGAACAGAGGTAAGTGACTTGCCCAGGGTCACATAGCTAATATGTGGCAGAGGCCAGATTTGAGCTCAGGAAGATGAGCCTTCCTGATTTCAGACCTCTATCCCCCATGCCATCTAGTACAGTACATTTCTAGCATTTATTATCTCAAATCTTAACTTTTCTGCTGAAATCCTGAACTCCAGTCATCTCTGCCTGTATGTCCTACTTGTGTCTCCAACTCAACTTGTTCAAAACCAAGCTTATTATCTTTCTCTATAAACTTACTCTTCTTTCTGAATTTACTCTTTTAGCCTATAGTATCACCACATACCAAGATTTATGTTTTTACTTCTCATATCCAATTAGTTACCAGGTTCTGTAATTTCACCTCAGCAATACCACTCACATTTGTTCCTTTGTCTCTATTCCTCCAGGACCTATCTTACCACAAGTCCTTCTTCCTATCTTCCTGGACTATTGCAGTGACTCCTAAGCTCTCCCAGTCTCCACTTTCTTTCCCAACTAAGCACTTTTTATATTTTCATAATAACCATTTTTGTGTATAGATATTCTAAAAATATTCATTGCTTTTCTATTGTCTTCTGAGTAAAGTTCAAACCTCTATTCCTAGCATTTAAGTTCTTCCATAATTCTTACTCTAGAAAGCCAATGGCATAGGAAAAGGAACATTAGAATTTAGGTTTGAGTCTTGTCACTCACTACTTTTGTAATTTTGGACAAGTTATCTCTGAGTCTTAGTTTCCTCTGTAAAATGGACATTAATGCACCTCACTTACCTCTCAGGCTTATTGTGGGATCAAATGAGCATATGCATTTGAAATAGTTTTATAAAACTATGAAGTTTTTCAAGTATTAGAGAATATTACAGATGTTGACTTTAGTCTGAGAGATGGTCTAACATTCTTTTGATGGAACTTAGTGTTATCACCCTAAGGATAATATAGAGAGGTAGTTTGTGATTATTTCATTTAGTCAACAGGTACTCTGTGAGCATCTGTTATGTTCTTGGCTTTGTGCTAGATGCTCTGGATTTTTTTGTAGAAGGCAAAATACATTTATCTCTGTGCTAAGGAAATTTGTAATCTGGCCAGTGTGGGTAGAGAGGAGTTGGGGGAGGAACAAGATAGTTTAGAGAATGGGCTCCTGGAGGGCAGAGACTCTGCTTTAATTATTTTTATATCTCCCTAGTATATTGTACAACACATGGTAGATGCTTAATAAACATTTATTGAAAGAAGTATTAAATTACATAGTATAGACTAGTATCATACGATCACAGATTTAGAGCTAGAAGGGATCTTGGAGGTTATGTAGTCCAACTGGGTCATTTTACATATTTTGCATATGAGAAAAAATTTTTCATATCAGAAAAACTAAAGCCTACAGAGGTTAAACAATTTGCTTCAAGGTCACACAGCCAGTATGTCTGAGGACATAAGTTTTGCTTCTGATTATTACTTTTGGAAGATGGTTCCATGTTAGCTACCTTTGTGAACTTAGGCAAGTCATTCACCTTTTTCAGCTGCAGTTTCTTCATCTGTAAGATGGGGAGGGGGTTAGACTAGATGATCTCTCAGAATCAATTCCAGACCCTTTGATATCAATGCTAGTGTTACCTCTTAATGCTCCCAGGAAACTCTCTAAGACTGCAAATTGCAGAATAATTGTAGATCTGCCTTGGGGAGTTGCCTCATAGGGAGTTTATTACAAAATAAAAAAAGAAGGAGGGCATGCTTACCAATACTTAGGCTCTGTGTTGTATTATTTACACTATTGAAATTGTGTGCTTTTTCATGGTTCACTATGATGTTTTTCCTTTTAAAAATAGAATAATTGAATGGCTTTTGTTAGTGATGTTAAAGATATGGGTTCTGTTCTGGAATAATTAATGAAGTAAAAAAATCCAAGTAACTTGTTTTCTAGAGATATTGTTATGAGAAGAAATGTCCATGCCTTACATAAAAACTCACAGTTATTTAGTGACATTTTTTTGCAACTTGCTTTCCTCACAGTCATCCAAAGAGGTCTGTAATAAAAATACTAATATTCTAATTTTATAAATAAGGAAACTAAGATCTATAGATTAAATGACTAAAACTCAGGTTATTTGACCCTGATTTCTGTGCTTTCTTCTCTTATGCTTTATAGTTCACAGAAGAGTATATAGGAGGCAAGTGGGTGGCTTAGTGGATTGAGAACCAGGCCTAGAGATGGAAGCTCAGTCCTGTGTTCAAATTTGATCTCAGACACTTCTTAGCTATCCTTAAAACCAATACCAAGTGTTGATTCTAAGACTGAAGGTAAAGGTTTAAAAAAAAGAAGAAAAGAAGAGTGTAGAGAATAAGATATTGTTTTATAGTATATACCATTAGATCTCATGGGGATTTGAAAGAAATTTTATCCATAAGATTTTGATTCAGATATAATTTATTCATTGAAATGTGAAGGTATTTGGTGTTCAAAAGATACTTATGATGCTTTTAAAGCTTCTCTTTTTAGAATGAATCTCATTTTGCTAAAAGTAAAGTGTAATACAGCCTTCATTGTAGAATTCTATTTTATGTTGGTTATGCCAATGGTTATATTCTAGCCCGGTCATTTTGATCTTGAAAATTTTTTCTCTGGCTATTTAGGGCTGAGTAAAGGAAATTTGTCAAGAGGAAAGTTGTTTTTTACCTGAATCAACTTTGTTTCATCTCTATCTTGTCACTATTTTTTAAAACAAAACTTTAAGATTTTAATAAATGTTAGGCAGTGAAAGCTCTTTGGCTGTTTGGTTTGGGTATTCAGATAATTTCATGCCTTTCAAAAACTTAGAATTAACATTTACATAAATGGATATATTTTTAAAACTCAGTAGAAATTTGTTACCAGTACTGGATAAATATTTTAGACTTTGAAAAAAAGTGTAAATTGAGATCTTTATACAGCAAAAAAGCTTGTGCTTTGAAATTTCTAGAGTAGTTTTGGAAATAAAAAAGCAAAGAATTATCATTTATGACATTTAGATGTTTAATTAGTTAGCCACCTGTTAGAAACCTTTTCTAAACTCCCTTCTCTCTGTTTTTCCATTAGACTATCAGTAAGCCCCTTGAGGACAAAATTTTTTTTTCTTTGTATCTCCAGTCCTTAGCACTGTGCCTAACACATAGTAGGCACTTATTAAATGCTTATTGACTTAATTTGACTTTTATCTGGAAAATTACAAGTTATCTTCAGAGTTTATTAATAAACTGTATTCTGGCAGTGAATGCCAAAACACTTGATTGTTTTCTCTGAATCCATGATTCACCAGCATGGATGGTCCTCTCCAAACTGCTACCTATCTGTATCTTTGAATAAAAGGGGATTCATCATGCATCCTGGAAGAATCTGGTGAGATCGCAAGAAAATGATTTTTCCATTGCCAAATTGTTCATACTGTGCTGTTCAGCATAAAGAAAATTATATAGCCTTTCTTGCCCTTTAACAACAAGATTAGAGTGTTGTCATGTGAAACAGCACTGAAGGTTGTTTGTTTATTTGCTTGTCGATCTGTTTTAGGGTGTGTGTGTATGTATGTGTGCTGTTTTTTCTGACTTATTTCCTTTCCTTTCTTTCCCATAGTAATCTCATACAGATGAGTTTAAAATAGCTGTATCCTATAAATGAACATGGATAGCAGTTTTCTTTTGTTTGATAGCTAAACTAAGCTTTGAACATATTTTCTGGTACATGTCAGTTGGGTAAAACAATTTGGCTATAAATTTTTGAACTGTCTTACGTGAAATATGTTCTTCATCATATACAATTTAGAAAGCTACATCTTGGATTCAGAATGGTACCTTTTTGTCAATAAAGTCTTAACTAGATTTGATTTTGTGTCTCTTTAATGAATGATTCATTTCCTTATTGAAATTTGTAAATTTAAAATTTGTTAATGGTCATTGTTTACAAAAAGTATACTTCCTTTCTTCTGATGGCTGTAAGACCTCCTCTAAGTTGATAGGGTAACTATTTTAGGATTGTATAGCAGCAATGAGGTTTTACTTTCGTTTGGGAAACATGAATTTGTAGTGGACCAGTCAGAAAAGTTACATGATTTTCACCACTTTTGTTCAGCACATGTGTAGGAGCCAAGGTGGTAAATGATGGGAGTGATCAGACGCTTTGACTTAGCTGAGCATTAGGTTGGATAGTGTTTGGTTGAAACTTTGGGGTGGGAGGGTTAATGGAGAAGCCTTTGAAAAATTAGGTGGTGGGAGGTGAAGAATGGGATTTGGATACTTATCTATAGGAGTTCAGAGTCACTTGAATGTAAAAGAGTAAGACCAATGTGAGAATGCTCATCCTTGAGTGAAGGACATAATAACTCCTTTTCCCAATAAAGGTTAGAGATCAGAATGGAGGCAAGTGTATCATGGGATTGGAGGCACATAGTCAGATGGCATGTGGGAAGCTCCACTTCACCATACTTCTCTTCCTTACAAAGATTATAGGTTAGGTGGGATAAAGACCCAGAAGATGGAAGGTGAACCTATATAGCAGGAGAAAGAATTCTCATTCCCCACTGACTTTCCTCTTCCTTTTCTCTCAAGGGACAGGAGCAGCAGGAAATGGAAAACCCGAGGTCAAAGGGTAGGTTGTTTCCTTTTGCAGTAGAGCTTCTCCACATCCAAGATGAAGACAATGGTTGTGATTTGTGTCATGTACTCTCATCATATTAGAAATAAAAGTCATATATATTACAAGAATCTCTTCTAAATAAATTTGATATATACTTCATTGTTTCAACCATGTATGATGTTTTAAATGTTGGGTCTTTCTCTACTATTGAAAATTATAAAACCCTTTCTTCCTTGATAAGCATGTTGGAAGTACTGTGTTGCTCCAGAGGGTGAACTATAACTAATGGATAGAAATTACAAGTGGGCAGATTTTGTCTCAGCATAAGAAAGAACTGAGTGCAGTTAAAGCTGAATAATAAAATGTTTAAGTAGAGGTTATTTGTTAGGTATGTATAGAAGGAATTCCTGTGCTGGATGAGAGGACTTCTGTGGTTCCTTCCGGGGTTCTTTCTGGCTCTAAATTTTGTGTTTCTATGATTTAGAGAAATGAATATGTAAAGTTTGACTTACTTGCCCAAATATATATGGATCTAGTACCAGTCTTGGCACATAGATGCAACTCAGAGATTGAGTTTCATTTTTTAACTGAATGATATTTATCTGGATAATTCACGAAGAAACCAACTTTTGCCTCAATTATCTGAATATTTAGAAAAGTAATTTGTGTATCAGTCCTTTCATTCTTACCTTTATAATAATACAATGAGAGATCATGGCATAATTATTTTCTCAGGGGTGCCACTACTCTTTCAGACACCTGGATTTGTGATCTTGAAGTCATTCTCAACTTTTCATCCTCCCTCATCTCAAGTATCCCAAGACTCTTGCCAAGTTTTTTTCAGTTTTAGCTCAACATATTTTGCATCCACCCTTTTCTCTACACCTACTCAGTCACTACTCTAGTTCAGGCCTTTATTATATTTCATCTGGATTATTGTAATAGACTCATCATTGGTCTCTTTGCATCAAGGCTTTCCTTTCTCTAGTGCAACCTTTATATAGTTGCCAAAGTGATATTCCAAAAGCATAATTTGAATCATGTCACTCCCTCTTTTTGTAAAAGTGATGGCTTCCAAATTCAAACTTTTCTATTTGGTATTTAAATCTCTTCACAGACTTGCCCCAGGCAACCTTTCTAGGCATGTTATGTATTCTTACCTTTAATCAGCAATGTGGTCAAGCTAAACTGGCCTCCTTGATGTACCTTACACATGACATTCCATCTCCCATCTCTTATTGTGCTTTTGTACAAACTGACTCCTATACTTGGAATTCACTCTCATCTTAACTTTTAGAATTCAAGATTGTTTCCAAAGTCAATGCCTATATACATCTTTCCTGATTCCTGTAGATGCTACTAGAGCCACTCCCAGAAATTATCTTGTATTGACTTTGTATTTATCAACAAACTTGTCAACAAACATTAAAAATTTTTTTTTTGCTATGGAGTTGCATGAACTTGCAAATGTACTTTATTAAGAGCATAAATTACTTCCAGATAGAGTATTATGACTACCATGATGATATATATATATATATATATATACATACACACATATATCTTTAATAAATATATATAGTGATATTGCTTTCTTTTAGTTAAAGTAGCTTAGTATGAACTTTATTTTTTTTCCCATTCCTTTTTTTAAAATTTTTATTTAATTAAATGATTTAGAATATTTTGCCATGGTTACAAGATTCATGTTCTTTCCCTCCCTTTCCCCCGCCCCCTTCCTGTATCTGATGCGCAAATCCACTGGGTTTAACATGTCATTAATCAACATCCATTTCCATATTATTAATATTTGCAATAGGGTGATCTGTTAGAGTCTACTTTCCCAGTCATAGCCCCATCGACCCATGGGATCAAGCAGTTGTTTTTCTTCTGTGTTTCTTTTCCCACAGTTCTTCCTCTGGATGTGGATAGTGTTCTTTCTCATATGTCCCTCCAAATAGTTCGGGATCATTGCGTTTCGACTAGTAGAGAAGTCCATTACATTTGATTTTACCACAGTGTATATGTCTCTGTGTACAATGTTCTCCTGGTTTTGCTCCTTTCACTCTGCATCAATTCCTAGAGGTTGTTCCAGTTCACATGGAATTCCTCCAGTTTGTTATTTCTTTGAGCACAATAGTATTCCATCACCAGCATAAACCATAATTTGTTCAGCCATTCCCCAATTGGAGGGCATCCCTGTATTTTCCAATTTTTTGCCACCACAAACAACGCAGCTATGAATATTCTTCTACGAGTCTTTTTCCTTATTATCTCTTTAGGGTACAAATCCAGCAGTGCAATGGCTGGATCTACCTGGTAGACAGTCATTTAGTGCCCTTTGGGCATAGTTCCAAATTGCCTTCCAGAATGGTTGGATCAATTCACAACTCCACCAGCAATGCATTAATGTCCCAATTTTGCCACATCCCCTCCAACATTCACTACTTTCCTTTGCTGTCATGATAGCCAATCTGCTAGGTGTGAGGTGATACCCCAGAGTTGTTTTGATTTGCATTTCTCTGATTATAAGAGATTTAGAACATTTTTGTGTGTGCTTATTAATAGTTTTGATTTCTTTATCTGAAAATTGCCTATTTATGTCCCTTGCCCATTTATCAATTGGAGAATGGCTTGATTTTTTGTTCAATTGATTTAGTTCCTTATAAATTTGAGTGATTAGATCTTTGTCAGAGGTTTTTTTAAATAAAGATTTTTTCCCAATTTGTTGCTTCCCTTCTAATTTTGATTGCATTGGTTTTGTTTGTACAAAACCTTTTAAATTTAATGTAATCAAAATGATTTATTTTGCATTTTGTAATTTTTTCTAACTCTTGCTTGATTTAAAAATCTTTCCTTTCCCAAAGATCTGAGAAGTATACTATTCTGTGTTTACCTAATTTACTTAGTTTCCTTCTTTATATTCAAATAGGATGAACTTTAGAATTAAAATAAACCTTCATTTCTTTTTCCATTTAAAACAATAATTCTCAAGTGATGCTGTTTTCCTGCCTTGTTCATCCTTAAATCTTTGTAAACCCAATTATTTAATTTTATTTTTTCAGTTCAATGTAGAAACAATTTTTTTATCTGACTTTTTTTAAAACCCTTAACTTCTGTCTTACAATACACAGTATTGACTCCAAGGCAGAAAAGTGGTAAGGGCTAGGCAATGGGGGTCAAGTGACTTGTCCAGGGTCACACAGCTGGGAAGTGTCTGAGGCCAGATTTGAACCTAGGACCTCTTGTCTCTAGGCCTGACTCTCAATCCACTGAGCAACCCAGCTGCCCCCTATCTGACATTTTTTGTTTCAGATTTTCTCCTTCTTCATGTGCTCCCTACCCCCATTTGTGGTAAGGATACATATTTCCATATTCCTCATGCCATGAAAGAAAACATATCACACATACAAGGAAAAACTTGTGAAGGAAATAAAGTGGAAAATGGAATGCTTTTGATCAGCAATCAGATTCCAATAGTTCCTTCTTTGTCTGTGGATGACATTTTTCATCATGAGTCCCTTGGGGTTATTTTGGAACCTTGCATTGCTGATAATAATTTAGACCTTCACAGTTGAACACCATACGATATTTCTGTTCTTGCACAAAATTTTATCCTGGTTCTACTAACTTCACTAACATTAGTTCATTTAAGCCTTTCTAGGTTTTCAGCAAGCATTTATCAAACCTTTCCTGTGTGATAGGCAATGTTTACATGCATATCTGGATAAATTTTATCTCTTGATAGAATGTAATCTTCTTGAGAAGTGGGATAGTTTCATTTTAGTTTTATATCTTCAACATATAGTATAGTACCTGGCATGAAACTGGTGCTTAACAATGCTTTCTGATTGATTGATCTGTTGATGGAGTTCTGTAACTGACATCAGGAAGCTATGGATTCATCTAGATACTTACTGGGGGGTTTTGATCACTTATCACTTAGCCTTTCTTGAGTTTCAGATAGCTTTTTTTAAGATTTATCTAATAATTGGATCCACTGGAGAAGGAAATAGCCAACCATTCCAGTATCCTTGCCGAGAAACCCCCCACAATATCTGTGGTCCATCCGGTAATGAAAGGTGGAAACAACTGTATGTTGAACAACAACAATAATTCATAATGATTTGCTTTGGCAGAGTGCTGACAAAAACACAGAAACTTAGGATATTGATATAATACCAAAAATATTTATATGTACATCTTCTGGCATGTACTTAGTTAAAGTTTCAGATTCTATCTCTGTAATAATTAATTGAACTAAATAGTGATATAACTGAGTTTTGGACACTTGTTGAGGGGATTCCTTCATAAACTGTGTTGATCATTAAGACAACAGAAATAACTTCAGTAGGTTGTGTTGTCTTTTGGCCAATTCATGTGAATATACACAGCCTTCATTTAAAAAAAAATTTACCTTGCCTTTTCATTCTAATTCATTCTATGTAGCTTTACAAACACTTTACAGATTTATGTTTTACTGTCCATTCAGGAGTTTCCCAAGTACTCTTTTCTACTTTTAAAATATAATTTATTATTCACCTCCAGTGATTGGACAAGTGGGTATATTCAAAGTTGATTACAAAATCTGTTTACTGTAGTTTCTATGTAAGTGTCAAAGGGTGAGGAGTATAGTTACTTTACTCATAGGGAGGAATGCATATTTTTCTTGATGGAGGTAATAGTTGTTGATAATACTGATCTTCTAGTAATTATTTCTTGTGTTTTTTTTTTTTGAACTGTGTATCTGTTAGCCAAGTTGAAGGGACCTAGAAAAATAGTCTGAATTCTAACTTAGATTTCACATTTACTTTACCTACTATTTTGCCCCATAATTATAGGTTTACTGTTGCATGATCACATGGTTGGTGTTATTATAGGGTATAGGCAGGCAGCCAACTGTTACTATCCAGTAGATAATGGGCTGGGGAAATGATAGTCAGATCTGAGAGGGCAGGCAGGTAACCAGGGCCATGGATTTCTCTTGGTAATAGAGTCTGCCTGTATCAAGCAGTAGGGTGGGCTGCTGGCCATGGTGCTTAATCACCCTAGTCCTCCAGTGTTGTGATGGCTACATGCCATAAGGCTACATAAGAAGGGCAAACAGCTCCACCTAGCATAAGAGAATTTCATGTAAAATCTGGTGGGGCAACTAGGCTAATCCTTTGGTGGTTATAATTTATAGGCTACCATTTTTTTTGGAAATCTTACCTTTCCTCAAACCCGGTGAAAATGCTACTTCTTCCATGAAGCCTCTTTTATCTATACCTGTTTCTACTCTACCTTCAGAGAGAACTGCTTTGATTCTTGACTTCCATGTTTAGTAAGCATATGACCTGAGGCAAATATTTTAAAAATCTCTGAGCTCCAGTTTCCTAATTTGTTAAACAGGGATAATAATACATTGCCTAGCCAATAGACTTTTGTAGAAAATGGTTTTGTAAACCTTAAAATACTTTATAAGTATTAATTATAATAATAATTATTATCATAATAATTCCTAGAAAAGACATTACAAATATGGAATGCTTTCCCTCCTCATTTCTACCTACTAAATTAACTAGCTTCTTCTAATTCCCAACTAAAATCCCATCTTTTATAGGAAGTCTTTTTCAACTCCTTTTAAATTTGATACCTTCCTTCTTTTAATTATTTCCTATTTATCCTATGTGTATCTTGTTTTTGTCTCCTTTGTTGAATTGGGAGCTCCTTGAGGGCAAGGACTGACTTTTGCTTCTTTTCCTATTTCCAGCACTTAGCACAGTGCCCAGCAGCTAAATGTTTATTGATTGATTGGTGTAATTTCTTTTTTTTAATAAAAATTTTTTTTACATGTACAATTTTTAATACTTTTTTTTTTTAATTTTGAATTCTAAGTTTTTTCCTCCTTTCCCTCCTCCCTCCTTGAGAAGACAAGCAATTTGATATGGCTTATAGATGTGCAGTCATGCAAAATGTATTTCCATATTAGCCATGTTGCAGAAAAAACTCCCACAGAGATTGGTGTAATTCCTAATTGCTTTTCAGAATGCTTGGATGAATTCAAAATTTACCAATGTTATAATAGGGTCCTTGTCTTTTCAAAGCCCTCCAGCATTGGTTATTCTCTTCTTTTGTTATCTTTGTCAGTTGGCATGAGATAAAGTGAAACTTTAGGGTATAGGTATAGGAACACCATGAAATATAAGGAAGATGATTATAGAGAAGAAATTTTGGGTAATAGTTCTCTGTTTTGGTTTTCAGCTAGTAATATAAAATCAGTTTGATTGCTATATTGAATGTTCTCTCCAAAATTACAATGATCTCTTTGTGGCCAAATTTAATGGCTCTAGGTGTTCTCTTTCTTGACATCACTGCAACAATTGGAAGAAAAATAATTATTTCTGTTTCAGACAATGCTTAGTTTGAGATGCCCGCAGGACAACTAGTTTGAGATGTCCAATTTGGTAATGGGGGGCTGAAGCTCAAGAGTGAGATTAGAGACGGGTGTATAGATCTGCCAATTACCTGCATAGATATGATCATTAAATCTAAGGGAGCTGATGAGATCACCAGATATGAAAATATACAGTTAAAAACAGAAGAGTCAGGAGAGAGCTTTGGGAGATACCCATACTTGGATATGGTCATGGATAAAGAAGTCGTACAACAAAGGACACTAAGAAGTGACCAGACAGGTAGGAGAGAACCAGGAAGGATCAATGTTAAAAAACCTAAATGAATGGCAGGCATATTCTATAAACTATAATGTAGGCTCTTTAGTCCAACTTCTACATTCTGTAGTTTAGTAAACTGAGGTCCAGAAAGGTTCATTTACTTTGCCCAGGGTTACACAATGAGCTTGTAGAAAATTGAGTATACTACCCAGATCTCCTAATTTTCTACTCAAGTATTCTCCACCTTTTGGGTAAGGGCGATGAATTATTTTTTAATTTTTATTTTTTTGCAGGTAAATTTTATTTATTTGAGATAAAGAATAAATAATTTCCTTCACCAGACATTAGAATATAATACAAATAAAGTGATAATAATAGCAGAGTTCCTCTAGCTTAATAGTCTCCTTTTACTTTGGTCTTATTTTATTCTCAGCTTACAAGGGGAGCTAAATAAAGTCCACAGATCAAATGATTTGTTGTTTTTGTTAAGTCATTTCATTCATTTCCAACTCTTTGTGACCTCATTTGGGGTTTTCTTGGCAAAAGTTACTGGAGTGATTTGCCATTTCCTTTTCTAGCTCATTTTACAGATGAGGAAACTGAGGCATGACTTGTTCAGGATCATTCAGCTACTGTCTAAGGCTAGATTTGAACTCAGATTATCTTGACTTTATTTTAGCTAGGTGGTGACTGCACCACCTAGCTGCCAAATGATTAATGCAAGGTCATCTGGCCTGGAAGTGTCAGAGCCAAGATTCAAGCTTATATTTCGTCTGACTTGAAATCCTGTGCCAAGATAAACTCCATAATTATCAAGGTCTAACTGGGAATGCTTCATTCCATTAAAAAAACCTGATTTTTTTAATGAGGAATTTCTGTTTTGAAAATAATTGCCTCTCTTCCTCCCCACCCCCACAGCTCCTCACTTCCAATGATTAGTGTTTTTAAGAAAAGGAGGAGATGAGAGCTTTGATATTTGATCTCTTGAGAGTTGGGATTCTGATCAGAATAACCGAACAGTTGAAGCAAATTTTTCAGAAGATAAAATATGACTTCTATGTGTACTCAGTTCTTAGTTTTATTCTATATGCCTCCATTCTTCTTCCCAGGATTCTTTGCAGTTGGACGAGGAAAGCCAAGTATTATAAAAAGAAATACAGTATGTGGTACGTACTTATTAAAGTTATATACGGCCCCTCTCCCAGAAGACTCTTGATTTAATGCAGGTTGTGCAAATGTCGCATATGGGCATTTCTAGAGAACAGATTCCTTATCGCTGAACAGTGAATGGCTTCCGATATTCCATGATTGCTTCAGGAAAATGTTTGTAGTGATTACGAAAGGTAGGGTACCATGAAATCTGTAAGGTGATTTGGCAGGAGAAGAGGCTGTTGGTGCCAGGATTTGGTTACTAAACCACAGTTTCCTGTTTTTAAATATATTAATTGATCCGCAAAGGGCATCTTTTGGAAACAAGAATTCAGACAGCCTGGCACAGGTTGGAGCTCCGCCAAGCCTGCTCGGGAAGGTTGCCATACTGGGAGCAAAAGAGAGTGACAGAGAGAGAGAGAAAAAGAGAGAGAGGGAGAGGGAGAGAGAGAGAGAGAGAGAGAGAGAGAGAGAGAGAGAGAGAGAGAGAGAGAGAGAGAGAGAGAAGGAGAGGGAGAGGGAGAAAGAGAGAGAGGGGGAGAGAGAGAGGGAGAGAGAGCTGAGGAAAGAAAAAAAAAGGCAAGACTTGGCACAGCTCAGTCAAATCAGCTTCTTTTGTCTGCTTTCTCGGCTTGAGCTTGAGGAAAGAAACCGTCCTGGGGCACAGAAAAACCCAGAACTTTTTGGTTTTCAAACTTAGAAGGCTTTTTAAGTCTCTTGGGCTATTTAAAAAGTGGTGGTACATACAATGCCAGTCAGTCACCAGTATTAAGGGAAATAAGAGGCTTTTCAAATGAAGCTTCCACAATGTCCACACATTTGGGAAATGTTGCATTTGGTTTTTGCAGGTATGATAACATAGTAAGGGAGACAGGATTAATTTAGAAGATGGCAAGTCAGATTTCCAAATTAAAGGGAGAATCTTAATTTTCGACAAAAAAGTTTGCTCATCTACCCAAACCTGCTTTCAAATCAAATCAGGCATCCTTCGGAATGTATTCAGAACGTAAGTTTTCAGATTTTTTTCTTTTCTTTTTTGCCCGTTAAAGAAATTAACTTTTTCAAGGAGCATCTCCAAGATTTCATACAACTCAGCCAAGAAGTAAGAGTAAAAGTTGTTTTATCCAAGTATTTAAGAAAATGTTTTCTTAAAGCAACAGCTTTTATTTTTGCTTCTTCATGCTGTCCTAACTACATTCCCCAGCAATTAGTGACAACACTGAAGACCAGAAAGGCAAGCTGAAGACACCCAGACTACGCCTGAAGGGCAAACCAGAAATGTGAGCATTGTCATCTTTTTTTTTTGTCTCTGCTCTAAAACATTTTTGGGGTGTGGTGGGGTGGGGGTAATATATGTATAAAAGTGTGTAAGATTAGTGAATTATATGTGTGAGGGGGAAATTTTCAAAGATAGTTTCTGATGCAAAAAGAAATGACTTGGAGTACAAAAATGAAATTTGATGTTTATACTAGATGAACAAACCAGTATATAGCGAACTGTGTTTGAATTAACTGGTGGGGAAAAATTCCATGATTTTTAGTTAGTTAAGTTCAATATTTCAGAAATTATTGCAGTCTAGACTTCTGGTGAAAATTTAAGCAGATCAAAGGGCTAAGTATTCTGTCAATTGTCTTTTAAAAATTATCTGAATTCTCAGTAAAATAGGTATTTCATTTTAAATTTTATAATAGCAAATATTGCCCAATAGGCCTGGTTATAGTTAGATTATACAACTTTTGCTCTTGCAAACAATATTATTGTAAGGGAGAATAACTGTAAGTCATGTATTTTTATAAACTATTTTCACTTTCATTAAGTTTTCTATTTCAGGAAATAGTTTGATTCATTTGGATGTGCAGTTTTATGATTTCTGTTAAACATGTATTTCCCTTTTCATTGTGTAAGTTAGAAGAGGAAAAAATCCAGGACATTCAGATCCTTACTACTCATTGACAACTGTAGAAAAGATTGCACAAGAATACATGCTTTTGTTTTGATCTTATTTGTGGATCCTTGAACAAAAGAAAAAGGCTTTGTGTACATATACCTATAGCGACTTATTGTAGAACTTAAATCATTGGCAGCTTTTAAATAGTTTTTTTCTCATGACAATAATATATCAGCAAGCATGACAACGACATTTACTATATGAATCTGAATCGATAATCTGAAAATTAAAACAGGTGTTTCAGCATTTAAGACTGTAGGTTTTACTAAGCCATTTTATTCAGTAATATTTTAATCTTCAAAAAAACCCCAATTATTAGTTTATGTGGATTGGCAAAATAAGAACCTTTACTGTGTAAGCTGCTTAATACAGTATTAATGGTGTTTGCTAAAATGGTTGCCTGGAAAGAAAAGACACACCGATAGTCCCTGGAAAAGGAAATATTTGTATGATCTCTGTGTTTATTTCTGAATTACCCATTTTACAACTTGTTCCTTTACAAATACTGATAACAGATCATAGATGTATGATTTAAGATATGAAAGCAAATAAGCTTTCAATTAGAACTATATAGCTTAAAATTTCCTATTATTACACAGATCCTCAGGTCCAGATACAATTTAAAAAGCATAATGCAATTTTTGTTATTTGTTTATGAAAAATTTAAAGACTTTTATCTTATACCTTGAATGGCCTTTGGGAACTTATTTTTATTATTTTTTTAGAGAAAACTAAGGTTTTAAGGAGAACAAATCTTGCAAATGCTAAATTTATAGCCACATTTTACTTTTTAGGAAGCAATATAATTAAAGGTGCATTTAAAATTGATAAATTTCAGAAGACAGCTTAAAAATATTTATTTTTTTGTTTCCACTCAAATTACATTTTTATCCTATGGTTTTGACTTTTATTTTGTAAAAAATCAGTTATTTTGCCTCTTTTCGTTTCTTACTATTGCCATTGTTGCATTATCTTCGGCCTACATGTTGAGGAATCTAAAAATGAATTTCGCTACAACCAAAATACTTCATGAAGCTATGTCTGGGAGAAACACCTTTCTCCAGTTCAGATTTCATGTTTTTTGTTTTTTTTTTTTTTTGTTTTAGAACTGGCAAATTAGGTGGATGATTTTGTACAACAATGTCATTTTTGGTGTTTATATATTTGGTAAACTTCCTTTCTCTTAGACATCTCATTTCACTAACGTTCTGAAATTTGAAAATTTCTGAATATTTTAAACCCAGTTTAAATACTTTAGAACTTTTACTTACTAGATGCATGGATGTCAACTATTTGATTATAAATGAACATTTACCTAAATCTGTTTATATTTTGAAATTCATGGCATTTTATAATCATACTGTTAAGTGACAGAAGTAAAGCTTGGGGGTGAGTAGATAATTGATCTGTTAAGTTATTTTTAGGTGTATAAAAATGACAAATGACTCCATTATTCTCTATGACATAATTACAGCAGTGTTTTTGTTTATTCATTCAACATATTTATCCAACTTCTTATCAGAACTGGCATTCTAGGGGCAGTTGGGTGGCTCAGTGGATTGAGAGCCAGGCCTAGGTTCATATTTGGCCTCAGACACTTCCTAGCTGTGTGACCCTGGGCAAGTCACTTGACCCACATTGCCTAGCCCTACCATGCTTCTGCCTTGGAACCAATACACAATATTGATTCCAAGTCGAAAGGTAAGGGTTTGTTTTTTTTTAAAGGAACTGGCATTCTACTTTGTCTTGTATCTTAGATTGCAGAGAAGAACATTATCAGTATAGAAGGAGCATTTAAATTGAAGTATAAAAGAGTAGGTAGGAGTGTATAGTGTTGCCATAAAAGTATTTTTTTAAATAAATAAAAAGTAACTTTCAACATGTTTTATAAATGTTATAGTCTTGTTTTTATTCATTAGTAACTTGTATAGGAAGATCACACAGCTGAATAGAGGCATTTGTGTGCTTGAGATTTGAAAATTGTCTTGCTTTGCATTTGAAATTTGTGCTTCCTACAGCATGAGTTACTATCTACCAAAGACTTTGAGCCTTCACTAAAACATGTACAACTTGATTTATCTATCACTGTAAATAATTACTATTGTACCACTGTTATGTGTCACTGAAAATATAGGTTTTTATAAAAAAATAATTTGAGGGGCAGTCAGGTGACTCACTGGGTTGAGCCAGTAGACATGAGAGTGAAATCTGAAAAGTCAATTAACTCGTTACCTAACTTGCTTAGCCCTTACCACTCTTTTGCCTTGGAACCAATACTTAGTATTGATTCTAAGATGGAAAGTAAAAGTTAAAACAACAAACTAATTTAAGGATCTACAAAGTGCTCATAGTACTGCTTGTGTTCCTGCTGTTTTCATGTTTCTTAAGCTTCAGTCCTATAAATTGTCTTCTTAAAAATCTAGAAAATTAAGCGACCCTGACCCTAAACTCTTTAAGAAGTAAATTGCGTGGGAAAGATTGAATCATCTCTAACATGTTACTTTTCTCTTAATTCTGTTAGGATTTGTGAAATTTTTTTAGTGAAATAAACCAAAGTGTGCTGATGGCTCTAATTTATTTAAGAATTATTTATATGAGTTTTTCTTTCTGGAGATTTCTTACATGATACAAAAGAGGCTAAACAAGCATATCTTACAGAATTTATATTACCTAGATTGGCTCAATGAGGGCATATTTTAATGGTGTATAAGGGAGCCAACATAATTTCCATAAATGCTAATCAATTCATAATTCTTGTGGTCTTTCATTTTCCTTGCCCTCTATAAAGTTACTTATGACCTCTATCATCATTCTTAATTTTTTTGGAGCATTTGGAGCATCTTATTATCTATTTTCCTTTTACTTCTCTTGGTTCTATTGCCTCTGTAGCCAATTTTCTCCTGTCTTCATGCCTTCTTATCCTCCTTTCAAAGTGTGAAATGGCATCTTTCAAGATTCTCTTTCCGCTTTGAACTTTTTTCTCTTGGTGATCTCTTCTACACTCATGACTTTATCATCTCTCTATATGGATCACTTGCAAATATGTCAATATCTGCGTCTAAGCCTAAGTCCGTGCCAATGTCTGTGTCTATGTCTATGTCTTTGTCAGTGTCTAAGTCTGTCTATATTATGTCTGTTTTAGGTCTGTGTCCATATCTACATCTAAATATATATCTTCGTTACTTTTTAATTTACCTTTCTCTCTATCTCATCTCCAATGCCAACCTTCCCTTAACATTAGTTACACATTTCCAGTAACTATTGGACTTGTACATCTCCTCAAAGATTCAAAGGCAAAGGCCCCAAATTGAATTAAACATGTTCTACCTTCCATATTCCTATTAATGGTATTTACCATTCTCTTAGGCTCAAGGACAGAACTTTTTTTTTTTTGCTCAGTTAGTAAGCATTTCTTAAAACACTTATTATGTACAAGCACCAGGAGTACAAGGAAAGGCAAAAAACTTGGTCCATGACTTCAAGAAGCTCACATTCTAATTTTAACCTAAGTAGAATAGTTTCATGTTATTTTTTTTAAATTTTTAAACATTATTTTATATGATCATTTTCATACATTCTTCATTGGAAGAAGAGATCATTTTCTTTTCCTCCCCCCCCCCCCCACTACCACTCCATTAGCCGACGCACGATTCCACTGGGTATCACATGTGTCCTTGCTCCAAACCCATTTCTTTGTTGTTGGTATTTGCATTAGGGTGCTCATTTAGCCTCTGTCCTCAATCATATCCCCTCCACCCCTGTAGTCAAGCAGTTGCCTTTCCTCGGTGTTTTTACTCCCACAGTTTGTCCTCTGCTTGAGGATAGTGTTTTTTCTCATAGATCCCTGTAGATTGTTCAGGGACATTGAATTGCCATTAAAGGAGAAGTCCATTACGTTTGATTGTAGCACAGTGTCTCAGTCTCTGTGTACAGTGTTCTCCTGGTTCTGCTCCTTTCACTCTGCATCACTTCCTGGAGGTTGTTCCAGTCTCCATGGAATTCCTCCACTTTCCTTTTAGCAGAATACTATTCCATCACCAACATATACCATAATTTGTTCAGCCATTCCCCAATTGAAGGGCATCCCCTCATTTTCCAATTTTTGGCCACCACAAAGAGCGCTGCTATGAATATTCATGTACAAGTCTTTTTCCTTATTATCTCTTTGGGGTACAAACCCAGCAGTGCTATGGCTGAATCAAAGGGCAGACAGTGTTTTATTGGCCTTTGGGCATATTTCCAAATTACCCTCCAGAATGGTTGGATCAATTCACAACTCCACCAGCAGTGAATTAGTGTCCCTACTTTGCCACATCCCCTCCAGCATTCACTACTTTCCTTTGCTGTCATGTTGGCCAATCTGCTAGGTATGAGGTGATACCTCAGAGTTGTTTTGATTTGCATCTCTCTGATTATAAGAGATTTAGAACACTTTTTCATGTGCTTATTAATAGTTTTGATTTCTTTGGCTGAAAACTTCCTGTTCATGTCCCTTGCCCATTTTTCAATTGGAGAATGGCTTGATTTTTTTGTACAACTGGTTTAGCTCTTTATAAATTTGAGTAATTAGACCTATGTCAGAGGTTTTTGTTATGAAAATTGTTTCTCAATTTGTTGCTTCCCTTGTAATTTTAGTTACATTGGTTTTGTTTGTACAAAACCTTTTTAATTTGATGTAGTTAAAATTATTTATTTTACATTTTGTGACTCTAAGTCTTGCTTGGTTTTAAAATCTTTCCCTTCCCAAAGGTCTGACATGTATACTATTCTGTGTTCACCTAATTTACTTATAGTTTCCTTCTTCATGTTCAAGTCATTCACCCATTCTGAGTTTATCTTGGTGTAGGGTGTGAGGTGTTGATCCAAATCTTTCCCACCTAATCTCTCCCACACTGTCTTCCAATTTTGCCAGCATTTTTATCAAATAGTGGATTTTTGTCCCAAAAGCTGGGGTCTTTGGGTTTGTCATTGACCATCTTGCTGAGGTTATTTACCCCAAGTCTATTCCACTGATCCTCCTTTCTGTCTCTTAGCCAGTACCAAATTGTTTTGATGACCACTGCTTTGTAATATAGTTTGAGATCTGGGAGGCCACCTTTCTTTGTATTTTCTTTCATTACTTCTCTGGATATCCTTGATCCTTTGTTCTTCCAAATGAACTTTGTTATGGTTTTCTCTAATTCAGTAAAAAAGTTTTTTGGAAGTTCCATGGGTATGGCACTAAATAGATAGATAAATTTGGGTAGGATGATAATTTTTATTATGTTAGCTTGTCCCACCCATGAGCAATCAATGTTTTCCCAATTGTTTAGATCTAGTTTTAATTGTGTGGAAAGTGTTTTGTAGTTGTGTTCATATAGTTCCTGTGTTTGTCTCAGCAGATAGATTCCTAAGTATTTTATATTGTCTCAGGTGACTTTAAATGGAATTTCTCATTTTAATTCTTGCTGCTGAACTGGGTTGGAGGTATATAGAAATGCTGATGACTTATGCAGGTTCATTTTGTATCCTGCAACTTTGCTAAAGTTGTTGATTATTTTGACTAGCTTTTTGGTCGATTCTCTAGGATTCTTTAAGTAAATCATCATATCATTTGCAAAGAGTGACAGCTTGGTCTCCTCATTGCCAATTTTAATACCTTCAATTTCTTTTTCTTCTCTAATTGCTACTGCTAGTGTTTCTAGTACAATATTAAATAATAAAGGTGATAATGGGCATCCTTGTTTTACTCCTGATCTTATTGGGAAGGCTTTGAGTTTATCCCCATTGCAATGATGTTTGCTGCTGGTTTTAGATATATACTGTTTATTATTTTTAGGAACGCCCCTTCTATTCCTATGCTTTCTAGTGTTTTCAGTAGGAATGGGTGTTGTATATTATCAAAGGCTTTTTCTACATCTATTGAGATAATCATGTGATTTTTGTCGGTTTGCTTGTTAATATGGTCAATTATGTGCATGGTTTTCCCAATATTGAACCATCCTTGCATTCCTGGTATGAATCCTACCTGATCATAGTGGATAACCCTTGTGATGACTTGCTGTAGTCTTTTTGCTAGTTTCCTATTTAAAATGTTTGCATCTATATTCATTAGGGAGATTGGCCTATAGTTTTCTTTCTCTGTTTTTAACCTGCTTGGCTTTGAGACCATATTTGTGTTGTAAAAAGAATTTGGTAGAACCCCTTCTTGACTTATTCTGTCAAATAGTTTGTATAATATTGGGATTAGTTGTTCTTTGAATGTTTGATATAATTCATTTGTGAATCCATCTGGACCTGGGAATTTTTTCTTAGGGAGTTCTTTGATGGCTTGTTATTTCTTTTTTTGATATGGGGTTGTTTAGGTAATTTATTTCTTCCTCTTTTAGTCTAGGCAATTTATATTTTTGTAAGTATTCATCCATATCACCTTGATTGCCATATTTGTTGCCATATAATTGGGCATAGTAGTTTTTAATGATTGCCTTAATTTCCTCTTCATTAGAGGTGAGGTCTCCCTTTTCATCTTGGATACTGTCAATTTGGTTTTTTTCTTTCCTTCTTTTAATTAGACTGACTAGTACTTTATTTTATTTGTTTTTTTCAAAGTACCAGCTTCTAGTCTTATTTATTAAATCAATAGTTCTTTGACTTTCAATTTTATTAATTTCTCCTTTGATTTTTAGAATCTCTAATTTAGTCTTCATCTGAGAATTTTTAATTTGTTCACTTTCTAGTTTTTTAATTTGTATGCCCAATTCATTGACCTCTGCCCTTCTTAATTTGTTTATATATGAACTCAAGGATATAAATTTCCCCCTGAGTAGTGCTTTGGCTGCATCCCATAGGTTTTGAAAGGATGCCTCACCATTGTCATTTTCTTCAATGAAGTTATTAATTGTTTCTACAATTTGTTTTTTAACTAGCTGGTTTTGAAGAATCATATTGTTTAATTTCCAATTAATTTTTGAGTTATCTCTCCATGTACCCTTACTAATTATTATTTTCATTGCATTGTGGTTTGAGAAGGTTGCATTTATTATTTCTGCCCTTTTGCACTTGTTTGCAATGTTTTTGTGCCTTAATACATGGTCAATTTTTGTGAATGTACCATGTGCTGCTGAAAAGGTGTATTCCTTTTTGTCCCTATTTATTTTTCTCCACATATCTACTAACTCTAATTTTTCTAAGATTTCATTCAGTTCTCTCACCTCTTTCTTATTTATTTTTTGGTTTGATTTATCTAGTTCGGATAGACGAAGGTTCAGATCTCCCACTAGTATAGTTTTTCTATCTGTTTCATCCTTGAGCTCCTCTAGTTTCTCCTTAAGAAATTTGGATGCTATGCCATTTTGTGCATACATATTGAGTACAGATATTTCCACATTGTCTATACTGCCTTTTATCAGGATGTAATTACCTTCCCTATCTCTTTTAACTAGATTTATTTTTCCTTTGGTTTTGTCAGATATCATGATTGTGACTCCTGCCTTCTTTTTATCAGTTGATGCCCAATAGATTTGGCTCCTTCCTCTTACTTTCACCCTATGCATATCTACCTTCCTCATGTGTGTTTCTTGCAGACAGCATATAGTAGGATTTTGGATTCTAATCCACTCTGTTATTCGCTTGCGTTTTATGGGTGAGTTCATTCCATTCACATTCAGAGTTATGATTACTAGCTGTGTATTTCCCAGCATTTTGATTTCTACTCCTGGTCCTGCCCTTTCTTCTTTCACTATTTCCTTCTACACCATTGTATAATCAGTCCCCGTGGTTTCCACCCTTATTTTACTTCTCTTTCTACCCCCCTCTTCTTATTCCCTCCCTTATTTTCCCCTGTAGTCTTTTTAAAATTACCCCCCACTGTCTCCCTCCCTTGTACTGCTTCCCTCCCCACCAGTCCATTTTTTACCCTTCTACTCCCCTATAGGGCGCAAATCTATTCTCTGCCCCAATGGAGTGGATTGTTCTTCCCTCTTTGGGTCAGTTTCAAAGCACATAAGAGTTGAGTATTTCCTATCTCCAACCTCTTTACCTTTCCAGTGTATCGATGTTCTCCCCCTCCCGCTATGAGCTTCTTTGTGACATATAAATTTACCCCCATTTGTTTCTTTTCCCATTTCTTTTAGTATTAACCTCTTTTTTTTTTAGCTCTGGTTGTGTATATATATATATATATATATATATATATATGTATTTATATATATACACACACATGTATATGTATGCATATATCTGTATACTTATTTATGTCTTGTCCTTTCATCCTATAAAGTTTGTCACTGTTCTCTCTAAGTGTAATTCTTCTAGCTGCCCAGGTGATAGCAACAGTTTTTAAGAGTTATCAATGACCTTGTTTCTTATAGGGGTACATATCATTTTAACTTATTGAGTCTCTTAAAAAATTTGTAGTTGTTTTGTTTTGTTTTTCTTAAGTTCAGCTTGGTTGGGCTGGATGTGCTCTGAATCCAAAACTTCCAAAACATATAAACCCAAATAATGGAAAAATCACATTCTTTCATCTGCATTCTTACTCCAACAGTTCTTTCTCTGATGGTGGATAGCATTAATTGTCCTTAAACCTTCAGAATTTTCCTTGATCTTTGTATTGCTGAGAGTAGCCAAGTCTCTCACAATCAATCATTCAACAATATTACTGTTATTGTGTACAGTGTTCTCCTGCTTCTGCTTATTTCACTCTGTATCAGTCTGGGAAGGTCTTTCCAGCTCTTTCTAAAATCATCCTGTTCATCATTCCTTATGGCACAATAGTTTTCCTTCATCGTCATATACCACAGTTTGTTCAGCCATTCCCCAATTTATGAACATCCCTTCAATTTCCAATTCTTTGTCACTCTAAAAAGAGCAGCTAGAAATATTTTTGTATAAGTATGTCCTCCCTGCCCCCTTTTTAATGCCTTTGGGATAGAGACCTAGAAGTGGTATGACTAGATCAAAGGAATTCATTCTTTTATCACCCTTTGGGCATAGTTCCAGATTGCCCACAAGAATGGTTGGATCAGTTCTCATGTGAGATTATTTCCACTGAAAAATATGATTTTATTAGTTATGCTATTCTAACATTATTCCCACGTGCCCAGTTCAATAATTAGAAGGATTAAAAAAGAGAACAAGAAGACAATGGAGTTATTTTTGATAGCAATTTATTGGAAAAAAATCAAAATGTCACGCTTGAGTTTTAACATCCAAAACTATTATGCTGGCATGGTTCTGATATGTATTTAAGAAAATTAAATTGAACAATTATTGTTTATCTTGTGTTCATTCAATTCTATGCAACAACTATTTAGTATTATTTATTTAGTTCTTAGTATGATTATGCTCAAGGTATTATGCCAGGCACTAGAAACTCAAAATAAAATAATTTATGCCCTGAGGTTCTACCAAGATAACATGGCATTTTTTTCTTGACAATGGTCTTTTTTTCCCACTGAATTTTTGGGAAATGGATCATAAATTTGGAACCAGAAGGGAACCATTAGTCTGTCCTCTTAATTTTGTAGGTAAGGAAACTAAGATCTTTTTAAGTTCATTCACTTGCCTAAACAAGACACAGGTGGGAAGTGGCAAACTGGTCCTCCAACTTTAAGTTTTGCACACTTTCCATTATGCCATATGGTCTCATTCTAAAGAATTTGTGGTGAAGTAGAAAGGAAGGTTGTGATAAAATTATAGAATCCCTGTAAATTAATAAAAAAGCACGTTCATTCTTTGCTTAGAGATGAAGCACATAAAACTCATCTTACTGTTCTGATTTTGTTTTTCATGTGCCTCTTCCAACTGTCCATGTAACATCCCATAAAGTAATGGGGTGAGCAGTAAACATGGTGTTATTCATAGGACAATGAGGAAATCAGCTTGAAAAGAGTGGACTGATATAGCAGAGGGTAGATTTGAGTAGTTTGGCATCTATCCTGAGAACAGAGTGGACACCCTGAAGTTTTTTTAAATAAAGGACTGACACGACAAAAGCAGTATTTTAACAAGAGTAATCTGCCCTTAGTGTCTAGGATGGATTGAAGGGAGATTAAGAAAAGAGATAGGCAGAAAAGTTAGAAAATTATTAGGTATAAGGTGAAAAAGTCCTACCAGAGCAGTAGCAATGAAAATGAAATGGGATTTAAAAAAATAACAAACATTACTCTGACAAATGATGGGGATAGACAATAAAAACAGAATTTAGAATTGGATGGGACCTTAGATATCAATCAGCTAGTCCTATCTCTTAATTTTCCCCCCTTTTCCTTGTTAAATTCCCTAGAATAGGTTAGTATTAGTTAGATTAAGATAGTTGAGTGTAGGTTGTTTGTTATTTTGGGTAGATATCTTAGTTTAGGTAGTTGGTAAGTATTTTAGGTTCTGCACAAATGCCACAATCGTATTTTCAACACGATTTAGAC
Source organism: Monodelphis domestica (assembly GCF_027887165.1). NCBI lineage: Eukaryota > Metazoa > Chordata > Mammalia > Didelphimorphia > Didelphidae > Monodelphis > Monodelphis domestica. The sequence goes on along the minus strand of NC_077227.1, from coordinate 597,036,841 downwards.
TTTGTTCAAAAGGGGGACTGTATTAAGGAAGAGAAAAGACTGCATTTTGATTGACAGAGACATGTGACTCAGAATCACATGGGACCCTGGGTCAAGATTCCAAGCAAGGAGGTTGGGGAGGTTTGTCCCAACTGACAACAGTTTTCCCCTTCTGGAGCAGAAGTAAGTGAGACTGGTAGCTACAATTTCAACTATAAAAGATACCACTGGTCCTTGGAAGACATCACCTGTGGAGAGGGACTACTTCAGCCAGACTGCAGGTCATCTGGACTGGAGAATAAAAGGAAGATTCATCTACTTGATTGGGAGCTGTTATCTTTCCTTTTGGACTTTGGCCTATCTTGGACTCAACTTTGTGAGATACTATTAATGTAGGGCTTAACTTATTTTGCTTAGGAAGTTAGCCAATAGGATAGTTATTAGTTTTAGGGATAAGATTTAGAAATTTCCCTTCTCCTTATTACCTTCATTCCTTTCCCATTTCTCCACCAATAAACTCAAAATATATGTTTACCTCTTGTTTCTTCCCCTTAAACATCCCATAATAACAGTTGTTACTTATTTTACACAAGGTTGAAAAACTATACATATATATGTGTGTCTGTGTATGTGTTTTGTTTTTTTTTGAGAGCTTACTGTCTAATGAGTGTGCACATAGGGAAATCTAACATTGCACTCTGACTCACCCCATCTTATATTTATATTCTGGTACTATTCCAGTTTCTAATTTTGCCAGATATGTTACAATGCCCATGGTGCACTATCAGTGATGACTCTGAAAGCTAACTACTTTTCTTTTTATCCATTTGAAATGTAAATGATTGATAGAATTTTTTTTCATGACTAACAGATGAAAAGCATTTTATACCTCTAGTGTTCTAAAGTTTTCTTAGTGTGAGTAAGAATCTTCTTTGTGATTCAGGTATAAATTCTGAAGACTGTTGAATGTTCTGTCCTCAAAGATGGAGTTGGGACTGGAATAGGACAATGTTGTAAAGCACAAATGAGTTCCCACAATGTATTGGATCCAAGACAATGCCAGGCTCCAGCACTTTGGAAAGTAGTAGAAATTCTCACTGGATATTTCCAAGTGGAGGCCCAAAGAGATGACTCTCATTCAGATATGGTAGTCTAATATGGTACGTGAGGTACCTTCTATTGCATAGATCCTATTATTAAGTCATGTGTAGAACCATCCAGTTAGCAAACACAACTATGGCACTTATTCCTAATGGGAAATTATACACAATTTGTTCAGTCAAGAGGCAGCCAACCAATCAACAGTGTTGTAAGTTGATAAGTTATCCCTTTGTCACTGGTATGGAGTATATAGATTTAGTGATGAAACAAAAATTTATTTAACTTTTGAAAAAAATGAACATAATATCACTTTATTATAGTAGATAATTTACCTTACAAATTATTGCATATTTGCAAAACACAAAATCCAGTTTCATAAAATACATAAGTACAAATGGCATGGAAAATTCCTCATGAATACTCTAATGAGCTCTGTTTGTGAAACTGGTACTTCTGTTAGATTTCTCCACACTGTAATTAATGGCATCTTCATCCTTATAGTTCCTAGGCTAATTTTTTGAGATATTTTGAGTTCCTTCTTTTGTGTTATATATTCAATTTTGCCATTACTACTCTATCCCTTTAGATTCCATTGGCGACTCAGCCCAACAACCCTAGCAAAAGGTTAGTGCACCCCAGAATACCTTGCCAGCTTAGCTTAGCAACTACAATTATTAAAGACCTAGAAAAGAAGACTTCCTACAAGTCCTTGGTACTCCAAACAGTTCAACATCAGAAACAATAGGATTTTATCAGTGAAATGACATTAATGAAGATGTATTACCATCATCTTTGCTATTTCACTTTAAGAACCTTAGGGCCTTTCCATTTGACTTGCTGATAAAATTTGATTTATGATATATAATGTGAGCTCTTTGAGAGCAGATTGTCTCTTTTTTCCTGTTTGTATCTCTAATGCTTAGCATAGTGCTTTGCATATAGTAATAATCATTACTACCTATATAATAAAGATATTTTCTTTTATACATTTTTTTAAACTCTTACCTCCAGGACTGGCTTTCTATCTAATGAACCACCTGGCAGCCCCTATTTATCCATTTTTTCAATTTCTTTAGATGACCTTTTAGTTTGGATCTTTAGTACTGTGAATCTTAAAATTTCTCAGAATTATGAATCTTAAAAATTCTCAGACCCTACTTCAGAACACTTGGTTAAGACCATTCCCTATTTTAAACAATGAAGGGACTTAGTCAGGAATGTGAGAACTCTACTCCACCCAAACTTAAGCATACTTTAGGGGAAGATAAACTTGTAAACTCCTTTACTGAACAATGAAAAGTACTTAACCCATACTTATAGTGAGGCCAAGCACTTAAGCTAAGTCTATTTTTAGATCTAATACAAAAAGGTGCTAAGTACCTCTGAAGGTCAAATTAATCACTAAAGGTTCAAGCAAGCTTAGCAAGAGGTGTGAGGTTTTAGTCTACTCAGGTGTGAATTAAGAATGGTCTGTCCTTTGGAAAACATTTACTGTGATTGGTAGATGTGAGAACTTAGGGGAGGTGACATAGGAGAAAATTCTCTTTAAAAGGAGAATCAGACGGCCTCCAATAGAAAGAGATTCAGCCTTGGAAGCTGAAGTGGAGCTCAGGAACTAAACTGGTGGGTCTCTTTGAACACTAGAATCTTGCTTGGGACAAATCTTGTGGTGAGTAGATTAAAGACTGACTGATCTCTCTCTTAAGGCTTTGGCCTAGGCTGGCCTAGCCCTTTTCTCATTATTTCCTCTTACTCTCTCTCTCCCTTTCATTAATTCCTTAATTTGTATTAATTAAAATCTCTATAAAACCCATCTGACTTGGGTATATTTCATATTTGGGAATTTTTTCCCTTGCAACCACTATATTTTTGATTTGAAACCATATTTTTGCGGTCACAATTTAAGGCAACCACTTTTTTAACTGTAACAGTTTATGCCAACCACTCTTTTAATTGTAACAGTACTCATATTTGGACTGCTTTAACAATCTCTTCTTAGATTTCCTTGCCTCTATTCTTTACCTACTACATTTAATTGCTTAGAATAATCTTCCTCAAACATAAATCTTTGAGATATGACAGTGGAAAAAACAATTAGTTTCTTCTATAGAACTGTTATAGCAGATTCTACTTAAATATCTTCCCTTTTATCATATTAGAACTTAATTCCTTAGCTGGATAGAGCATGTTTTTTTAAGAGGTATCTACACAAAATAGAGTGTTCAAGGGAGAGTGACCAGGGTTGTGTGGAGTCTGGAAATTATGGAATAGGAGGTTCTTACAGACATGTTAATCATCTTAAAATATCTGAAGGATTACCACATAGAAGAGAGAATATTTTTATTCTTTGTTCTTCTGTCTAGCGGGTGAAAATAGAATCAATGTGTGGAAATTACAGAGCAATGGATTTGGTCTCTGCCCAAGTCCGAATTCTCAGATGAAGTAGACCTGTCTAACCATGGAATGTCCTGCTTCTTAAAATAGTGAGCTCCTTGTCATTGATAATATTCAAACAGATATCTCTTAGGAATGCTATAGAAGGTAGCAAAAATACTGATTCACATTTATTTAATATATCTCACAGTTTATAAACTTCTTTTTCTCACCATAATTTTGAGTTAGGCATTATGAAGTCCATTTTGCTGATAAAGAATTGACCTCAGAATGATTAAATGGCACATAGCTAAGAAATGGAAGAGCCAGAGCTCATACCCTTTTCACTGTGCTCCCAGGATTATTCTTTTTAATTATGTTGTTTTTTTCCCTGAACTTTGTGGGATGTTGGATGTGAAGCCCATTGTAAGGATAAGTGATAAGGGATAGAGAAAAATACACATATTGTCTTTAAGAGGAAAAGAAGAGAATTTAGACACAAACCCTGGGAGAAGATTCTGGAAGGAGAGGAGGATCTTGGGAGTTTACTGGATTTAATGGTCACTCCTGATCTGGTTTTCCTCTGAGGTGGTAAGAAAGATCTTTCCTTTGACATCCCCTGGGAAAAGACTAATCTTGTGGAAAGATTAGGAAATTCCTGAGTTGGAGAACTGTTTTGGAGGAAACTTGCCTTTCCCTGAAGTACAGAGATCAACTTACCAGAAACAACTTCAGGCAAACCCAAGGGTTTTGTCACCTGGGACTTTGAGTTTACCTAGGAAGCCAACCCCAGGCTTTGGGTAAGGATTCAGTACATCTGTGAGTCCTGCATCCTCAGCATTTTTTTTTTAAGGAAATCATTTCTTCTTCTTCAAAAAATTCTCCCATAAGCATTATAAAAAAAATTCTTTTTTTCTCCATAGAAGTCATACAGAATCTCATTTACAGTAAATGGTTAGCTTATAACAGTTACCATACATGAAATGACCCAGTTAGCAAACTCAATAAACTTTTCACAAAGATAGAGGTAGAAAAGTCCAAGGGAGGAGATCTTAACTTTGAAATCTCAAATCTTAACTTGGATAAACATACAATCTCAATGATCAGATTTGTGTGGCCTCTGTGAAATGCTGAACTTGGAAAGCTGATACATATCCACACCTTCCCTTAACAATGTGAGAAGTGTAAAAGAGTTTTTGGCTATTCAGTTCTCTTCTGTACATATTGAACTTATTTAGATTCTGTAACAAAGTATATAGGTAGTCAGATAGTTTTTTGGGGTCTAGATTAGATCAGGGAGTGAATAGGAAGGGTTTGAGAAGATCAGAAGAGCAATCTACATGAGGGGATGCATAGATTGGTGGGAAGAGTTAGAACTGTGTAGATTTAGGACCTTATTTATAATTTCCCTTCCCTCAATAAAATTGTTTTTTTCTATAATTACAAGGGTTGTACTTTATTGGCCCTGGGAGGTTCCTAGTTGTTTTTTTTTTCCTATTTCCCATCCATCTAGGTCCTTCCTATTAAAGTTGTCTCCTTCTGGGGGTAGTTTTCTCTTTCAATTGGTGAGTTTGAAGGACAAGAGCCAAGGAAATTTTGAATTTTAGGGGAAACTGTCATCTTGAGTCCCTTGAAATTCTAAGAGTTCCTTCTGGCTGGGCAAAAGCAGCTAATGGAATCTTGGTGCTGCTAGCAAGGGGAGTGGCTCTAACAGGTAGCCATTTTGGTTGGAATTTTCTATCTCATTGGTACTCAGGGAACATTCTGTTGGGAACTATCATTCTGCAGATCATCTTGGGGGAACAGTGGAAGATTCCATTTACCTGTTTTTCACTCAGCTTCATTTCTAAAAGCTTCAGCTTGGTCTGAATACTTTTTACAGTGGCAGTAAACAATAGTTTTCCTTTTTATTGGTCTACACCATTACCACAGCTGATGTTATCTGTAATATACCCTATAATTACTACAAAGATGGGTTTGGGATATTATCTTTCTCACATTCCCTATGTTCTTTTGGTAGTAATACCTGACTATTTCTATGCTTGGTCTAGGGTTGAAATATTATTACCCTTTACTGAAACAACTATACGAAGGGCTATGTCTTGTATTTCATCTGTGATATTGATTTGTTGTTTTATGTCTGTGCTGGTAAATGTTTTAAGATGGGTATTAAAGAGATGCAATGTATATGGCTGGATAAGTTTTGGTACTGGTGAATTAAAGCAAATGGTTATTGCCTTACAATTGAAATTGAACCAAATTGAACAAACGTGGGGAATTGATGAAACGTAATGGCATGGCACATGATCTAAAGCAACAAGAGCTAGTGAAGCTTCAAGGGGCTAATCAACAAGCTCCTACAAAGCTGCAACTAGAAATTGAGAATTTGGAAAATAATAGTTACAATGTGTCCTTTAAGAGATGTTCCTTATGTTACACCAGGCCATGGCATTGTTCACATTAGACAGCAGAAGAATTTCACCCAAGGTGAACTGGAATCCTTAAAAAAGTGGATTTCTAAATATGAAGAAGAAGCAATGCAAATTGTTAAAGAGTTTGAGAGAATTATCAGAATCTTTGATCCAAGTTACTAAGATTTTGACCATCTCTTGGATGAAATTTTAACAAAGAGGAAGAAACAATAGATTGTGGAGCAAACAAACAACAATACTGCTCTTACTCCATGGTTGCCTGAGTATAATGATTTGGAGAATTATAGGCAGCTTGGAATGTCAAGAGAGTCTATCTTGGAAACAATGAGAGAAAACTCTTAAGTGTCCTGGGACATGGTCTAAATTTGAGAGGTTGAGGCAGGATAAAGGAGAAATACCAGCTAGCTTCCTCGATAGGATTATTGATTGTGGAGAGCATTGGCTTGGGCTAGATTTAAGATCTGAGGAGAATGCAAGTCACATCAGGAGGCAATTTGTTAAGAATGCCTGCCCAGTGGTGAAAATTTTTTTCAGAAGCAATTGCCCAAACTAGTTCACCTTGGGTCTTGATGAATTGAAAAGAACAGGGACTTACCTATACCAGGATGAGTTGGATAGGCAAAGGGAAGATAAGACTTACAACATCTTATTCTGCATAAAGTTTGTCTTCATTGGAACAAAACTTATTCATGTTTGTCTTCCTGGAGATTTTCAGTAGTGTCAAGGAATCATCCTTCTTTCATTTGATCTTTTTAAAAGCGGTCAGAACAGTGGAATGGTAAAAGCTTATTTCTAGTGTCAGAGGACCTGAGTCTAAATCCTGCCTTTGATGCCCACTAACTAATTCTGGGCAAGTTACTTGCCTTCAGTGTTCTTGTTTGTAAAATGAGGATGTTGGGTTGGACAGTATCTGAGGTCCTTTTTGGCTCTAAACCTATGATCTGGTTATTCCAAGATATTCTCCATGATAATGGCAGACACCCATGATGAGCATTCCTGTGCCTGTTTTATACCTTGCTTGATACTGATAAGCAGAGCATCACTGAACTACATTATCCCTGTGGTTTGTATCACAAAATCTTGTATGACTTTAGAATATGCATGAGAAAATCTTTGTTGAAGGAGAGTCTTCAAGGCTGCATCTGTCCTAGCAAACAAAAAGCTTTTTTTTTTTTTTGTAATCAAGAAACAATAACCAGTGGGATCCTTTATTCCCTACACTTCTTAGTTGATTGTATCACTATGAAGATGTAATGTGCCATAGGAAAATGATTGTAAAAACTTGCTTGTTTCCTTCATGAAGGAAACTTGATAACATATTCATAGATCATTTTCAGAAAGAGTTTATGTAAGAAAGTAGGCATATGGTATTTACTGCTATCTTCCTAGTTTTCTTTTCTTTTCTTTCTTTTTTGGGGGGGGAGGGGGTTAATATTGCCCCTGATCATTTCCGTTCTTTTGTAACCATCACTGAGATGCTATGGAAGTTAATTTCTGAGAGGAGTTAAAGTCATGTTATAACTAGTCCTGAATTAGTCTGTATATATTTGGTCAACTGATTTTTATCATTTCAAGTTCCATTTCATCTTTGTCATGTGAGTCCTAAGGTGTTAGAATTCTGTGGTCACTGAGGTGAATAGAAATGATGGCACATCTATTTGATTTCATGGGACCTTCTCTCAAAGACTTTTCCTGGCTTATTCATATGCTAGAATTTTCTCAGTTAAAGTTACCCAGTGTCTACTTTGTAATGCATCTTGTATGTAGCTAGTTATTTACATGTTATCTATTCCTCCCACCCCTATTTGAATGTAAACTCCTTAAGAGATTGGATTGTTTTTGTTTTCTTTGTGTCCCCAGCCTTTAGCACAGTCTTTCATAAATGCTTGTTGATAAATATGTTATAGAATATTGGTCCTTCTCTCATTTTCCATCTATAAATATTTTTGGGAGCTATATGGCCCAATTGGATCTCAGATCCAGTTTCTCCACAGTCTTCCATTCTCTATTTTTCACTATTTTATAATGTGATATATCTTCTAATATTATGCTATACTCCTCCATAGTGGTTTTAAAATATGCATTGATGTTTTTGTTATTGTGTTAATTTCTTAATAGATAGATCCTTTGCTCTCCTATCCTCTTCCCTAAACTGTAAAAATGCTTAAAAAAAGAAGAGAAAAAACCCTAGCAAAACTAACCTAACAAAACTAATTGTATATGCTTTCCAAAAATTTTTGGAGTAATAATATGCTAGTGTGCCTGTTTCCACTATTCTATCAATACTGATTATTCCCATCATTTGTCATGTTTTTCCAATTTGCTGGGTGCAAGGTGAAATTTAAGGTTGTTTTGCTTTGCATTTCTCTTATTAGAGATTTTTCATATGGTTGTTAATGGCTTGTAATTTTTATTTTGAGAACTATTTTTTTAAATATCCCATGGCCATTTATTCATTGGGAAATAGATTTAGTCTAACATATGCACATACACACATATCTATTAGTTGTCTACATATTATGTATAATAAAACCTTGTTTGAGAAATTTTCTACAAATACATTTTTCCTCATTCAGTCACTTTCTTTCTTCTCATAGTTGCAGAAAACTATAAGGTTGCTTGTTTTCTTCATGCTCTCTACAAAGAGTATACTGGCTTTGGGGCTGGTTTATTTTATTTTATTTTTACATTATAGAGTGTTTCTGACTCCTTATTAGGTAGATGCTTTGCTTTAACTCTGGTTTTTGATTTATTTTTCTGAGGTTTTTGGGTTGCAGAGTTCTGAGGAAAATGACCACTTTTCTCTTTTATTACTCATATTATCTCTTCCATCTTTTTTTTATAAAAGGGTTTGTTTCCCTTGGTTAGGGTATAGGTATTGGTATAGGACCCTTGGTTGCTATGTCTTTTCACTTAAAAGTAGGTTAAATATTTGTTGACTAAATGTTTTGGTTTTTCTTTTAGACTCTTCATCATGACAATTCTTTTATATTGGTTAAATTTTTATAAGAATATGGCTAAGAACAATGAAATCTTTATTTTTACCAATTTCTCACATTTTTCTGGATTAAAAGCAGATTTAAATAGGTCGTGTAAAAACTGTGGTAAATCTGCTCATATGTCTTCAGATATGGTGTTAATTTTCTGCTTTATTCTAACCAGCCTCTAATTTTTTACACGCATGTTCTATAAATATATAGACTGCTATTATTATTATCTTGTTCTTTTTAATGTAATTATATATAAGTTATTGTTCTGTTATTCTTTTATATTTAATGTTTTGTGACAACTTCTTTTTTTGTAATTGAATAAGAATATTGGCATGTGAGGCCATCTTTTGTAGTCTTAATGAAAACAATTTTAAGATAGTTCCAGTAACAGATAAGATGATTGAAGATCAAATATTTGATTTCTTTTTCTTTATTTCTTTTTTGAAAGCTTTAAATTCCATATTGCTTGGAGACTATGGGTATTTGGTAAGGCAACATTTATTAAAATATTGTTCTTAAACTTTTATGGATCCATGCCGTGTCCAGGTAATTGTGGACAACATTTTTGTCATTAATTCTCAAGGATATTTTGAGTTTTTATTATTGATTTGTTATCTATTAGTTTATGAAAAAGAGCAAGCTTCTGATGCTTTATTTCTATGTACTCAAAAGATCCTAAATTTTTGCAGTCTTCATCAATATATTAATTTCTACCACTTTGTTGTAAAATCTGCCTTGGTCCAATAGGTTAATATTGCTTAAAGATAACCCTTCTATAATTTCTGATGGTGTGGCAGAGTTGGTGTCTCTTCCTTTATCCTGTTCCTTTCATCTTTATCACTTTATTCTTCATTTATCTTGAATTGAGACAGTTCCAGTGAAATGTACTGGGTTGATCCTTTGAAGGGCTGAGTGTCCATTTGGCTTCTTTCTCACTTGACTCATGAAAAGACTTAACCAAATGGGAATTGATGTCAGAGAATAGATGTAAGCTTCCTCAGCCTTGAGCTTCTGACCTGGTGTCTATAGGTAGAGGGGAATACAGTTTTGTTTTAATATTGAAACTGATTTAAATTTTATTTAGTAATATGGCTTTTAGTTCATTTTCTCATCCATGAATGCCCCATTTACATTTTAGACCTTTAAGCAAAATCATTAAATTAGCTTGTGAATGTTAGTTGTAGTACTTGGGAATATTAGTCTTTGGAGAATCTTTTGATTTTCCTCTTGGATCTTAGCCATTTCATAGGCTTTATTATTATTGCTTTTGTTATTGTTCATCTCATTCTCACCTTTCTAAGTGTAATTTAGATAGAAATGACCCTGAGATAAACTGTTAGCCTGCTACTTTTCTTTTATAGATAATTTTTTGTAGACTATTGTACTTCCTGCAAATCCACTGATAGCATTATCAGGACAGTTTTAGTAGCAGACAGGTTATGGGGATGAGGTGTACCCTATCTTGTTCCCACATGATTTTGATTTCTTCTAGCTCTTTTGTCAATTTGTGTGTGTGTGTGTATGTGTGTGTGTGTGTTTCATTTAGCTTAATATTGATGAACATTGGTTATGGAAATGGTCATTTATAAACATTCTTAAATTTTTGGTGAGGTGATTTTGAGGAAAAATTATGTCTGTTATGTCCATCCCAGTTATTAGTTGAATTTTAAAGGATATTTTGAAGTTTATATTTTATAAGAGGGGAATTGTCACTGTTAATTATCAAAGATAATGAGCTACTGAAACATTTTCTAGCTACCAAGTCATGCCTTGTTAGATATTCAGGAAATGATACATTTTTACATCCTGCAGTGACATTTTAAACAGTTTCTATTATTTTCAAGAGTAATCAGTATTGATATTAGCATCATAGAAAACAATTTATCTTATTTTATTTGGTAGGCTTCAGATTGAAATAGTCTTGGGGCAAGTCACATTAATTTATATTTAATGTTATGTGGACAATTGCCTAAGATAAAATAATTAGTAGTTTGCATGAAAGCATTTGGCCCTTTTGGAGGTATGATGAAATCATCTTTAGGATAATTCCAGTATATACCTCATCCTGTTCCTGGCAGATGATTTTTTCTTTTGTTAGGACTCTACTTTTGAAAGTTTTTCATTCTACTCAGCTTAGAGAGTATTAGTATTTGATATAATGGCATAGGCAGCTAGGTGGTACAATGGATAGAGTGCCAGTCTTGCAGTCAGGAAGCCTTATTTCCCTGAGTTCAAATCTGGCATATGGTACTTTCTATCTGTGTGAACCTGGGCATGTCACTTAATCCCATTTACCTCATTTTCCTCATCTGAAACATGAGCTGGAGAAAGAACTGGCAAATCATTCCAGTATATTTGCCAAGAAAACCCTAACTGGGGCCATGAACAGTCAGAAACAACTGAAAACAACTGAATGAAAACAAAAATAGTTGCATCTATTAAAAACGTTGTCTTTAGGTTTTTATGAATTAGCATTATGTGCCAGTGATTGTGGGCATTAGTTTTGGCTGTGATAATAATCTGGTTCCAGTACAGATTATTGGTTTGAGTTCTTAATGATATTTTAAGGTTTATTTTCAGTATGGAAATTTGTCATCTTTCAGTCTATGAAACAGGGTGAACTTCTTATGCATAATTCTAACTATGAGATCATATCTTGCCTAGTACTAAATTTTTGTTAGCTGCAGTATTGTACTGCAAAGAGTCTACATTTCCAAGTGTATGCTGCACTTTTAATTCCAAGGCCAGGCTCCTTAAACCCTTTTGTAATTTCTAATGGCTATGATCTATTCTTGAATTTCTATCAAAAACCTTTCCATGACAATCATTTGTTCATTGCTTCTTTATCAATGTATTGTTGGCTGTGTTCCTGTAATTGTCCACGGAAGTTCTTTTGATTCCTTCCTTGGATCTTAGTTGTTTTTATTAGGATACTCGATAATCGTCTTGTTTTATTTTATAATTCAAAATGTGTAAAAATTAAGATGGGGATTGTTTGGGTGGTTATTGAATAAAAATATTCTTCCAATTGAAATTGCATTTTCAGTATGACAGTGAGTCTCTAAACCTACTTAGCCATAGCTTTCTTCCTGATAGCTTTAAATTTAATGTGTCTAAGATATATATTTGTAAGTATTGTTTTTGTTCTTTGCCTCAATTTGTTTCTAGCTCAACTGCATAAAAAAAGATTAGGACAAGATAATAATAATAATAATAATAACTTATTTGTAAATATTTTCTTCATCTAATAACTTCAGTTTGAACTTTTATCTATATATAATGAAATAGTTATTATTGTGATTTATTAAAGGAAATGAACAAAACAAGGTCTGAAACATCTTTGTTTTATTTATTTTTATTTCTAGGAAATATAGTGATTTTAAGGAAAGATAGTGAGTTCCCCATCAACATTCATTAGGGTATTAGAAACATCCACTCAGTTTTGAAACTCTTATTTCAGGCATCTCAAATCATCCCTGGGGTCAGTATTTTTTTTTTATTAAAACCCTTACCTTTCATCTTGGAGTCAATACTGTGTATTGGCTCCAAGGCAGAAGAGCAGTAAGGGCTAGGCAATGGGGGTCAAGTGACTTGACCAGGGTCACACAGCTGGAAAGTGTCTGAGGCCAGATTTGAACCCAGGACCTCCCATCTCTGGGCCTGGCTCTCAATCTACTGAGCTACCCAGCTGTCCCCATCAGTATTTTTTAAAGTCAATGGTACAAGTAACTTTCTTTGTATTTAAAAACAATATAGGAAAAAAAATTTATAATTCATGTACAGTGATGACTACTGTAATTCCTCACCTATCCCACTCTAGTCTCAGTGTCCTATGCTATTTGGGGAATACTTTCTTCATTCTTGAGTTTTGTGGCCCTTGTAAATTCCACAGAAGAATGTCTCATCTTTAATGCATCAACATTATTCTCTTTCCCTTTGCTCTAGTCTTGCAAGAACTGGTAGCCCTAGTCTTTGTTAAGGCTAAGATCTCTATTGGCCCTCTTTTATTTATTTAAATGGTTATTTATCTATTTATAATTGATTTATTTTTAACATTCTTTTAAAATTTGGAGTTCTAGATTCTCTTCTCTTTCATCCCTCCCCAAACCATTGAAAACATAAAATAATATATTAATTTTACATGTAAAATCATGCAAAAGACATTTCCATATCAGCTGTTTCACAAAACAAAGGAAAAAAACCGAACAAAAAAGAAAGTGAGAAAATTATACTTTGAATTTTACTCAGTTTATCAGTTTTTTTCTCTGGATAGAATTTTTTCATGATAAGCCCTTTGGAATTGCCTTGGATCACTGTATTGATTAGAGTAGCCAAGTCTTTCACATTTGATCTTCATTACAACATTGCTGCTAATGTGCCCAGTGATCTTCTTCTCACATCATTTTGTACTAGTTCATATAGATCTTACCATGGTTTCTTGAAAGTACTACTCTCATAATTTCTTACAGTATAATAGTACTCCATCACAATCATATGCCATAATTTGTTCAGGATTCCCCAGTTGGTGACTATTTCTTAAATTTCCAATTCTTTGTCAACACAAAGAGCTACTATGAGTATATGTAATGAAAAAGTTATTATATGATTTATTAGAGGAAATGAACAAATGTCCTGAAATGTCTTTGATTTAATTATTTTTATTTCCTTCTTAGCTCATCATTTCTAGTCTCCTCACCATGCTGCTAAATGAAATCTTGGATACCTACTTTGCTCAGTCTCCTTTCCCTTGTGACTTGAGGGCTGGAAAGTGTAGTATCAAACTCCTCCCAAAGCCTTCCTTTATTGAGGCCAGAAATTGGACTTCTAACTTACTCCTCTATACCTGGTTTCAACTCCATAAAACAAGATACTCCCAGGCTGGGTACCACTGTGTTGGAGACTCAGTTACTAAGGCATTTAAGGTAAAGAGAAAAGCTGGAACAATGACTAAGAAATAAGGTCAAGGAGAGACTGAATTCTCAATTCTCCTCCCCCCACCCACTTTCTGTTTCTTTCTGTTGGTTTCAACAGTGATTCAGAGTTGGTAAGTTGACTGCAGCTTCTAACAGACTAATCTCACTCTATAATGCTGAAAACAGGGATTTATTTTTAAGGAAGAAGGGTAAAGGAGTAGGGATAGAAGAGAGGGAATTTTGGTTTCCCTAATCTATTATAAATTCAATATAAGTAAGTAAGGTTGAATAGTCTTTAAGGGATATTGTTAGTAACTTAAAAAGATCTTCAGAGCTGTTCCACAAATCTTTCAAGGAGAAGCCAATAACTAGAAAGGTAGAGTAAATCTCCCTGATAGCTCCTTCCTCAGTAAAAACAGTTTGTGCCAGCTTATTCAAACTGCCTCCCTCCTGGCCACATTCTCCTTTGGAATCTCCCTGGTTTACAGATCTTCAAACTTCCATTCCTTGCACTTGTTTGCAAGTCTTTCTGTTGTAGTATTAAGTTCTTCACACTACCTCCTACTTCTCTGTGAGGATGTCCCATTTACTTTCACCCTTCCCTCTGTTCAATTCCCATTATGCTTTCCAGCCTCATTTTATGTTCTGTCTTTCCCCTATTAGACTGTTGAGGACAGGGAGTGTTTTTCTTTTTCTTATTTGTATTTCCAGCACTCAGCACAGTGCTTGGCACATAGTGAGCACTTAATAAATATTTATTGAATTAAACTGAAGTCTCACCTTTGCACTTTGAAATTCCTAGTTCTCCTCAAGCCTCAGCTCAAATCTGCCTTCCTATGTGAGAGCCCCCTCCTGATCCAGCCATTTGTTAATGTTTTTCCCTTCTCCCTGAAATGATGCCTATTTTGTATTTACTTATCTATATACATGATTTCTTTCTTTCCCTCCTCAGAAGAATATAAATTCTTTATGGGCAGACTGTTCATCTTTGTCTTTGTGTATCCATATTCTAGCAAAGTGCCTAGGTACATAGAAGGCCCATAGGAGATGCTTATGAATTGACTTAAAACTACAAAAATTAAACTTTATAAGTTTGCAACAGACTGCTGTCTTTCCTTCCCCTTTCCCACCCTCCCCACTATCTTGTTGTGAGGATAGGATGGGATTTTGTTTGAATGCAACAATTCTGAATTTATAAGATTCTGTCTGATTACTGACTGATGCACTGATTATAGAATGATAGGAAAGGATATATTTTAGTTCTAAAAACAACTTATTCTATGCCCTTACTTTTAAATAGCTAAGAGTTACCTATTCCTAGGGATCCCAGAGAAGTAAATTTCATATTTTCTCTCAGTAACACTGTAACATGTTTAACAGTGCCTAGCAGGTAGGTGCTTAATAAATACTTTTGGACGTTTTTGATTCAAAACATCATCCACATTTAATCTTCCACCTGGATTCCTTTTAATGCTTTAGAATAGCACATCAGTAGACGATGGCTTTGTTGGGCTATTTCTGTATACAGCTGCAAAAATAGAGAAAAAGTTCAAAGAGAGAAAGATGAGTTTCCCTTCCAAGAGAGCTTTTGCCATTTTCTTAATGCTTATTCTCCTTTTGAGAGCTCATTACTGAACACTATACAACATCAGCTTACAGTGGCGAATGTGTCTTGCCTAGAGCCAGGGGATGAATTAGATGACTGCTAAAGGCCATAAGATCAGACAAAATCACACCTAAATTATCCTAGACAGATGAGAAGCTATTCTATTTTTTTAAAGATCTCTAGAGAACATCCCACAATCTCACTTGGTTTCTCTTTTCAGTGTTTAATAACCTTCACTGTCAGTAAATTCTTCCTTATATTTAACTTCGCTCTCCCTTGCTACAGCTTAAAACCATTTCCTCCTGTTCTGTCTTTAGTTGAGATGGAGAACATCTGGTCATTATCCTCTTTATAATAAACCTTCATATAGTTGAAGGTCATTATTAAGTTTTCCCTAAGTCTTCTCTTCCCCAGATGAAATAATCATAGTTCCCCCTTTAAAGCCTTTTTTCCCCTCATAAATTGCATTTTAAAACTGTCAACACCTTTTTAAACTTTACTTTCACTTTTCTGATCCAGAGAGTATGATATAATAGAATGAGCCCTCAGATTGGAAAGGAGATTTCTTAAAGTATGGTCTTTTAGAGGTCACTTGACTTCTCTGGTCTCAGTTCCTTATTTATAAAATAAAGACATCCTAAGAGTAGTTACTTTAAAAAATGCTTTGAACTCCTGTATTGCTATCAAGACAGTTTTATTCACTTATCCAATACTTATATCTAGAGTATGATGATAGACACTATATAACTTTTAAGGATCAAATACCTTTATGTCTTAAAGTGCTTTGAGGATATTTTGACACATTGACACATTGAATCTAATAAAATTGAATAGGAATAAATCCCAAGTATTACATTTGTGTTCAAGTAAATGACTCCACAAGTACACGAGAAGAGGGAATATCTAGCAATATTCAGAAAAAAATCTGAGGATTTTAGTGGACTGCAAGGTCAATATGAGTAACATTGTGATGCTGCATCCAAAAAAGCCAATGTGATTTTGACTTCATTAAAAAACATCACTTCCAGAAATAAGGAAGGATGGGAATAAAATTTTATTAAGCACCTACTATGTGCTAGGCATTATGCTAAATGCTTTACCAGTAGTCTCATTTGATCCTCCCATATCCTGGGAGGTTAGGTACTCTTGTTATCCTCATTTTGCAGATGAAGAAACTAAGGCACAGAGAGATTAAATGACTTCCTTGACATCACACAGCTATTAGCTGTGTTATTTGTTTATTTATTAATTATCTGAGTTTAAATTTAAACTTAGTCTTCCTGATTTCAAACCCAGTACTCTACCCCTTAATTGCCTCAGTAATAAATACTCTGTGCTTTCGACCTGATCAGACTAAATATGGAATTCTATGTTTAGGATTCTAGGCATCACACTTTAAAAAAGTTTTTATTGATGCTATTTATTTTTTGTATTGTCAGTCATAGTTTCCCCCTGCCTTTCCCTTTCCAGAAAGTTTCCATATAGCAAAATTTAAAAGATGGGGGAAAAAAAAGGAAGAGGAGTGTCAGTAAAACCAATTAATGAATTGAAACCTTTGAAAATATTTACAATATGCAATACTTGTGGACTTCATGCCTCTGCAAAGAGGTGAGTTGGGAGTATTCTCTCATACCTCTTCTTTTGAGTCATGCTCAATCTTTATAATTTTGCAATATTCACTTTGGTTTTTTTGCACATGGTTTTCCCCCTTTACTTTGTTATGTATGTTTATTGTTTTCTTGACTTTGCTTATTTCACTCAGCATCAGTTCTTTTATATCTTTCCATTTTTTTCTGTATTCATCATATTCACTATTTCTTACAACACTGCAATATTCCATTATATTCATGTGCCCTCTACTTTGTTTATAATTCACTGTTATCTCAAAAAGTGCTACTGTAAGTATTTTGGCATGTAAAGGAATTTTCTTCTTATCAGTAACTTCCTTGTGGTATTAGCTGGGCATTGTATTTTAATAAGCACATTGATAAATTTTCAGATGTCTAGAACAGGTGATCAAATTGGTAAAGAGTCTAAAATCCATGCCTTATGAATATTGGTTGAAAGAACTAGGAGTGTTCAGCTTGTAAAGAGGAAATTTGGAGGGGTGTGAGAATTGTCTTTAAAAGTTGTCTTGAAAAGATGTTGCAGCATATGAGGCATTAGAATTGTTCTGATTCTATTTGGCCTCAGAGGAAGAACCACGAACAATGGATAGAAGTTGTAAAAAGGCATTGACATTAGGAAAAACTTGGAAATGATAATAGGAATCCAAAAGCAGGTTGTTACTGAATTAGGGGACTGTTCACTAAAAAAATTATTTTTAACATTTTTTTAATTTAAAATTTCAGGTTCTAATTTCTCTTCTTCCCAAACTACTGAGAAGGCAAGCAATGTGTTCTCTCTCTCTATTATTTTTTTTTGCATGATTATATATATATATATATATATATATATATATATATATATATATATATAATATATAAAGGTAATCTCATCTCTCACCTTTATTTTGCAGATGGTGAAACTGTGGTCCGGAGAAAACAAATAAAAGTATCCACAGTTACATAGCTATCAATAATATATATATATATATATATATATATATAATCATGCAAAACATATTTCCATATTAGCCATATCACAAAAAGCAAGGAAAACAGAGAAATCTATACTTCAATTGGCACTCAGAGTTCAGCTTTTGAGGTATTTTTCATTGTGGACTCTTTGAAATTTTTTTTGATCATTGTATTGAACAGAATAGCTAAATTTTTTTACAGTTGATCATAATTATACATTTGCTGTTATTGTGTACAATTATCTACTGGTTCTGCCCTCTTCACTCTGTATCAGTGGACATTTTCAAGAAAAATCTGGATGATTAATCATCTTGTTGGGTGTGTGTTAATGATTCTTTTTCAAGTAAGAGCTCATTGTATCATAGGCCCATAAATTAGAACCAGAGGAAAGGTAATCTCATCTCTCACCTTTTTTTTGCAGATGGTGAAACTGTGGTCCAGAGAAAACAAATAAAAGTATCCACAGTTACACAGCTATCAAGTGTCTTGCTGGAATTTGAATTGAGATCTTTCCATGTCCGCCACTGTTTTCATTGTACTACCTAGATTAGCTGGCCACTGAGATGCCATCCAACTCTGAAATTCTGTGATACTACTATATTTGAACTTTAGATAATGCTTTACTTATGCTCATTAATTCATTAATTTAAGCACCTGCTATCTGCTATGCAACATGCTAGATGTGTGAAGGGAACTCCTTCCCAGGATCACACATTGGGGTTCTACCTGCGTCCCTGCGCTGTTAGAGCTGCATCACACCGAGTGTGGGTGATGGGACAGTGACCTAGGCACTTGATCCAGAAATGATTGGAAAATTGATCTAAGTGTAAAGGGAAGAAATAAAGGAGGGGGATCCAGGAAGTGGGGGCTCTCTTTTCTCTTGCATGTGTGGCTAAAAGAAGGTGGCTAAGGGTCCACTGGGAGACCACCTACATGGTGGGATAAAATTAGACTTTTCTCTCTCTGTCTGCCTTCTATCCAAGTAAATATGAATAAGCTTTATGGAAATTAATTATAGTTCTTACACAGAGCTGGGACTAGAAACAGTTCTTTCCTTCAAGGAACTTACATTCTATTTGGTGGAAACAATATGCATATAGAAGGTTTAATACAAAGTAATTTCTGGGAATCAGGCAGTAACAGCTACAGATGGTTGTGGTAATGTTGCTTGGGGATTAGAATAGGGTTCACATAGAAGGTTCACTTAGCCAAGCTTTAAAGGAAACTAGAGGTCCTAAAAGGTAGAGGTGGGGGAAAGAGTACAATCCAAACATGGCAGACAGTATATATAAAGGCACAGAATTGGAAAATAGAATGCCATATTTGGGAAAGAGCAAGTAGGTCAGAATGGCTAGAAAATAGAATGCATGAAGTAAGAATATCAAATAAGTCATTCCTAGAAATGCACTCTACCTTCATTTACTCCTGCTAAAAACGTACTTATCCTTTAAGATTCAGTTTAAACTCCACCTCCATAAAATCTTCCCTGATCTAAACTCTTTTCATGTTTGACTTGATCTTTTCCCTTCTCTTCTTGGTACCTGTTAATAATTTTTTTATTTACTTATGTTGTTTTGTATTGTGCTTATTTGCAAATATACTTATCTTCCCTAGTAGATTATAAACTCCTCGAAGGTAGGGACTATATTTTATTACTCTACACATTTTCTTTAGGGATTGACCTGATGTAGTGTGCTGTTATTTAGCTTCTTAATAAATATCTACTGACTTTAAAAAAAATCTCTACCTTATCTCTTAGAATTTAGGAGTAGGCAATTGGGGGTAAATGACTTGCCCAGGATCACACAGTTAGGAAGTGTCTGAGGCCAGATATGAACCCAGGACCTCTTATCTCCAGGTCTAGCTCTAGATGCCCCATTGAATTTTGAGAAAACAAATGAACCTAATTTTATCTTTCCTTAGTTTTGCCTGGAATGCATTATCTAAATCACCCTTGTGCCCTCAGCATACCTTTCCATTGTATTTTGTATTTTTTCATTTTACTTCATGCTCTACCTTTGGAATGTAAGCTCAATGAGGGTAGGAATTAGAGTGATGCTTTTTTTCTCCTTGGTATTGTATATGCCTAACATGGCATGAGCAAAGGCATAGACATGGGAACGCACTATGGTTGTTTTTGGAGAATGGTGAGCAGTTCAGTTTGTGCAAGGGAGATGATGTAGGGAGAATTAAAGAGCATTTCTCAACATCTTAGATCATGGCCCATTCTGTTGGTCAATGCCTTGTACAAAGTGAATGCTTAACATGTTTGTCGAATTTAATCACAAAATCTCAGAGCT
Source organism: Monodelphis domestica (assembly GCF_027887165.1). Taxonomy (NCBI): domain Eukaryota; kingdom Metazoa; phylum Chordata; class Mammalia; order Didelphimorphia; family Didelphidae; genus Monodelphis; species Monodelphis domestica. Next base: position 597,016,568 of record NC_077227.1, on the reverse strand, counting down.
GGAGGCAATCTCAGTAGGCATTTATTAAAATCCATACCCCCAAACAACCCCATCTGTATCATATACAAGCAGTCATTTAGCTTTTGCTTAAAGACCTCAAACAAGGGGAGCCTCGTATCTCCTGAGTCATTCCACTTTTAAATAGCTAATTATTAGGAAGTTTTTCTTGCTCTCATGGCCATTGCTCCCAATTCTGTCCTTGAGGGCCAAGAAGAAGTCGCTCCTTGTCTTGTGAAATACTTTTAAATGCTTGAAGAGAGAGATGATGTTTCCCCTGATCTTTTATTTTCTGAGTTTAAAATTTCCAGGTCCCTCAAGCTATCCTTATGTGGTATGACTAGTTGCCCTCCTTAATACATTCTACAGCTTAACAGTGTTCCAGATATGATCTGACCCGAGAAGAGTACAGTGAAACTCCCTTCATTGTTCTTGGTGGCTATACATACATTCAATGTAGTCCAAGACTGTATTTGCTTTATGAAGCTTTCATATTACACTGTTGATTCATAACGCGCTTGAACCCCCAAAATCCTTAGATCTTTTTCAGACAAACTACTGTCTAACCGTTCCTTCCCCATTTTGTACTTTTAAAGAATCCACATGTACGTAATAAACTTCATCTTGTTAGATTCAGCCCAGTGTTCTAGATGGTTATTATCTTTTTGGATACTGATCAAGCTGTCTGCCGATAGCTGGCCCTCCCAGTTTTACATGGTCTGCAAGTTTGACACAGATATTGTCTATGCTCTTATTCAAATCCCTGATAAAATTATTAAACAGCCTGGGACGAACACAGATCCTGGGAACATTCCACTTAAAACCTGCTAAGTTGGCATCAAACTATTAATGACTACTTTTTGATTCTGACCAGTAACTAGTTCGGAATTCATCTGATTTTTCTATCATCTCGCTGACATTTCTCCATTCCCTCCATTTACTCCTAGGAATAATATGAGACACTTTATTAATTACTTTGCTAAAATATAGGTAAGCTGTCTATGGCATTACTCTGATCTACAATTTTAGTAATCCTGTCCAAAAAGGAAATGAGGTTAGTCTGACAATCAGACCTGTGCATATTTAAGCTGTGCTGGCTCTCCTTGATCACTGTGGGCTTCTCTAGGTATTCTTCATAACCATAAAAGTTCAGCTTACTGGCCTAGGATTTGAAAACTAAAATCTGCTCTGTTTTGAAAATTAGGACCGGTGTCTACTTCTTTTAGTCCCATAAGGTCTTTTTCTGTTCTCCCCAGTTTTTCACATATTATTGGTGGTGGCACAGCAATCCCATCTTCTAGGTCTTGTATTTATTGAGAATATAATTAATCTGGTCCAGTTGACGTGACGTTTTCTTACTATCACCTTGTTTTCCTTGGGTATCAACTCTTTAATGGATATTTTTGTCTTGTCTTTTCAACATATTCCTTGGTAGTGAAAACTGAACCAAAAGAAGCATTTAACAGCTGTGCCTTGTCTCCAGAATCATTCAAGGCCAGTAGCAGGACAAAAGTTAGGACAACTGGTGATCACCCAGGATGCAGTGGATGATCTTGGTTTCTTCTGTGTCTGACTAAGGTTTAAGGGTTACACAATGGCTTTGTGGCTGAACATGGGAGAACAAATTGTTCTCATCTGACCATATATGTGTTGGGAGAAGACATCTCCCTACAGTACGATGGGTCTGAGGCCTTTTGGTTACCTTTAACCTGGTTTAGTTCATCTGCTGAGACAATTATCATCCTGTCCACCATGACCAGTGGTCCTATCCCTTTTCTGATACTCTTCCTTTTCCCAATAGATTTTTTTTAAAGCCTCTTTTTGTGAGTTCTTAGCTTCCCCCCCAACCCCACCCTAAATTCAATCTGTGCCTTCAGTTCTGCTATCACTGTTCTTATAGGACCACATTACACTTTTGTCTTTGTCCTCTGTTACTTGCCCTTGCCTTCATCATAGATCATACTTAGAATCATAGATTTAGCTGAAAAGAGGGGAATGGGGGAAGGGTTACATACCACATTGACTCTATATTCTGCTCATATCTTTTTTTTAGGTTATTAGTTGATTGGTTGGCACACACATCCATCTCTTCAGACAATTCACATTTTTCATCCACATTTGGACTTGTTTCTCTTTGCATTTTTAGAATTTAATTCTGTAGAGTTTTCCATCCCCTTTTGGGCTGACTTCCCCTATAAAATCTCAGTTCATGGGATCCTGTCTTTCCTCTCAAGGCCTTTGTTTCTTTATACTTTCCACCTAAACATAAAAGCAGTGCAATTATTGCTTTGCTACTTGAACAGGCAGCACTTCTCCCCCTGACTGCCAGGCTTTGAGCAGATGAAATAAAAATCTATTTATAACATGTCTCTGATGGATTTCCTCCCTACCTGTGGTGGTGCTCCATCAGCAGGTGTACTGAACAGATGGAGGAGGGTTTTAATTTTTCAGTTCAATTAGATCAACTCTCCAGGTTCAGACCAATGTGTTCCCTTTCTGACTTTTTTCTTTCCTCTTGGCATTAAAATTGTTGAGCACAGCAAAACACAAATTAAGACCAGGAGAAAAAAATGCATGCAGGTTTGGACTCTTAAAACTGCAGTTTAGTCATGTTGCTAGTCAGAACCATACCACTTGATTTTGTACTGTGTGCAAAGTTGGCTTTAACCCTTTTATCACAAATTCTTATTTTTAAGATAATTTTCCTTTGTAGCAATGAATCTGAGAGGCAGCGTGGCTTATTGTTTGTCCTCTTTTTTGAAGAGGACCACAGGGTAATATCTTGACTTTCAAATGAATTGGATTTAAGTGGAGCAGAGTCATCTACCTCCCTCTGTCTCCCTCTGTCTCCCATAGTCATTGAAGTCAAGTGGCAAGACAAAAATCAAGATGACTCGTGATGGTCCAGGATTCAGTGGATTACTTTGTCCCCTTTTATGTCTGCCCAAGAGGGGTCTAAGTGCTCCATAATGCTTGCTTCAGCCACTTTTATGGTCTTTGGAACAAATTGTTCTCACCTAACTATTCCCATGCTTGGGGAAGACATTCCCCCTACTTCACTGATAGGTCTCAGGCCCTTAACCTGGTTTAGTCCATCGACCAAGGCAGTTTTTACCAGGGTGTGACGTGAAAAATAGTATGCTGTGATCTGTATTCTGACTTCAACAGTTCTTTTTCTGGATATGGGTATCATTCTTTGTCATAAGTCCTTTAGAATTGTCCTGGATCATTATATTGCTGAGAGTAGCCAAGTCTCTCATAGTTGATCATCATACAATATTATTGTTATTCTGTATAATGATCTCTTGGTTCTGCTTATTTTGCTTTGCATGAGTTCATGTAAGTCTTTCCAACTTTTTTAATCATCCTGTTCATCATTTCTTATAGCATAATAGTGTTCCATTAACATCATATACCACATTTTTTTTTTGCCATTCCCCAATTGATAGACATCCTCTATGAGTGGTTTTAGTGAGAAATCAGGTAATTAAGTTTATAGAGCCTGGTTTACTTCTAACTACAATTTTTTTTTTATTCTTGTGCAACATGAGACAGACTAGAAATATTCTCTTGCTTCCAGCATTGTTACAACTGGCTGAAATACTTGATCTTTCAGCATTAGACATACATTTAATTTTTATTAAATTGTTTTGTTTGCAGAAATTGTCCATTTAAATAAGTATACCTTTGAAAGGCTACATTATGTTATTCTTATCAATCATTAACCCTTTGTGGAGGATTGATTTATTAGATTTCTTTATTTTTTTCTTTTTCTAAAACCTTACTTTTGCCTTAGAATTAATACCAAGTATTGATTCTAAGGCAGAAGAGTGGTAAGGGATAGGCACTGGGGTTAAGTGACTTGCCCAAGGTTACATAGATAGGAAGTGTTGGAGGCCAGATTTAAAACAAGTAAGTTTTATTAAAGGCAAAGGAGCAAGAAGTTTGAAATATTAAATGCTGTACCAGAAAAGCAAGTTGGTTCAGTTCTGAAGTAAGGGTTTCTGAGCAGTCAAGATCAACATGAAATAGCTGGTCTCTTGAATATAGGAGCCACCAGAAGGAAGGAGAAAACCTCAGAATGGAAAGACAATGAGAAGGCATGAAGCACAGGTGCCTCATTTGCCTATCCTATTACACTGTGTGGGAACTTGCTGTCCTCTGTGACTAAGTCAAACTTACTAGTACTGCCAAACTCAAATAGCCCACTCCTTGTGGGCTGTATATTGACCTAGAAAATCCACAAATTAACATTATCTATGTGGTACTGCATTTTTTATTTATTTTGCTGGACATTTCCTAGTTATATTTTAATCTGGTTCCAGGTAGTTTTGATACCTCTGTTTTAGACTAGGAGCTATATGGTAAAGATAATGTTAATCAAATTCTGTTAATTCAGTGGTGTGTCTTATACACAATAGGTTGTGGATATTTTGATGATGATCTCCCCAAAAATGTACTTCACTACAAAGTTAAAACATAATTCGATAAAACTTGGATCCTTTCTTGTGCTAACTGCAGAATAGTAGTTTGTTAGGGTGTTTTGTTTTTCTTTCATATCATTAAAAAACATTAAATGTACTCCATTGGCTCAGTTGGAGTAGTTGTAAGGTGTTGACAAAGAAATTATAAATTTGCCTTGATTTTCAGTCATAGCTGAACCTATAATTGCTCTAAAAAAGAAAAACCTGGATCTCACATCTTTGCTGGAACTGGCACAGGAATATCGCCTGTCTTGATTAGAAGATGTCATTTCCTTCATGTAAACCAATCTTTCCTCCTTGAGATGAGAACAGTTTAAATTAGCTTCAGTAGGAAAGATATTTTTCTGAAATCAAAGACCCTATCAGCCCTCAAGTGCTTGTTCTCCGTCTTTCTATCTCCACTGGACTAGCTCCTTGGTATTATACTGGTTACTGGAAAAGCTTTGAGCTCTTACTTTCTGATAGGTCAGTGCCACACAAGTCCCTTTTTTATTGATGCCACAGAAATTTTTGTTTCATCCACTTTCCCAACATCTTTTCTGCCTCTTTTATCAGAGACCAGAGCCTCTAGGACTTCCTACTTTTCTTTTTAGCTTTTCTTTAAGTATTCTTTCTCTTCCTGCTCCCAGAGTCAAGGAGCAATTCCACTGGGTTATATACCTATCTCCATATTATTCATTTTTATAATAGAGTAATTTTATAAAATCAAAACCCTACATCCTATACCCATATAAACAAGGGATAAATCAAATGTTTTCCTTCTGCATTTCTACTCCCACAGTTCTTTCTCTTGATGTGGATAGTATTCTTTCTCAAAGGACATCCCTCTTTTAGCACTAAAACTCCTACCTTGAGGAATTTCCACCTGCTTGTCCTATTTGTTATTGGCTGGGTATTTCCAGCCATGCTTTACATTATTCCCTGGTCAAGTTCTTGACAACCCTCCCCCCTTTCTCCAGTTCAGGAGATTGGGAAGGTATGTATCATTCTACTTCCCTTGAGTTTAATTTAATATTCTAGTGAGTTTACAAACTATCCCTCCTTTGGCAGCACTAGTAAAGTTTGACTTAGTCACAGAGGACAGCAAGTTCCCACACAATGTAATAGGATTGGCAAATGAGGCACCTGTGCTTCATGCCTTCTCACACACACACACACATATACATATACGTATGCTACCTCAGCCTATTAAAATATATTAAAATATAAGATCTCTGTAAGGACTATTTTTATTTTCTTATTTGTATCCTCAATTATCAGCATATAGCTTAGTAAATCCTTTTTCATTAATTACATGACAAATGTATATCAGTATCATTGTTGCTAATATCAACTGTCACGTATCAGTTCATTTTTTGCCTATGTTTAAAAAATTCTATTGTTTTCATTTTTTGTATTTATCTATCAGGGTTTTTCCTCTGTAGTAGGTTAATATTGATTCATTTACTCATTCAGCAACTATTTATTGACTATGTTATATACAAGGTACTCTGGGAGGCCCTGGGCAAGGTACAAAGATTCTATGGGTTCCACGTCTTTCAGGAGGTAGGTAAAAGGGAAAGTATATGTGGCAAGAATCTACTAAACAATGCCAGTTTCCATGTATTTTATTCCTTGGTAGACAAATAGCTAGGTGACATAGTGGATACCATGTGAAGCTTAGAGTCAGGATGACTTATCTTCCTGAATTAAAATCTGGCCTCAAACTAATATTAACTGCTTGACTCTGGTAAGACCCTGTGAGACACCCTATTTGTCTCAGTTTCCTCATCTGGAAAATTATCTGGAGAAAGAAATGGCAGAAGCGGTTGTTTCAGTATCTTTTCCAAGAAAATCCCAAGTAGGGAAATGAAGAGTCAGAAACAACTAAAAATTATTGAACAACAACAGACAAATTTGGATTTTGATTTAGCCATATATTTGTCAAGGTCCACTAGAAGGCTCCAGGCTGAAAAATATCTTGCATATTTTCATACATAGTTCATTAGTTAAAAATTAATTTTCATTTTAAGTTCCTTTTTTGGGATACAAATTAAAATTTATTTAACTTAAAGGATTAACCCTATTTGTTATTTTATAGCTTAGTGTCAGTGCTTTAATGGAATCAGTATCTAGAAAGAATCAGCCTTGATAAGTGAGAGATTTATCTTGGGGGGGGAGGGGAGATTAAAGGAGAGGGGCAATTTGGAGGAGTGGATACTTTGGAAATGGAGGTTAGGCCTCCTTGGGGGGGGGGGGGCGGATTTAGGACAAGAAAGTGCTTAAGCATTCAGGCTACCTGCAAGTAAAGGGGGAAAATGACAGAGATGGAGAAGGGAGAGGATAATCCCTTTGACCCCTTTGTAGTTTTGTGTAGAGACCTTCTCAGGACTGTAAAGGAAAAGTACATTGTACTGGGAGTTGGAAGCCTTGTGCTCTGGTTGTAGCTCAGCTTAGTGAGTAGCTCTGGGCCTGTGCTTGCTTATCAACAGAATGAGGGAGTTGGTCCAGATGATCTTTAAGTTCCCTACCAGTTCTGAATATTTTATAGGTGCCTGAAAATAAATTATATTGTTGCCTTTAAGTGATTAATAATATATCATAGATTATTACTATCTGATTTAGAATGGCAGAAATCACTGGGAAGGGCTGTTAACCTTATTTAGTAAAAATTTAGACTAATTTAGTCTATTTCAGTTTAGCCTTTTCTTTTCAGCCCACTATCTCTCTATCTTCTCAACACTCAACTGTGTGGAAGAAGATAAGAGAAGGAAGAAGAGAAATAATAATGAGCCACTTACCTTCAACTGGGGGAAGGTACTTCTGGTTCTTAGTTTTAGAAGGTCATCCTCCTCCTGGTTTCAGGCCATGATCATAGAATCAGAGCTGAAAGAAAGGGAGTGAAAGCCCAACTCCTTCATTTGACAGATGAAGACACTCAAGCTGAAAAGGCTTTAAGTGACTTGTCTAAAGTCACACAGCTAATAAATATTTGAAGCAGGATATGAACTGAAATCTTTCTGACTCAGCCCAGTGCTCTATCCACTAGTTTCCTTTTCTTTTTCCCTCTGCATTTCCATATTGAGAACTCAAGGATTGCTTTACTGGAGAGGACCTCTAGAAACTTTACTGTGAAAGCTGAGAGCTTCTAATATGTATTTTAACTACTAGCATGCTTCTTCTGGTTCTGACTGTACATAGCTGTAATTCATTCATTAAGACACGTTGCCATTCATGCCCATATCTAGATGAACCACACTATTTTATACCTCCAGAAGAGCACTCTAGTGAATTACAGCTATTAACTTCATGTGATCTGTTATCTTCTATATTATCTCTGGAATGTGTTAATATTGCTATATAATTTGCCCATAAAAATGCATGGGTTTATAATGAAATGTGAAGGAGACTGAGCTGAAAGTAAAGGTTTTAAATGTAGCAAACTGATGACACAGTACAATATGACCCTGTTATTTAAGCCTCTGTTATGTCAAGGTCATTATGATCTGAGATGACTGCAATGGCTGCTTTTTAATATAGTTTCTGTTGGTAGCTCAGAGAACAGAGCTACAGTCCCATAGGGGTGATAGGCAGTGGGATGAGTAGTTAAAAGTGACTGCAGCCCTTGAAACTGGTATGAGCAATAGAATCTTGGCAGATGAGTTGGGAACATTTTCCTAAGCTAAGAAAAACTTAAGAATGACCATACTGGGTCACATGCATTGTGAAATATCTAGTTTTAGTTCTTAGATTTCTAGGCTAAAGAGTGTTATTTTAAAATGTGTCATAATGGTACAGTTTCTTAATTTGAAAAATTATTTTAGTTGTCCACTTCTGGAATTTATTCAATTTTAGGAGAGTTTTTTTCAGGTGTATTGACTATAATTACACACAGAATTATAGGTGCAAATACTGCATTATCTTCCTCAAAATAAAATGGCATATAATTTTTGTCTCATTTCCATGTTGTTTGTTCATTTTAGAGGGTCACTTTTTATTGCATGTGTACATTGGACTTTTGCTTTCCAAGTATAATCTATAGTGATCCTTATATTCTTTATTGGATTGAAAATGATAATTTGGATGTCATAATTAAGTAAAACTCATTATTTTCTATTAAATACATTGCGCTACCCTCCCCCCATGAATTCCCTCTATCACCATTTTTGCTTCCATGCTCACATTCCTTAGTAGATGCTCTCTTTCAAGTTATGCTTACCTAAATATTTACAGATTTTTAAAATACAGATTCTTCCAGTTTACCTTAAATGATTGAAATTTGCTGGTTGGGGGACTCACATTATCATCTCCTAGTTCAATGACTATTAATTGCAATAAGCCATATATTTGAATCAATTCAAGTTTCAAATGTTCTTTAGATCTTTAAATGAATGCCCCCAATAGTCCTGGTTTTTATTTATATTGTTTTCCAATTAAATTTAAAGTAGATTACACATTTAATAATCTTTGATCAATCCCTTTATACTTATTCATTTCAAAGAGTAATTTAGGAATAAGAATCTCATCTCAATTCAGCAAATTTGTTTTATTTTTATTTTCTTTTTAAACCCATACCTTCCTTCTTGGAGTCAATACTGTGTATTGGTTGGAAGGCAGAAGAGTGGTAAGGGTTGGGCAATGGTGGTCAAGTGACTTGCCTAGGGTCACACAGCTGGGAAGGGTCTGACACCAGATTTGAACCTAGGACCTCCCATCTCTAGGCCTAGCTCTCAATCCATTGATGTACCCAACTGCCCCCTAGCAAACTTGTTTTAAAGACCTATCTATGAGGCCAGAGTCCTTTACTTATACACTTCGTCTTCTTATCTTCTTCTACAGTTCTCAGTACTTCCTTGTACACATACTGATCCCTTCCCTGCAAAAGTCTCCAAGTCTCTCTCATTACAAAAAATCCCCTTACTTGATCCTACCATCTCTTAAAGCAATTATCTTATATCTCTTCTCCCTTTGTTGTCACATCCCTTGAAAAATGCTATCCACCCTTTTTGCCTCCACTTCTCTTTCCTTGAACCTTGGAATTTGATTTCTCAAATTATTAAGTCAAATGAGATTGCTTTTTCCTGAGTTGCCAATGCTATTTAAATTGCCATATTTGATGATTATTGCTCTATTTTTGTTCTTTTTGACATTGATGTCAAAGATTTAAACTTTTAACCATTCTCTCCTTCTATATTCTCTTGTCCATCTTGGTTCTAGTGTTATTATTAATATTTATTGGTTCTCTTCCTACCCATTTGATTGCTCTTGTCTCCATTGCTGGATCATCATCTATGTTGTAGTCCCTTACTGTGAACATAGCTGAAGGCTCTGTCTTGAGCAATCATCTCTTCTCTATACTTGTCTTTTCTGTAACTTTTTATATAACTCTATGATTCATGGACTTATCACCTCTATGCAGATGATTCCCAGATCTATATGATCACTCAACTCTTTCTCCTGAGTTCCAGTCCCATATTGGATTGTCTATTGGACATTTTGAATTAGTTTTCCTATAGCCATTTCATTCTCATTATGTCAAGAACATATCTCCGAGTTCAACTTCCCTCTTCCTCTGCCCTATACTCATTCCTCTTCCAAACTTCATTATTACTGTTGAGGGTGCTACACTCAGTCATCCTCAACTCCTCGTTGTCACCCTCATCACATAACCAATCAGTTGTCAAGTCACATAGATTTTACTTCTACTATATTTCTCATGTCCATGCCTGTTTCTTATGTCCATGCCCTCTCTCTACTCTTGTGGCCACTATCTTACTTTAGACCCTTTCACAAGTGTCCTTCCCTTTACTTATCCATCATCCACAAAGCTGTGAGTGTGATCATCCTAAATCACTCATTTGATATTTGTAACTTCCCTATTCAGTAAATCCATTGGCTCGCTAATACTTCTAGGATCAAATACAGACTCTTCTCTTTGGAACTTGAAGCTCTTTACAATTTTTTCATATTCTTCCAATCTTATTCTCATACTTTCCCAGTCTTATTCCATATTACTCTCCTTTATACATTTTGTGACCTAGTCAAATGGCCATTCTTGCCATTTGTCACCAATGAGCCCATCTCTGGTTTTACTGCCTTCATTGGAGTTTCCTTGTGCCTAGAATGCACTTTCTTTTCCACCTTTTGTTTTTTAAAACTCAGTTTTAATACTTCTACATAAAGTCTTTCCAGAAATTTTGCTCCTTAGCTGCTAATGCTGCCTTCCCTCAAATTTCATGTTTTTAAATTTTGTATATTTTGTACGTTTTTACATAGTGCATGTTGCCTTCTCTAATATAATACAAATTCATTTAGATCAAGGATTGTTTCACTTCTGTCTTTATCACCAGTGGCTAGCAAGTTGCCTGGCAGTAGCAGGCACTTAATACATATTTGTACATTTATTGAGTAGAAATCAGTTAATGGACATTCCAGAGGAAGCTGTGGAAAGAGAAAGATTGCAGGATAATACCTGAGAAGAAATTGGATTGTATGCACATGAGAGCATGGAGAGAGGTGACAGGAAAAAAAGATTCTTCTTTTTATGGACACAGCCACAGTGATTAGGGGAGTAGGAGGTAAGAGCCAGTAGTCTTGGGACAAGAGAAATACCAGCTGATTGGACTATTAAGTCCACTGGAAGGCTTGACAGGAGAGTTGATGGAAATTATAGCCAGGAAAGATTTATCGTTTTAGAAGGCCAATGGAACTGGTGTTGAGGAGAGGCCTTTGGTAAAGAAGGCCTCTGATGTGCAATATCAAAAAGTATGTGGATGGGGTGGTTGTAGTGGTGCTATTTCCTTTTTTCTTAACAGTGGTCTTGCCCTCTTGGTTCATGTGGCAAATGAGGGCTCAACTCTGATCTTGCACAGCTATAGATATACTCCTTCTTAACAGTGATTATTTAGTGGTTCTTCTGATTGTTCAGATGACTTCTATTTTTGATATATTCAAAGAAACCTTTATTATTAGCAAATATTAAGAGAGAGAATAAATTAAATTACTCAAAACTACTCTCCATCAGTTGAATACAGCCTAATGGATTCCAAAATAGGGATTTTTTCCCCCTCACCTTAATACATGACCTAGGAGAGTTGCCATGATACTTTTCCTTACCTTTCAGATTACCATCTGACTGTCAGCCTTTGATGATTGAAGACTTTTCCATTTAGTTGGACCTGCCACATTTTATAATTCTATGCCATACCTTTAAAAAAATCCAGGATTGCTGTCATTAAAACAATGAAGTCTTAAAACTATAGTAGAGGACTCAAAGTAAATGAGTTAAAATTTTTTTTGTTCACATTCAGACACTTTTTGCCCAAGTTATTTCCCAAAGTTAAAATGAAATTTAAATTTATTTGCTTATAAAATATAGCAAGGCTTCATTGATATCTTTTAAAGAAGATTTTGTGACTGTATTAGCACCACCATGTTCTAAAAATAGGTGAGAATAGTGATGGAATAAAGACTCGAAACACATATCTCTATATAATATATATTACATATACATATATGACACATATAGATATATATGTATGTCTGTGTTTACCACATTTTTGGATATAGTTCTCTGAAGCCATTGGTAAAGGGACCTTCTGTTTTGGAGACATAGAAACTCCTTCTATTAGTGAAGATGGTCTGTGATTTAGTCTTAGCAAGTTGGCTCAAGCACCGGAAGGATCAAGCGATTTTTCCATTGGTCACAATGCTAAGATTTGTCACAGGCAAGTCTTAAAACCAGGTCTTTTTGACACTAAGGCTAGTTCTCAGTTTACTATTGATATGCTGTCTCTCACCAAATACTAGACTAGTCTTAAAATAAACAAGCATGCATATTGCCATATGAGAGGTCAAAGTACATCTTTTATATGGCACACAACAGAAAACAGATTATGATTTAGAGATGGTAGGAATCTTATAGGTAATCTTGGCCAAACCCATTCACTTTGCAACTGAGAGGGGTCTGGTTAAATGACTTGATCAAGTTAGTATGTGGAAGAATTTAGAGAAGCTGGAGGAGAGTGCCCTGAAGAAGGCAGTCAGGATGGTGGGGGCTTTGGGCTCAGATTTTATGAGGATTAGTTGAAGGAGCTGGACATGTTTGGATAAAAGAAAACTTGGGAGGAGGATATGACAGTGTCTATTTCGATTCAAAATGTCTTATGGAGAAAGGAGTATACTTGTTCTGTTTGTCCTCTGAGAGCAGAACATGTAGCCATGGACAGAGGTTATAAAGAGGCAAACTTAGGTTGTATGTCAGGAAAAACTCACTAGCAATGGCTAGGCAAAAATAGGCAAAAAATAGGCAGCTGCCTTGAGGCATGTTATGTGGAATTCCCACTCCTTTTAGTTCTTCAAGTGGAGGCTGGAGGAACAACTTTTTGAATATGTTGTAGTGGGAGATGGCTTGGATTAGAGAGATCTGGAGATCTTTCCAATTCAGCTTTTGTATTTCTGTGAACCCAGAGCCTTCCATTCCAAATCCATTGAGTTTTCTTCGGAGCACACTTTCTCTAATTTACAGTTCTTGCTTCTATTGGCAGTTTTGTTTATGTATATGCAAGGGCATCCCCACATCAACTCTGAACAGTATCATCTCTTTCTTCTGTCTTTCTGTAGCCTATCTCCAGATTTTTAAGTTGTACTTTGTGATTCCTCCCCACCTCCCATCTTTACCCCCATATAACCACAGAATTTGTGCTGGTCATTTTGTGGAGATGCTTGCTACCAGTTTGAATGGAATCAAGAGAGCTGGAAGTTTCACTCTCAGCAGCTTCTCTGGGCTTCGGTTTCTTCTTCTTTAAAATAAATGAGACAAGGGATAGACTTAGCAGTTACTCGCAGCCCTATCATCTCTTGGTTTTACGTCAGCCAGGCTCTGCAGTTTTTACTATGTTCTGATTTGGCTCCATGTGTGTAGTTAAATCTGACTTTTTGCTACTTTGGTTCCAGTTAGACACTAAATATGCTTTCCATTATGAGACATCCATCAGTAAATAGATAGAAATGTATGGTTAAATAGTTAACATTATTTTCATCATTTTCATCATTACAACTATAATATGCATTGCCATTTCAACCCAAATAACCACTTATCTTCCTTGAAATATTGCAAGAAATCTATTATTCAAGGGTACAGAGGAGGGTTTTTTTTTTGGTTGTGTTAAATTTTGTTATGGATTAGATGTGAATTTAGTACAAATAATTGAATTAAATTGGATGGCATGAATAATTCATGACATGTAATTTCACATTAGTGCTAGCATAAAAATAAAGCTCTTGGTTTATGTGCCAGGAAAAATGCATATTATTATTTGAAAGGTAGTGAACATTTATTATTTTGGTAGATAATTCACTGTATGATTAAATAGAGATATTAAAGCCCAAGATTGAAAATCTAAAGTTCTAACTCTGAGGACTTGATACATATATAACCATCTCTGTCTACTTGGTAAAATCCTTGAGTGTGTGTATGCATGTACACGTGTGCATATGTGATTAGTGATTTCTGACATTACATAGTAATAGCCTTTTCCAGGCATTGAAAATTAGTCCTTAACTCCCATGATGCCCAAGCTTAAGACAACAGAGAACTAATTAAACTTATGGTGCTCCAAAGACATTCTTAATACCATCTGACTCCCTAAAGGAACTATTGTAAAGACTGAATGCTTCTCCTTGTGGATCCATCTTGTCTATAGTATAGACTGTATTATTGCATTAAGGGATCATTATTAATTTTTGTGACTTGTGTTAATTTATACTCTCATTGGTGAGGAGTTCAAATTCCAGTTGTAGAAGGGCATAATGGAAAGCCACCTTAATCTTTGCCTTTTCTATGTATTATATTCATTTTTTTCTTTTAATCTCTCATTTCATCTCTGTTGAATCAGGAAGCAAGAGGAACAGGAAGCCATGATTTAAAAAAGAGGAGATATTTGTTTGAAATGACAGTATTGATACTCTTCTTATAGAACTTTTAGCTTTATGAAGTAGATATTCTAAATATTGTTATGGTCCTTGGGAGATTAAGGAAAGTGAATGACCTGTCTATACCTACCAAGCTAATAGATGTCAGAATTGAGATTTGAGACCAGGTTCCATAATTCTTTCTTTGCATGACACCAGGCGGTCTAGATTTGTGGTATCATCAGTATGGGTTGGTATTTCTACCATTAAACTATATTTACTTTGACCTCAAATCTTTTGGTCTCAGGACCCCCTTACACTTTTTTTAAAAGGTCCTTACCTGTACTAAATATTGGTTCTAAGGCAGAAGAATAAGAAGGGATAGGCTAGTGGGGGTTAAGTGACTTGCTTAGAGTCACAGAGCTAGGAAGGGTCTGAGTCCTGATTTGAACTGGGGACCTCCTCTTTCCAAACCTGACTCTTGATCCACTGAGTCATCCAACTGCCCTGCTAAATTTTGCACTCTTAAAGTAAAGACTATGGACATCTCAGAATAATATGTTTAAATGCATAAAATGAAATTCACAGGATTACAAAGGAAACCAATTATGTTGAAATATATTTTATCAAAAATAAATTTTTTAGAGGGCAGCTGGGTAGCTCAGTGGATTGAGAATCAGGCCTAGAGATGGGAAGTCCTAGGTTCAAATCTGGCCCTAAACACTTCCCAGCTGTGTGACCCTGGACAAGTCATTTAACCTCCATTGCCTTGGCCCTTACCACTCTTCTGTCTTGGAACCAATACACAGTATTCATTCCAAGACAGAAGGTAAAGGTTTAATATATATATGTATATGCATATATGTATATGTATATGTATATATATGTATATATATGTGTATATATATATATATACACACATTTTTTTTACAAGTTTTTGGATCCCAACTTAAGAAGCCTTGATGTTGACGAAGAAGCCTGGAACATATTTCTTTTTTTAAAAAATTAATTTATTTAGTCAATTTAGAACATTATTCCTTGGTTACAATAATCACATTATTTCCCTCCCTCCCCTCCACCCACCCTTCCCACAGCCAAGGCGCAATTTCATTGGGTATTACTTGTGTCCTTGATCAGAACCCATTTCCATGTTGTTGGTGTTTTCATTAGGATTTTCATTTAGAGTCTCCATCCCCAGTCATATCCCCTTGACCCATGTATTCAAGCAGTTGTTTTCTTCTGAATGTGGATAGTGTTCTTTCTCATAGATCCCTTTGAGTTGTTCAGGATCACTGCATTGCCACTAATGGAGAAGTCCATTACATTCAATCGTACCACAGTGTATCAGTCTCTGTATATAATGTTCTCCTGGTTCTGCTCCTCTCACTCTGCATCACTTCCTGGGGGTTGTTCCATTCTCCATGGAATTCCTCCAGTTCATTATTCCTTTCAGCACAATAGTATTCCATCACCAACAGATACCACAATTTGTTCAGCCATTCCCCAATTGAAGGGCATCCCCTCGTTTTCCAATTTTTGGCCACCACAAAGAGTGCAGCTATGAATATTCTTGTACAGGTCTTTTTCCTTATTATCTCTTTGGGGTACAAACCCAGCAGTGCTATGGCTGGATCAAAGGACAGACAGTCTTTTAGCACCCTTTGGGCATAGTAGAACATATTTCTTGAGTGATGAGGACTCCCCAAAGAAGAGAGTGTTATAGGGTCAAGCCTAGCCTTTTAAGAAGATCAGTTTGGAAGATGAGAGGATAGATTGCGAAGTGGGGGACAGACTTGTGATAGGTAGACCAATCAGTAAGCTATTGCAATAGTCCAAGGGTGAAGTAATGAGAGCTTATGCCAAGGAGGTGGCTGCTAGAGGATAGAAGTGGGTATATGTGGAGGATAATAAGAAAATAAAAGCAATGGGCCTTGACAAGTATGTATGTGTGTGTGTGTGTGTGTGTATATATATATATATATAGTGAGAGAGGCTGAGCAGTTGAGGATGACACCTAGCTTGTGAACTTGGACAACTACGAGAATGGTAACTTATTGGAGGCTGAGAATCAGTAGTTAGGTAGATGGGAAGAGAACCAGGCGAGAAAGCAATGTCACAGAAACCTAGAGAAGCATGAGTATCAAGGAGAACAGGGTGATTGTCAAAGTCAGACTTCAGAGAGGTCAAGAAAGGATGAGGCCTGAGAAAAGGCCATTAGATTTGCAATTAAGAGATCATTGATAAATTTGGACAAAGCTATTTCAGTGAATGATGAGGTTGCTTTGCAGTCTGAAGAGATTTAAGAAATGAGTTGAAAGGAAGTGTAATTATTTATTATAGATTACTTTCTCAAGGACTTTAGCCACAAAATAGATTATGTAGGACAATAGCTGTGGGAAATAGATGGGTCAAGTAAGGCTGGTGGAGGCATGCACTTGTTTGTAGATTGTAGAGAAATAGCCAGCAAATAGGGAGAGACTGAAGGTTTTTGAGAGCGTAGGGTTTATAGAGGGGACAATCTACTGAAGAAGATGGGATGAAATGGGATCACTTATGCATGTAGAAGAGTTTGCCTCAGCAAGGAAAAGAACCACCTTTTCACATGAGACAGGAATGTAAAAAGAGTTAGTAGTGGAAAACTTAAGAAAAGTGTGGGGAAAATGCCATAAAGAATGAGATGGAAAGTCAACCCTCTAATTTTACAGTTGAACACAGTGTAGCCCAGAGAAGTGATTTGTTTAAATGTTATACAAAGAGAAAATCTGGACTAGTTCTCTTATTACAAATCTAATATTCTTTATACCATTATATCCCACTGTATAAAAGATAAGTTAGATTGTAATCTTAGCCAGAGATAACTGAAGGGAGGTGAGGAAGAAGCAAAACAGAAACCAGGAGGGATTTATGCTAAATTGGAGTTCAAATCTGGAGGTCACCAGTTAAGGAGATTTAACTGATGCGGATTTAACTTAAATCAGAGTCTCTGTTCAATTAGTTAGGGGTTGATAAGCAAAATACTACATCAGAGGCAAGAAATACTGATTTTAGGACCATATTTTTCACATAACTTGTTGGCATATATCATTGCCCTTTTCAAATGAAAAATGTGGCACTAGACATGACCTTTCTCATTTCATCTATATAACCAGATGATAACATTAGTTAAGTTCATAGACATTATTTCACTTGAACTTGAACTTGAGGCTAGTATCCTATACTCTTTTCTGAATTTTTATTGCATTTGTTTGTACCACACAGTCTGGCATCTCATATGTTTTACTATTCTATAATTGCTTCATATTTATACATATTATCTCTCTAATGAGATGATATGTTTCTTAAAAGTAAGGGCTGCATCTCACTTTTTTCTTCTGTAGCACTTCCTTATAAAATCTTTTTCTTTTCCTAAGGCTCATCTCAAACTCATCTCTTGTAGGAAGCTTTTCCCAGTCCCCCAGCTGCCAGTGCTACCTCTCTGGCGTTAACTTCTGTTTACCAATTTATATATATGTTGTCTCTTCTGTTAGAATGTAAGCTCTTCAAGGGCAGGGCTTGTTATTGCTTTTCCTTTGTATCCTTAGTGCTTAGCACAGTGCTTCTAACACAGTAAGTACCTAATAAATTTTTGTTGATTAATTAACTTATAATAGTGAAAATGTCTGTAAACCTTGTAATTAAGAAAAGGGGCTCATACCTTGCTTTTTGCCACCTACCATGAGAAGTCTAAATATATACCTCACCAATTTTGATGTAGTTTTGGTTACTCTAAGATGAAATCGTACTATATATGCAGCTTTAACCTCTCTCTCTCTCTCTCTCTCTCTCTCTCTCTCTCTCTCTCTCTCTCTCTCTCTCTCTCTCTCTCTCTCTCTCTCTCTCTCTCTCTCTCTCTCTCTCTCTCTCTCTCTCTCTCTCTCTCTCTCTCTCTCACACACACACACACACACACACACACACACACACACACACGCCCCACTTTGCTTAGAAATTATCATGGCTCACTTACCTCCAAGACATAAACAGAACTCTGGCACTCAATCTCTGTCATGATTTGACCTCAGTATAATTATTCCAATTCTGTCTCCCACTCTTACTCTTCCTTTTCATGCATACTCTGCCCCATTAAATTTCAACTTACCCTAGACACAAATGATACCTTACCTCCCTGAACTGGTATGATACTTTGTACTTTTTATATATCTAAATGTTTATTTTCTATGTTGTGTTATAATTATATATATATTTACATATAATATGATGATATGTAGCAATATCATATTACATTATATTATTTGTAATGTCTCTCCAGCATTAGAATTTGAATGTAAGCTCCATGGACACAAGAATCATATCTTATTTCTTACTTATGTCTTAATATCATAGTACTAAGTGCTTAAAAATGACTATTAAATATATACACATGCATTCTCTCGTTTTGTTGAGAGTCCCCTCCCTCCCACCAATGATAATAAATGGAAGATATGAGATAGAAACTGGATTGGTGAAGAACCTCAGAATTTCTGTATATATACATATACATAAAGGTAGTTTGCTAAATGAAATTTTGCATCTCTTTTCTGATATTATGCAGGGAAACTAAAAGTGCCAATAATAGAACAGGAATGCAATGCTTTTGAAGGCTTAGAAAGCAAATGACAATGTGATAGCTAAGTAATATTTTCTAGTGCCTGGGAAGAAACTGCCATTCTTATGGTATTGCTGGGATTTATCTTAGAGCCTTTGAAGGTATGTGGAAAGCTAATGATCACTCAAAGGAATAGAGTGTTCAGTTTTTCAGTGATATAGAGATGCCTGTGATACTGAAGCCTGTATAGAATCCAGAAGCTTCATTTTTTCTTGGCTGTAGATACTAAAGCCATTGGCATTGCAACCTCTTCTCCACACCTCAGCAGATAGTAATTCACAACTTGATGTGACTAAAACAAAACAAAACAAAACAACAAAACTCATTATGTAGCAGATAACCTTGTGGTGATGACTCTCTTGGCATACTTAGTCTGGTCCTCTGATGATAGACACAGTCTATTGTGGTGAATACCCAAATCCTTTCTAGGTTAATGGGACCAGCAAGAGATTCTGCTGCCTCATCATTGACTTAAAGATCAAAAACTACTTCCATGTGATGGGGAAGCACTGCTGAAGAATTTTGAGAGAGGAAACCCTAGACATATTAATTTGTAACATGATTCTTATAGGGTCCCAAGAATTCCATGTTATGAGGCGGAATTCTTGTTCTGATGTGAAATAGCTGGGATATGCCATTTCCTTCCTCCTGAGTAGGCTTTGGGACTAGCCCAGGGCACATCATCTCTCAGCTCCTCCACATTCACAATGGTTTGAGGCAAATTTCTACTTCAGTTGAAGAGGCCAGGACTTGCCTTCTTTGCTTCTTCTCTAGGCTTCCAGACTGGAAGGAACATACAGCCTTAGTGTTACTCTTGATTCCTTACCTTACATAACTAATCACCCTATCACCCTATCACCCTGTCACACCCTATAATTTATTTTCTCTATAATATCCCTCATATATCTGCCATATTCCTCACTCACACAGCCACCACCCTGGTTCAGGTTCTCATCATATCATGTCATATGCCTCTGCCTTTTTCCATCCAGTCTCCACACTATTGACAGAATGATTTTTCTTAAAATGTAGTTCTGACCATCTCATCCTTCTTTCCAGTCAATGCTAGCAGCTCACTATTATTAAGTTTAGGATTTTTTTGGTATTTAAAGCATTTTACAACTTGAGCTCTTACGAACTTTTATATTTTAAAGGAAAGCAAAAAACATGTTATTGACCATCATATAACTCTGTGATCCAGCTGTCCTTTCTCTATCCATATGTACTTTATCACTCTCTCTCTTACAACCATGTCTTTACCCAGGCCCTAGGCCTAAAATAGTCTTTCCTAATCTCTGTGGAGAATCCTTGTTTTTGTTTTTAAAGATTCAGCTTAAATCCATCTCTTGCAATAAGTCTTTCTTAGCACTCCCAGCTTTTAATGCCAACCCATCCATGTGAGGATATCTTCCATTCCTTATCTATGTATTTCCTTCCCAACTGAAATGTAAACTCCTTTGAGGGCAGGGACTATTTAAATTTTTCTTTGTGTCCCCAGTGTGGAGTACAGTGTCTAGTGCATAGTGGGTATATAATATACACTTATTAATTTATTGTTCTATCAGTGAAAGTGTCTATAGACATTTTAATGAAGTTAAAGGGTCACATTCACCTTGCTTTTTGCAAATGATAGCACAGGAAATGTCTAAACTGAAACTCATTAATTTTGATGTAACTTTTATTCTTTCAATTGGGGTTAGGCACATAATACCTCCCGTCTTGGAATCAATACTGTATATTGGTTCCAAGGAAGAAGAGCAGTAAGGGCTAGGCAATGGGGTTTAAATGACTTGCCCAGGGTCACACAGCTAGGAAATGTCTAAATCTAGATTCAAATCCAGTACCTCTCACCTCTAGGCCTGGCTCTAAATTCCCTCAACACCCTAGCTGCTGCATTTTTCTTCCCCCCTCCCCACCTCTCACCCCTCGGCTCCCAATATTATTTTTCAATCATTATTAGGACAAGTATGGCCTTCTTACAGAGTATCTGGCTGATACAATATTATTGCCTCAGGTAACTAGCCTGAAAGTCTGACAACTAGCCAAGATTTTTTTTTTTATAGGGAGTGCAGGGAAGAAGCTAAACTTGCTTTTCTTAAGAAGTACAATCATCTAATATTCTCTTCAGTATCTACAGTAAAATTCCATTTTTATGTAATGCCATTTTAATGGAAATGCCAGTTTTATTAAATGAAAGTGAATGACTGGTAAAGAAGATTTGAATGATGTTTATGAGCCTTTCATATGATTTTATTGAGGTTTCTTTTTTCTTTCCAATTCATTAGTAAAGGCAAAAAGAAACATGAACAGGTTTTATCTTCAGTCATTAGTCAAGTAGGATAGACTTTCCCCCATAAAATTCTTAGGGTAAATAGCTGAATTAATTTTTCTGAAAAATGCATTTCAATGATTTATCTTTGATTTCTTCTCATTCTATGAAAAATAGTATTTTTAATATTCTGGGAAATGTATCTCCCTACATTTCCCTTTTCGGCACCAAGGTAGCAGGGTAGATAAAAGAAGACTCTTTAAATTAGCCTTTCCAGGCCTAGATGGCATACAGTCCAATAAAATTACTGCAGTTGAGGCCTGCCTTCTCTCTTGCTAGGAGATACTAGCATTTCTGGCTCTTCCTTGGGACTGTTGATCTATGTCCCTGGATCCAGCAAGTATGACAACAGTCACAGAACCCTGCTATGTTGAAGATTTCTGCCCTCTCCAATTTGGCTGTAATGCAAATGTTTGTATTAAGGACTATATTTCCATTTACTCTATTTGAAAATTGCCTGTCCCTTTTTTTGAGGACTACCTGTCATGTTTAGTTGCTATTGCCCCCTCTCCATTTTTGTTTTGGTAGCAAATGTGCTCATTTTATCTTGCTGAGATCAAGGCTGCCACCCAGTTCTCCCTGTCAATTTTACAGGGCACAGAGGATATGCTAGGCTTAGCAATAGTCACTGAGCCCCAGACTCAGTCTCCATTACTATTCTATCACTGCTTAAAACTAGCATCTCTGTTGAGGTTTGAAGAATGGGAGTCATTGAAATATAACTTTCTCTTAAATGGGGAAAAATGGCCTATAATCCTTAATACTGTCATACAGAGTAATGAGAAAGTGTTTTGAACACTGTTGTTGCTGTTATTATTATTATTCTTAATTATTATACTATCAGCACCTGAGGAGTAGCTACTTTTAGGTGAACAAGAGAGGGCTCCCTGGACTCCTAGGTCACTGGATCCTGGTAGAGAGTTTATTGTTTCCTCTGTGTGGGCTTCAGTTGGTACTTTACCTTTAAGAGAACCCTGCTTTTAGCCAAGAATAAGTGACAATAATAATTAAAGCGAATATTTCCAGGGTGCTTTAATGTTTGCAAAGTTGTTTATATACTGTAGCAAAGGAAAGTAAAACTTATGCAAGGAATGGTTGACAGGGTGTGAGACTTAGAATTCTCCCAGGGCTGTCAGGATTCTAAACTGTTGAAAAGACAGTTCTCCAACTGACACGTTGGACCTGAAGGTGAAGCCTGGAAGGTGAAGATCTGATCTCTCCTGGACTCCCCTGGACAGCTAGCAAGCAGCCTCTTTTAATTCCACCATACAGGGTTGAGAGGACATATCCATACACTCTGGTGAACAGAGTGAAACTTGGAGAAACCCTCTTTTCCCTGGGACAATTGAGAACTCAGCTGAATCCCCATACCTGAACCACCAAGGACCCTCTGTGTGTGAGAAATCTGGTTCCCTATTGGACTTAACCTTAGGAAACTTAGGTATTTAGATTAGAGTAAATAGGTAATGGGTTAATTGTCAGATGATAACCTTTTCCCCTCATTCCCAAAACCTTACCTTTATCTGTTGATAAATTCTATATATTTTTATCCCTCCATATTACTTTCCTTCCCCTGTCCAAATTATATTTCCTTATAACAGTTTGGTGAGCCAGCTAGGAGTCAAACCTAGAATCTTTTGATCAGATCCTCACCTTCCAGGCGTCACCTTCAGGTCCAATGTGTCAGTTGGAGAACTGTCTTTTCAACAGTTTAGAATCCTGACAGCCCTGGGAGAATTCTGAGTCTCACTTTCAATCAGTTATTACTTGCATAAGTTTTATTTTCCTTTGCTATAATATGTAGTGCCATTTGATCTTCATAGTAATCAATCAACAAGCATTTATTGGGCACTCACTATATGTTATTCCCAGTGTTAGAGACTGGGGATACAGATACAAAAAAATGAAACAATCCCCTCTTTGCAGAAGTTTGCATTTTATTGGGGAAGAAAATATGTATCTATAAATATAAAATTTATATAAAGTAGTTAAGGAAGTAGTTAGGAGTTGGGATGATCACACAAAGGCTTCTTGGACTTATTAGCTGCAAGACCTAGGGCACTTAAATTCTAATTGTCTCTACTTTCCTCTACTGTAAAATGGGGATAACAATAGCATTTACCATCCACTGTTGTGAATATCAAATGAGATGTTTGTAAGACTTTTAGTATATTGCCTGATACACAATGGATGCTTAATAAATGCCTTTCTTAAAAAAGTGAGTTTGATTCTATGAAGTAGAAAAATCAGTTCTGTATGAACCAGATACTGCAGGCATTATTATTTCCATTTTACAAATGGAGAAACTGAACCTCAGAAAGGTTAAGTGACTTGCCTATAACAAATGTGTCAGAAACAGCAGAAGCTGAGCCCAGGCCTTTTTGATTCCATATTCATAGCTGTTTTTACCATAACATTCTACATCTCAGTTGAATTAGGGTCAACTTTTTAAAGTGTTGACTTTTAAGAGCACAGCTCTAATCTCTGTGATGAGAAATGGATTCTGCTGAAACCCCTGAGACCTAGATGTGCATAGAGTAGGCATTCAGAATTTAGTTGGGGACTTGGGAGAGGCCCAGCATCCATGGACTACATAGTGAGTACAACTTGCATGGAGAAAAAATTTGCCTGTATTTCAGTATAATTGGATTAGGCCATAATATATAGGCATTGGATTTCAACCTTAGATTCTCAAGAATAGGAACACACACACACACACATAGATAAATAGATTGATAGATAAGTATATTTTGAAATAATTGATTTTCGTAATATCTTTTTTATGCATTTAACAGTGTTATTCTAAGAAGGAATCCATGGACTTTACCCAAATGCCAAAGGAAATAGGTTCATAACATAAAAGAGATTAGGAAGTCTTGCCATAAAATCTAAAATTTAATGCTAGAAGAACATGCATTCTTTTTTTTAAATAAAAAATTATATATTGGTTAAAAATAGTAATTTTTTTCATAGTAATATAACTGAAGGGATTTTGTTTGTTTTTAATCTGAAAAAAGATCAGAGAAGACTCTAAAAACTCAACATTTTCAGGAAATGTTTCCCACATCTGCAACAATCACTCTCTTCACTTCCACCCTTAGAAACTCATCTCTCCTATCTAGATTCAACTCAGTCTTCTTCTCTTTTTTTTTTAACATTATTTTATTTGGTCATTTCCAAACATTATTCATTGGAAACAAAGATCATTTTCTTTTCCTTCCCCCCTCCCACCACCTCTCCCATAGTTGATGAGCGATTCCACTGGGTATCACATGTGTCGATTTGAACCCATTTCCATGTTGTTGGTATTTGCATTAGAGTGTTCATTTAGAATCTCTCTTCAGTCATATCCCCTCAACCCTTGTAGTCAAACAGTTGCTTTTCATCAGCGTTTTTACTCCCACAGTTTATCCTCTGCTTGTGGATAGTGTTTTTTAGATCCCTGCAGATTGTTCAGGGACCTTGCATTGACACCAATGGAGAAGTCCATCACCTTCTATTGTACCACAGTGTATCATCAGTCTCTGTGTACAATGTTCTCCTGTCTCCATTTTGGTCACGTGAGTGATAGGGACTGATCTCTTTTCTTTGTCCCAGCTATCTAAGGGCTTGGGCTTTTGGCCCAGCCTAAGCAGAGGGGGTATTTAAGCCCTATTCCCTTCTCTCCCCTGTGCAAATGGTGGCTCTAGCTTAACCCAGGACCCCCCAGAGGTCTGTTTCCTTTGCACATGTCTGTTGAAGGTCATATTCTCAAATAATTAAATCTTGATCTTTGCTGCAGCCCTTCCTAAATCCTGTTACTCTGAGTAGGGTGGAGATTGGAAGTTCCAAGACCTGGTTCTGTCATTCCAAGTATCTCTATTGTATCAATTCTAAAATCAATCATGACTCAAAGAACTTCCTGTTCTATGCTTAAGCATAGGTCAAAGCCCTTTCCATTGTTTAGCGAAAGGTTTCTGTCCTAAAGTAGTCTTAAGTAGGGAGGAGAAGGATCCTCCCTTGACAAGGAGTTTCATATTCCAATAGAGTTCTTACTATCAGTAGGAAATTTTTCAAGTATGAAATTTCCCAATGGGGAAATTTCCAACATTCATAAGTCTAAGAAATTTTAAGGTTTACACCTGGTTCTGCTCCTCTCACTCTGCATCAATTCCTAGAGGTTGTTCCAGTCTTCATGGAATTCCTCCATTTTATTATTCCTTTGAGCACAATAGTATTCCATCACCAACATATACCACAATTTGTTCAGCCATTCCCTAATTGAAGGGCATCCCCTCATTTTCCAATTTTTGGCCACCACAAAGAGCGTAACTATGAATATTCTTGTACAAGTCTTTTCCCTTATTATCTCTTTGGGGTACAAACCCAGCAGTGCTATGGCTTGATCAAAGGGCAGACAGTCTTTTATCGCCCTTTGGGCATAGTTCCAAATTGCCCTCCAGAATGGTTGGATCAATTCACAACTCCATCAGCAATGCATTAATGTCCCAATTTTGCCACATCCCCTCCAGCATTCATTACTTTCCTTTGCTGTCATGTTAGCCTGCTAGGTGTGAGGTGATACCTCAGAGTTGTTTTGATTTGCATTTCTCTGATTATAAGAGATGTAGAGCACTTTTTCATGTGCTTATTAATAGTTTTGATTTCTTTGGCTGAAAACTGCCTGTTCATGTCCCTTGCCCATTTATCAATTGGAGAATGGCTTGATTTTTTGTACAATTGATTTAGCTCTTTGTAAATTTGAGTAATTAAACCTTTGTCATAGGTTTTTATGAAGATTGTTTCCCAATTTGTTGCTTCCCT
Organism: Monodelphis domestica; assembly: GCF_027887165.1. Lineage (NCBI taxonomy): Eukaryota > Metazoa > Chordata > Mammalia > Didelphimorphia > Didelphidae > Monodelphis > Monodelphis domestica. Next base: position 596,990,419 of record NC_077227.1, on the reverse strand, counting down.
TCTGATTTTAGTTACATTGGTTTTGTTTGTACAGAAACTTTTTAATTTGATGTAGTCAAAATTATTTATTTTACATTTTGTGACTCTAAGTTTTGCTTGGTTTTAAAATCTTTCCCTTCCCAAAGGTCTGACATGTATACTAGTTTCCTTCTTTATGTTCAAGTCATTCACCCATTCTGAATTTATCTTGGTGTAGGGTGTGAGGTGTTGATCCAAACCTAATTTCTCTCACACTGTCTTTCAATTTTCCCAGCAGTTTTTATCAAATAATGGATTTTTGTCCCAAAAGCTGGGGTCTTTGGGTTTGTCATAAATTGTCTTGCTGAGATCATTTACGCCAAGTCTATTCCACTGATCTTCCTTTCTATCTCTTAGCCAGTACCAAATTGTTTTGATAACCACTGCTTTATAGTATAGTTTGAGATGTGGGACTGCAAGTCCTCCTTCCTTTGCATTTTTTTTTCATGATTTCCCTGGATATCCTTGATCTTTTGTTCTTCCAAATGAACTTAGTTATGGTTTTTTCTAATTCAGTAAAGAAGTTTTTTGGTAGTTCAATGGGTATGGCACTAAATAAGTAAATTAATATAGGTAGGATTGTCATTTTTATTATGTTAGCTCGTCCCACCCATGAGCAATCAATGTTTTTCCAATTGTTTAGATCTAGTTTTAACTGTGTGGAAAGTGTTTTGTAGTTGTGTTCATATAGTTCCTGTGTTTGTCTCGGCAGATAGATTCCTAAGTATTTTATATTGCCTAGGGCGATTTAAAATGGTATTTCTCTTTCTATTTCTTGCTGCTTAAATGGGTTAGAGATATATAGAAATGCTGATGACTTATGTGGGTTTATTTTGTATTCTGCAACTTGGCTAAAGTTGTTGATTATTTCGAGTAACTTTTTGGTTGATTCTCTAGGATTCCTTAAGTAAACCATCATATCATCCGTAAAGAGTGATAGCTTGGTCTCTTCATTGCCAATTTTAATACCTTCAATTTCTTTTTCTTCTCTAATTGCTACTGCTAGTGTTTCTAGTACAATGTTAAATAATAGAGGTGATAATGGGTATCCTTGTTTTACTCCTGATCTTATTGGGAAGACTTTGAGTTTATCCCCATTGCAGATGATGTTTGCTGATGGTTTTAGATATATACTGTTTATTATTTTTAGGAAAGGCCCTTCTATAAGAACATGCATTTTGAACAGTCTTTCAAGATGTTGTTTGGTTATTTTAGTAACGTCTGACTCATGTCTGACAGAAAACTGAGGCAAATAGGGTTAAGTGATTTGGGTCACATATCTAGGAAGTATCCGAGGCCAGATTTGAACTCAGGAAGATGAATCTTCCTGACTCCAGAGCCAACACTCCATCTACTGTGCTACTTTGCTGCCCCAGTCTTTTCTATTTGTGGTGACCAATTCATAATGCACTTTACACTTGTATTCTTGCTTGACCTTGATGTAACCTGAGAAATGGCCAAAAATAGCCCAAAAAAATTGCTACCCCCACAAAGAGTTAACTAGCTCACAGAAGGATCAAACCTATAATTTTTTTAGTATGAGCAAATTGCCCTATGAAGACCATCCCTAAATTCAAACCATCTGAGACAAACCACTCTAGATTTAAACATAAAGAACATAGCTTTAATCACAGATTCCTGGAATGTTAGAGCTGCAAAGAACCTTAGAGATCATCTAATTGAATGTTCCTATTTTACAGATGAAAAAGCTGAGGCCCAGAGAGTTCATTATCTTATTAAAGTTAGCATCACATCTAGAACTAGAATTAGGATTTATGTGAACTGACTTCTAGTCTAATATTCTTTTTATGGAAGGCGCTGGGGGAATGGGGCATGGGGGGGGAAGGTCCATAGAATTAAAGCTAGAATGGATTTTAGAAATCATTTAAATCAATGTATCATTTTGCAGATGAGGCAAACTGAGACCTGGAGAGGGAAAGTGTTTGCCCCTAAATCTCACATCTAGTTTGTGGCAAAGCCAGGACAATTAGCCAGATCTTTTGACTCTCAGTCCCTCACACTACACTGTGACTGAGATAATTTGATTCATTTCAGCTTGCCAAGGCTTGTGCATGTCTCTCGGCAATTTTGAGGCTTGCTTAAAGACAGGCAAAATGACTTGACTGCCTTTCCTTAAGCACTAATTAGGTGTTTAGATTAGAAATCACCCTTTTTTGTTGCAGAAAAGATCAACCAATAGCAAATGTTTGCCTGAAACATTTGTGATGAAATAATTTTATCTGTTTAAAAACCTTGTTAAGTTTTCGTTTAGGTGTTGTTTTAGCAAGTTATCTTCTGGCTGAAGTACAAGTGCTTTCAGAAATAAATTCTGAGGAACTCTTTTGCTAGAGTGATCTGTACCCAATGCAGGCTGTAAAAGGTAGATCTGTTGCTAAGGTAACCATCTGAGAAATTTTAATGTATAAACCTTGGTATTGTGTTTAAATTTCATCAGACACCTAATCCAGGAACTCTGCTAGAGATTACTACTGGGAAAGGGAAACGTTCTCTCTTTCTCTTTTGAAAAAACAAAGGAGAGGGGAAAATTACTCCCTTATAACTTAGAAAAATTAGTCATGAAGGTTCACACTCTTCTGGGTTTAGAGATGAACCAACTGACTAATCTTTCTGCCAAAAGAAATCGAGGGAAGGAAAGGCCTTTAAAGAACTTCACTGGAGAGGGGACACAGTGTCTCCCTATCCTCCCATTTTTTCTCTGGTAGCTTTGGGAGACTAGACTGTGATAAAGTAGACATTACCTGTAGAAAGCAAGAGGAGACAACACATAGAACTTAAACCATGTGCAAACCTGGGGTTTAGATGCCAAATCAAATAGTTTAGAGAAAAGAAATATAAATTTTTCTATCTTTGCAGCCCTGAGGGAAAAGAAATAAAAGATTAGGAATGATAAAAGTTAAGGAATTAAGAAACCTGAACCTGCTTCTGTTCCCGTGTTTATCTCTTTACAGTGTGTTCTTTAGGACTACTTTGTTATTTAACTATGTTAATAAGTGATTTTATATGTATTTTTTAAAAAGATATGCTAGTAATTCAATCTTGAGTAAACTGCAAAGACAGCAAAAAGCCATTTATTGAGACCTGGTGCTGTGGCCAAGACACTATTGTTGTTATTTGGTGTCAGCTTCCTTTAGTAGCAGACAAGATGGGACACCTAACAACCTCTTGAATATTGAAGTTAAAAACCCCAAACAATCAAGGGATCATATTAACAGTTTCATTGACCAGAAAGTTTTGTTTTTGAGAGACTAGTCATTCATATTTAAATAGCGATTGAAAGCACTTTCCTTACAAAAATCCTATGAGAAATAATGCAAATATCTCCAATTTATAGGCAAGGGAATGGAGATTATGTGAAGTTAACTAGTTGACTAGTAGATTGTTGAGTTCCGTCCAATCTCTTTGATGGGGACACTTCCTATGGTGGTGCATATCAAAATTCTTCGATTGCCTATCCATTCTGTGTAACTTTTGTCTATCTCCATTTGTAAATCTGCCATAATATATTCACTTCACATGCTTGGGACCTTACTTTATCTTGATGTTGCATGAATACCAGAAGAACATTGATATGGCAAATAATAAATTCCAGAACTGGTAACCTATTACTTACCTCAAAAGTGAGGAGGTAGAGCTGATTACACCTTTTCATTTGGTTCTTTTCCAAATAACTTCAGATATTTCTCCTTTTAAATTCTCAGGGTATTGGTCTTCTGAGTTATTGGTACAGACAAAAAATAAGAACCCATTGGTTGTTGTAATTATCATTAGGTTGCCAGAGGACATTAAGCCTTAATCTGAGAGAAAATCAAGCAGAAAAGGTTTTTTTTTGTTGTTGTTTTTAAATAGAAAGCTTTTAGAATTTTAAAAATGTAATTAAATTTTTTTTCAAAATTAAATCAACAGTTACAAATATTTAGAGATGTGAAAAAGAAGTGATCATTTAAGAAATAAGTAAACTTTTATGACACACAGTATATTGGTTTAAGAAATATCTAAGTTGATGCTGTCATAGGAGGTGCCCTTTAGGTGCCTCCAAATAAAGGCTTATAACCTGTAATAATTAAATTTGGGAATTCATATTAATCAGGGACTCCCTTAATAACCTATCTCCCCCCACCCCCATCCATCGGGTTTGCATACAAATAACACAGAATATCTAATTTTCATTTTCTTTTAAAAAGTACATTATTTTTTCTGGATATGAACATACATTTATTTTTCTTTGAGAGGCATATCATAAGATACACTTATTTATTTCAGAGCCTGGTAACAACATACCGAACCAGCCTTCAGTTTACTATTTTACTGCAGATATGCTACCCACAAGATAACTAGTTTCTTGTTTTATACTCTGAATTTTCCTTCAGCTCTCTCTGCCATCAGTTTTACAGAAAAAAGGATATTTATACTTCCACTTAATTTCTATCCTGTTGAGCTAACTTTGGTGGCATCAGCAGGGCAGTAATCTATTTGAAGCCACTCTTCTATGTTTCTCTGAGATCGGACCAACAAAGCAGCTCAATTTTGTGTTCTTATATGTATAAGTGAATTCCTAAAACTAATATTTTCTCCTTTTCCATATATGAAAATGTTTTTTCAAAAAATCTTACAGTAGGTGCTGATGTGAATATGCTCGTCTGAGATAAACTGTTTGGGATTTTTTTGGGGGTATCAACTCAAGTTATTACTGGTTATCACTATCTTTTGGAAGGACTGATTAACTCTCCAGTAGTTATTTTTTTATAGACATAGTCCTTTCCACATAGGTTTAGCACCAGCTTGGAGGAACAGCATGCTACTTATTAAATTTAAACTTAATGTCAATGTTTATTTAAAAATAAGGTTTTATTTTGCAATGGAATTCCAGACTTTGTGTATTTATAAAAGAATATTTATTATGAAAGTAACTTTTTTTTGAGGCTCTAACTAGCCAGATAAGTCAGAGAATTAATGCAGAAATAGAATATTTAAATTTTAACAAGACATTTTCCAGGTGTTTCATACTATTCTTGTATTCAAAATAGGGAAATGTGTGGTAGCTGTAAGACCCAAATAACTCATGATTGAGTCATTGTCAGCTTGGGGGATGGTATCTAGTGGAGTGTTCCTTTATTCAACATATTTATCAGTGACTTAGATGAAAGAGAAGAAAGCATTTTGGTTCTATTTTCAGGTGACATGAAATTGAAATAGATAGCAGTAACATGTTGGGTCCTAAAATCTCAGAATTGGAAATAATCTCAGGTGTCATCAAATCAAATATATCTACAGCATATTTGGTAAATAGTCATACAGTCTTTGCTTGAAGATCTCCAGAGAACAAGAACTCACCATCTACTATCACAGTCCTATTACTCTTATAATTAATGTTTGTCTTTATACTAAGTCTAAAGTTATTTATTTGAAATTTTAAACCATTTCTCCTACTTCTACCCACTGAGGTCAAACAGAGCAAGTCTAATCCTTCTTCTCAGCTACAGTCAAATATTTAAAGTCAACTATTATCTCCATTTTAATGTTTCTCATTTTTGTAATAAAAATCCCCACGTTCTTTAACTTATGCTTTGATGGTATAATCTAGACTATGTAGCTTATTAATATCCTTTAAAAATTATGCCCAGCATTTAACTAGAATAGATTGATTATCACAATGAGATTATCACTTTCCTATCCCTGGATACTACAACTTCTCTAATACAATCCTAACATCACATTAGCTTTCTTGGCTACCATAACATTCTATAGATTATGTTGAATTTATAGTCCACTAAGGCCTTCATATCTTTTTCAGTTGGACTGCAATCTAGCCAGGGCTCCCTAATCTTGTATTTTTGGAATCCAAATCTAAAATGTTAAATTTCATCTTAACTGATTTGAGTTAACATTCTAGTCTGCCACAATAGTTTTTGGATCAAACTCCATTGTCCCAGAGGCAGGAGTATACTGTTAAGTGTTTAAAAACCAACTCTCAAAAAAAAAAGTGCACTTGACATACTTTTAAACTCATTTAAGTTCATATTATTAACATTTCTCTCTCTTAAGATTAGACAATCAATAAAACAGTAAATCAAACCTTGATTTGTAGAAAGTATCAAGGATAATAATGTGATCAACAGTGGCGCAAGTTAGAGAAATGAAGAGGATTGAGAAAAGATCACTGGATTTGGCAATCATTGGTAACTGTGGAGAGAGCAGTTTTGGTGGAATGATGAAATCATAAACTGAATTCTAAGGAGTTAAGAAGAGAGTGACAGTAGAAAAAGTTAAGACATCTATTGTAGATAGCTGCCTAATTTTTTGAAATTACATGTAGAAATTTTTGGCAATTGTTTTTTGACATTTTGTAATTGATTCTCTCCCCTTCCTGAATTGGTAAATAGTCTGATATAAGTTATATCAATGCTTTCATGCAATATGTTTTTCCATATTCCTCATGCTGTGACAGAAGACATATATTACGTGTACAATAAAAAACTCATGAAGGAAACAAAGTGAAAAATGGCATGCTTTGATCTGCAATCAAACTCCATCTAACAATTCTTTCTTTGGCTGTGGATAGCATTTTTTTTTTATCATGAGACCTTTGGGGTTATTTTGAAAACTTGTTTTGCTGATAATAGTTTTGTCCTTCATAGTTGATCATTGTATAATATTTCTGTTACTGTAGACACTGTTTTGGTTCTGCTCACTGCACTTTACATCAGTTTATATAAGGTAGATAGCCTTCTTATGGAGTTTAGTCACATAGGCAGAAGAGAGATATAGGAAGACAGTGAAAGAACCAGTGTAGAGGGATTGATTGAAGATAAGTGATAGAGTAGAAATGAAGACAAAAGGAGAAGAAGAGAGGGAATGGGATTAATTGTACAGGTAGAAGGATTTTCCTTGGTAAGGATAAAGGCCACCTCTTCCCATAACATGGAATGAAGAGATAGTGACAAAAGGCATCTGAATGAGGGAGATGTGGAAGAAAGGAGAAGAGAGAACTCCTAGTAAATGGTCTCATTTTTTTCTGTAGTGCATTAAGAAAAGTTCACAGATGAGAGGACAGGGGAAAGGAGAGCAATGGAAAATTTGAGAGGGATAAAAAGGCTTAAAAAGCCACTATGGAATAATATATTTATAAGGTAGGTAGGTGGCACAGTGGATACAGGACTAGGGCTGAAACAAGGAGTTAAATTAAAATCTAGCCTTAGACACTAGCAGTGTTACTTGAGCAAGTCACCTAACCTCTGTTTATCTTAGTTTCTTCAAATGTAAAATGAAGTTAATAATACTATCTAACTCCCAGAGTTGTTGTAAAGATTAAATAATATCATATTTGTAAAGTTCTGAGCACAGTACCTAATACATTGTAGGCATTTAAATGCTTATTCCCTAATAATATTCCTTTTTTTGTTAGTATTCAATAATCACCAGGTCCTTCACTTTATTGTTGTTTATTTTTCTGTTAGATTTGTCAAGATTTTAAAGGTATACATCATCTCATCTCCCCCATTATTATAGTTTCACTGTCTCTTCTTCTTTGTAACTTGATTAACTTTCCCTTAAAATATTTAAGTGTTATACTATTTAGTGCAAATGTATATGTAGCTGAACTATGCAATCTAATAAAAATTCTCAGACTTTTTTTTTTTTGCTTTTGTATACTCTCCAATTGAGAATGACCAAGTATTCACATTTTGGTCAAACAAACAAAAAAACACCCAGCCACTAAACAAACATAGACTGAAGTTGCTTTCTAGCATCTAAATCTTAAGACTAATCTAATCTAATATAAGTAAGCTACAACATGAGTAAAGGGATAAATTTTATCTCAGTTCTCACTCGTATTAATAGACTGGTATCCCAGAGATACCCTCAGTGTTCTAGAAGATTCTGAGTGTCTTAGGGTATTGTTGTAATGCTATAGCTCATTAAACTCAAAGGTAATGTAGTCCCCATTGATTATCAGTCAATATCTTTTTATTTTGTTTTATTGTTTCTTGATATCTTGTGAAATCATTAGACATGGAAGTCGTTCTATTTGCCCATTTCTAATTGTTAAAGAATGAATTTCTTCTGTGACCATTTGATCCTTCTTTTCCATTCTACGCTTTCCATTTTACTTTTCATGGAACTCTTTTCTTCACTGGATTTTTTTTGGGGGGGGGGCTCTTTTTCTAGTAGGTCAATTCTGTTTTTGAGAAAACTCTTTTCTTCATTGGATTTTTGCGCCTCTTTTCCCCAGTTGACCAATTTGCTTTTTAAGCTGCTATTTTCCTTTTTGTTAGTTTAATTTTTTCTCCATATTTCTTCAGCCTATTTTACTTGATTTTTAAATTCCTTTTTGAGTTCTAGCACTTGAGACCGATTTCCATTTTTCTTTGAAGTTTTGTATGTGATTGCTTGGACCTCACAGTCCCCTATGCATTTTATTCTTTATCTCCATAGAAATTTTCCAGGGTTAGGTCTTTCTTTTGTTCTTTGTTTTCCCAGCCCCCCCCTTTTTTTTTTTACCTATGGACTGGGAATTTGGAAAGCTTCAGATTCTGTATCCTCTGCTGCTGGTTTGTGAGGCTTGTTACTGTGACCTGTTTTGCTCTAGGGCTAGGTCTTCACTACAGTGTAGGCTTGAAAGGGCAAAGCACTATGGTCTTCTGGGCCTGACTGCAGGCTGGTGCCAGGGCTTGGGACTTAAAGGTTTGGGTCTGGGCACTCTACTGTTAGTGTGGCCCAGGTTCAGAACCTTGGTGCAGTAGGTGGGGTGGGAGTGGGAGTGCTTTGTTGATAACTCCTCTGTGTGCAGTTTTACTTCTGGTTCCCCTTTATCCCATAAAAATCGACACCCTCTGGCTACCTCTCAATTTGTATTCCATAAGAGAGCCTCCTCACTCCATCTTGCTGTTGGTTTTTGACTCTTGCCATTGTAAGGTGCTTTTTAAAAGATTGGTTGGAAGGATTTCAGAGTGGTTTTAGTTTTTACTGCTACTTAGCCTCTATCTTGGCTCCACACTTTCAAGTAATTACCTATCAGTTGATATCAATTTATCAGCCAAATTAGCTTTTAGAAAAATTTTATTTACTAGAGTGGTTAAGTAACAACAACAAAAAAACCTATCCCACAGTTTGTGATATACTCTTCTACCAATACATACACAATATAAGAGAGAATAGGCTTAAATTGGAATCATTTGTAGACAAGGAATAACTCATGACTCCTGGACTCTAGAAGAATTTTACTTCTTTTTATAGGATATTCATGAGGTACCCCATAGACATTATGTAGCTTTTTTGCTGGACTTTTTATAGAGTGTTTGGGGCTTTTTAACTGTTCTAGGTAGGTTGATAAGATGCTAATGATATTCCAAAATCCATACTTTTTGAAGTTTACAAGGAGGCCAAAGTGGTGGTAGTGGTGGGGACAGGAAGAGATTGAGGCTTCTTCTTCTCCCTATCCCACAACTATTCTTTCTCAAGAGATTAGCTAAATCAACTCTCTCTTCTGTGATGTAAAACACTGGAATGCCCAGGTTCTGATCTGGCTTGCTCTCTTATAGATGTTCTAGAGCACTTGGCTGAGTTGCCTCGACAGTGGCAACACACTATTCCTGTAAAGTATTATTCCAGTGTATCCAGTGGCTTTCAAATTTTGCCTAATTCCTTTGATTGATTGGTTGATTTGCTAGAGATGGTCTTACTTGCTTAAGGTAGTTACTTAAGTGGGGTGGGGTGATAGACCAATTCAACCTTCCCCCATTATTATACTCTGAGAAGGGAAATCTTCTAAATTGATTCCAGAGTACTGAAATAATCTCTCAAAGATGACCAGCTTCTTACTTCAGGATAAAGTTCATTTTATTTAACCCAAGGATATTCTAATAAATCAGATTGATATGAACTTTTAAATTCACTCTAATATTTATAGAGGATATAATCTATCTCTCTCTCTCTCTTTGTCTAGTAGCATCCTTAATAGCCTCAAAGACTAAAAGTAACCTGGATCAAGTGATCTGGATTAACCCTTTACCCTGAGGCATAGCAGTGACAAATCATTGAGATCAGATGGCTATTTCTCCCCACCCCCTTTAAGACTCTGGAAATGGGGACTCAATAACTTCTTTCCAAATCCTAACTCTCAATCAGTGTTTCTCTTTGATTTTTTAAAAAAATGAGTGTTTGGTAGATCTTCATTCTTTTAACCTTTTCATATGTTTAGAATAGGATAGCTTTCCTTCTACCTGTGCAGTTTGGAACCCATTCATGCCAAATTCATCTTCTTGATCTTTTCTGTGTCTGTCTTTATTTTGTTGACATTTTTATTCAGACTTCCTTTGTTTATACATGAAAAAAATTGGTAGGGTAGAATGAACCTCAGTTTGTTATGCATATGAAAAATTTTTCCTTTTAGGCAGTTTTACAAACATTTTGAGATACCCCAAGCAGTAAAGATTTTAGTGATCATAGTGTATTCATTACATTATTCAAATTTTAAAAGAACTAGTTGCTGTACTAAATGACAAAGTGTTATTAGCAAACTAAATAACATTAAGTTATAATATGTAGATACACTCTTTTCCCTCCCTAAAATAAAAACAATATAAGCTACAGTTATTACTAGTTCTTGCTTGAATGCCTAAGATATCACAATATCTGTTATACTTAGAGTGGAAAAAAAATTAAACCTCCCCTTAAATAACATGTACATTCCATCACATAATTTTAAAGTGATAAAAAAAATAAAAAGAATATTTTGGAAAACACATGAAAGTGGGCAGGTAGGCTGCACAGTGGTTCGAGAACCAGGCCCAGAGAAAGGAGTTCCTGGATTCAAATGTGGTCTCACACATTTTCTAAACGGTGTGACCCTAGGAATTGCTTAGCACTTACCTTTGAACCCAATACATTGTATTGATTCTAAACTGGAAGGTAAAGATTTTTTAAAAAAGTGAAAAAATACACACCAGAGGCAATGAAACTATTAAATATGTTCTTAGCATCTTATACCAAATAACTTGTTTAGACAGCCTAGGAAAATTATTATAGTTATTTATATATTCACTCATCATATATGCATAAAACATGTGTCTACAAAAATGTTATATTTTCTTGTATTAGAATTCTTTATTTTGTTTCTTTCAGGTATTATGTGTCATTTTGTTAAAGAGGCAGCATTTCTTCAGCCACCATAGTGGAGTCTTCTTCATTAATTCCAGATCTAAGTTTTATCACCATGTTGATCTTCTTGACTTGTATCTAGGGATGGGAAGAGTATTCCTATACCATGAGATAAAGAGAACCTTCCTAGATTGGTCTTTCTTGTCTGCCTCTGTCTCTTGCTTTGGAGTTTCTAGAATAGAATAGTCAGGGGGTTTAAAACTTAGTATTTTTGTTGTTGTTTTTTATAACTACATGCTTTTAAATAATATTCACAAGATAAACATATTTACATATCTCTTATGCATGTTGCGCGTGCGCGCGCGCGCGCGCGCGTGTGTGTGTGTGTGTGTCTGTGTGTAAAGGGGGTTATATAGAATTTGTATTTGTATTGCTTTATCTGTCAGTTCCAATCTCTAATTAAATAGAAGCTTAAGTATGTAGATAACAAGATAGGATAAAATAGAAGAAAGTGGGACCTGCTAGCTTGTGTAATATATAAAAAAAAGATGGTAGCTCATGAAACTAGTGAAGGATGGAATTCAATGTCTCATCCATTTGAGCCACCAAATCACTGATTCCACTTTATTTAGCTTTAACTTTTCAATCCTGTTGAGATGGTTAACTCCTCAATGTTAAACCTGTGAACTTGCCATTAAGTCACCCAGTTTGGCACGAGGATCTTATGCTGACCAAGGATGATCAATTGCACCCCAGAGAAAGTATGGTTTTGGACAAATAGGATAGTCCTTGTCTAATGACTTAACAAGATATCAAGAAATAATAAAACAAAATCAAAAGATATCAACTGATAATCAATGGGGACTACATACCTTTGAGTTTAGTGAGCTATAGCATTACAACAACTTGGACTATCCTATTTGTCCAAAACTATACTTTCTCTGGAGTGCAATTGATTATTCTTGGTTCAGCATAAGATCCTTGTACCAAACTGGGTGACTTAATGGTGAGTTCACAGGCTTAACATTGAGGAGTTAACCAAGTCCAAGTTGTGATCAAGGAGAGTGAACTAGAAGCTGGGCTAAATCTTAACATTAGCATGCAGCAGGATTCCCAGTCCTAACATGAGAGGCTCAGCCAGAGGGATGGTGGATGGGGGTCAGAAGTCAGAGGAGTGAGCAGAGACTCAGAGAAACTAAACCAACAAGGTAAGAAGCAGCCTACAGTGAAGTGACATTTTATTCTACAACCTCTTTGAGGAAGTCATTCTTTCATGGCATCAGTATGCCAGCCTTGCCTTCTCTTTGCTGTGCTACGTGACAAAAATGATATGGGTTCTAACACTTCCCATCCCTAACATGATTTTCACAATTTTTAAAGCTTTGGCTAACTTAATTTTTATATTTTTAGGTAGATAAGTAGAAAAATTCTTATATTCTGTGGAAACACTATTATATCTACTGATTTTTTAAAAATGAAGCTCTGGGAAAAAAAAACAACAAGCTCTACTTATTTTCATTATGTATGTAGTTTTACACAGGCTACATTAAAAATCTCCCCCCTAATTGTAAAATCTATCCTAGCAAAATTGTGTTGTGGTTCTGAGTAGATCTCAGTTTTACAAATATAATTTTAAGAAGGGAGACTTTCTTCCTTGTTTTATTCATTCTGACAAGGGAAGAGAAACTGGGAGGTGGTTAACTCTTTGATATCCCCATCTATACATATGCATTTATTAATCAGATTGCCTGAAAGCAAATGGAGTGTTATATGCAAAGAGGGGAGGAGTGGGGGAAAGCTGGGAGAAGTTGAAAGTGAAATTGCTTGAGTCTTAATTGGAAAAGCACATCAGTAAGCCAAAGGCTTTCAGAAAAGGGACACTTCATGGAATAATTTGTCTGGTATGGCATCACAGTTTGTTGTGTAATTTCAGTTCTGTTACTATGGGAACTTGCTTTAGTGTCGCAGTGATTGTTAATCAGGATTTGCAGTTATACCCCTTTCATCAGTAGGCTCTATATCCTTATGGATTAAATCACAGTTCTCATTGACAATGGCATAGATCAAACATTATTGCCAGAAATAAAATCCTATCAAGCTTTCTGTCATTTTTCTCACTGTTACCAGAAGTAGCAAATGCAAGCCCAAATCTAACTTTTACAAGGAAATCAAGATTCTTCTTAGCTATTCTACCATTTCTGATTTCTGCCAAATCCCACTTGGGGAGAAAGGATTATTTTCTTTAAAATAATTTTCCGTATGTATAAAAAGGGCACACCATTTTATATAGTCACAGGTGAGCTCTTGAAAAAAATAAAGACAAATAATAAATTAGTTAAATATGACCTCTAATCCCTCTCTCATTAATCTTTTTACTTACCACTAGTTATTTAATGAAATCCTTTATTCTATGAGTTGCAAAATTCCTCCTTTTTTATTAATAGATTTCTCCAAATTCTAAACTACAGCCTTCCTGGATGAACTCCAAGTTTCAGGCACTAAAAAATAACAGTTGAATAAGAAAGTTCCAAACTATTTCTTTATCTCTCATACGCTAATATCACTCTATAAAGTGTTAAAATGCTCATAACTATTTGGTCATCCCATCTTCCTTAAAAGTGAAAGCATTTTTTGGCCATTCTGGCACCAAAATGTTAAGGACCTTTAGGTTAATAACAGGTTTATACAGAATCTCTAAAAGGCCTTCTCTCAAACTGCCTTTTGAGGGATTGTGTTCCAGTTCAACTGGCATATCTCTTACTCCTGTTCTCATCCTGCCTTCTCCCATTTTTGTGCCTGTTCTCCTATTTCCTTCTTTCAAAAGCTGTTCCAAGGATCATCTTCATGACCCCGCCTCCCTCAGGTACCAATGATAGCTCTCTTTTCTTATATCTCATATTATTTTGTATGGATCTCTCCTTTACATTTATTTCACTTTTACTTGAATTATAATTAGTGGGACTGCTGGTAGGGACTGAGGTTGATGTATCATTTGAGTTTGAGAGTTTTGAGTTACAACAGGGCTAAACCTGTTCAAGTGTCCCCCACTAAATCCAGCATCAATACAGTAAACCCCCTAGAGCAGAGAGCCACCAGTCTGCCTAAGGAAGGAAAAACCAGCCCAGGTTGAAGGAACAGAGCAGGTTAAAGTTTCCATGCCAGTCAGTGTTGGGATTGGGTCAGGTTTCTGTATCCGCTGCTCTTCCAGCCTGGATAAAATATGAAAATCTAGTCTTAAAAAAGAAAAATAAAGAGTAAGGGCCATGTCATGTTTACCTTGCATCTCTAGCACCAAAAATAATGCCTTATACATAGTAGTTGCTTAACGAAAATTATTGAATGAGTAAATGAATAACAATGCTCAAACTTTTGTTACATGATAAATGCTTATAGATAGATCATGAATGATAATCAATCCATGCCCTAATTTCTAATTATCCCTATTCAAGACAAGAATTTTTAAATAATATGAGTTACATTTAATTTTTGTGTATTCAAAATATATTTAGAGGATGCATTATTCAATCATTTGAGTTAGAAATAGTGCTTGTTCCTACCATCTTCATCTCTCCCCACCCCCACTATATTTTTCCTTTCTGCTTTTTTTCTCCTCTTCATCCTTGCATATACCCAACCCCCACGTATAATTCTGATTGGCTAAATTAATTCTGCAGCATCCTGCTGTGAATAATTATGTTGATCCAGTGTGTATTCTGATGCCTTTTTTCCCCCCTTTGCCTAAATTATAATGTGACAATTGCAGCTCACAGCTGGCTCATCAGAGGTGGGCAGTTTGGGAATTGGCACTGAATGTGCCTCTCCGTTAACTCCCTGCCTTGATTGCTGAAGACAAGACATATGTAAACCCGATGATTATTGCCATTTTGGTGGATTTCACAAAGATTCTTCTTTTAAATATAAAGCTGTCGTATTTGTTGGGGGGAGGGGAGATGGTAAGATTTTCTCTAACACCCTCCCTTTCCCTTCAGACAATAAATAGCTGTCAGGCTGATGTCAAGGATGAAATTATAGGTGCACATGGGGCCTTGATTACATTGTTTTGGATAGATTGCTATTAGCATACTGAAATGAAGTCTAATTTTTCACTGACGGAGCTGAGTCAAAACTCGAGTGACACTGGCAGGGGATATCAGCTTTAAGAAAAGAAAGCTGTAATATGAGCACCTGTTCTATAGTCTGAGTCAGTTTTCAGCTATTTAAAGCAGATAATAAAATAAAAGAATGAATGCTTTAGAATATAGTGACTGGAAATGGAAGATAAATTGGTAGAATATGAAACAAGACATTCAAGTTAGATATAGTTCTTTGTGAAATTACTAAGTATATTTTGAAAAGAAATTTCAAGTGTACTTAATCCATTTTATTACAGCTTCTCATTCATTTATTACATTTGTGTTCCATGGCTGGAAAATGGACTGCAGGATTTTTTTTTCCCTCTCAGTGTTTGCATAATTCATTTTCTATTGCCCAATTCCCCAAGCATGTATCCTTTGAAGATGCATGCTGATTATCATCTAATCTGTAGGGCAAGTACCCTGGTTGTGTTTTTATTGTTTACAAATTCTGATGATATGAACACATTGCCTGTTCATTTTGAAAATCTTCAGTTTTATATTCTGGGAATATACTTTCCTTTCAATGTTTTAAGGATATGGTGCCCCATATGATGACAATTTTATTAGTGATATGTGTATTACATTAAATACCCTTGTTCTACTGAGGTGGGGTTTGGGGGAAGAAATTCAGCTACAAATGTTGGCCCTTTTGAAAATAAGAATATGAGAGTAATATAGTAGGGGAAGCCTAGCTTTGAGATTCTGCAGGACTTGACTTTAAATCCTGGTTCTCCCACTAGATGTCTATGTTTATGTAGGAAAGTCATAGCATAGAGGTGGGCCTCAATTTACCCCTCTATAAAACGAGTGGGTTGGACTAGATGATGTATAAGTCTCTCCCATTTCCAGAATTCTGTGATTCTGTGAATGCTTTGGTGAAGACGTGTGAGGCAGGAGTTATGGTGTGTATGCAGAGGACGTAGTCACTTTAGGATCATTGATATAGAACTGGAAGAAACATTAGATGTCTATTAGTCTAGACTGTTAATTTTATAAATGAGGAAAATGAGGTCACAGTTACTGATTTGCCCAAGGTTACCACAGGCAGCAAGTGGCAGAACGACTATTTGAACCTAGGTCTTCAGACTACAAAGGAAATAACTTTTACAATGTTCTCTTCTGTTTGTATGAAAATCTTTCAGTATTTCCCTATCATCTATCAGATAAGTATTTTTGGCATTCGAGGTCATCTACAATCAGACTCCAGTCTGACTTTCCAGGAATATTTCACAATTCTCTGCTACATGTACTGTATGGTTCCAGCCAAATTGTATTACTCATCCTCCCTTCAGTTTTAAACCTCCACTATCTTATATCTTTTGCCTTTGCTAAAACCATTACGGGAATGGACTCCCCTCTAAGTCTCTCTCCTGCCCTGACATCTTTGCCTACTTAAATCCTTCACTTTATCTAATCAAATTTAAGAACTACATCCTCTATTCATAGAGCCTCCCCAGCTGGAATGTGCTCATTCACCTTCACTTTCTCATGGTACTTTGTATAGAGCTTTCTTTTGCACTTACTGTTCAATTTGCATCCTAAATATTTACATACATGCCTTCTCTTTGGTTCTAGATTGTAACCACTCTGAAGACAAGGCCCCTTTTTTCCATCTTTTTCTCTCTTTCCTTGGGTGCCTAACACAGTAAAATTTTTAACTATTCAAAGTAGAAAATAAAAGAAGGGAATGCATGCTTTAGAATATAGTACCTGTAAATGGAAGATAAATTGCTAGAATATGAAACATGACATTCAAGTTACATATGGTTCTTTGTATGATCACCAAGTATACCTTGAAAAGAAATTACACAAAGAAGTGTGACCTGGGGCAAATTATTTAACTTCTCTGGACCTCAGTTTACTCATCTGTAAAATGAAGGCACCTGAGTTTCCTTCTGGCTCTCAATGGGGTTTTCTCTTAGATATAGATCTATGGTCCTGAGGTAGGAGTACTTCAGTAAAGACACTACTTGATGTTAGATCAATATATAATTTGCTGTTGTTGATAGATAACTGTGTTTCCATCATGTCAACACTCACTTCTCACAGCCTAGCAGCGGTTGTTACCACCCTTTGCTTTTTGCCTTTTGTGTTCATAGATCTTTCAAAACATTTGGGGCAGAAGACCTGTACTTAAGTGTCTGTTCTACACTTTACTAGCAGTGTGGATTGGCTGACCATGGTGCTTTTGGTAAATTCCAGTTATTCCTTATTGCCCTCCAGAATTAAATACAAGTTCCTTTGTTTTGTCTTTAGAGCCCATGACCATCTGGTTTCATCCTACTTTTCTAACCTTATTGTTATTCCTTTATGTGTGCTCTCTGGTTGAGCCCCTAGTTGGTTTTTTTTTTTTAATCTTACCTTCAGCCTTAGAATCAATACTGTGTATTGGTTCCAAGTCAGAATGGGGGTGAAGAGACTTGTCCACTCAGCTAGTAAGTGTCCAAGGTCAGATTTGAACCCAGAACCTCCCATCTCCAGGCCTGGCTCTCCATCCCCTGAGCCTCCTAGCTGCTTTTTGCCAGTTTGGTTTTAATTGTCTTCGTCCATCTCCCATCTCTGTGTCTTTGTAATGGATGTTCCCTGTGCTTGGAATTATTCCCTCTTCACCTCCATCTCCTAAACTTCATTTTCTTCAAGAGCTAGTTCAAGGAGCACCTTTTCTACAGAGCCTTTCCAGATGCTTGTAGCTGCTTTACCTTCCCTTTCACTTTGTATTTATGTGTTACTACAGATATATTTTACAATAGATACATACGTATGTATCTGTTGTCTTCATTGATAGAATATAAGTCCCTGGCAATGAAGGACTTTTCCATTTATCTCTCTGGCATCGATGCAAAGAGTGAATGGAGGAGAGTAAATGGGGTAAATATGGAATGACAGCCTGGAGCCAGGCCATGAAGGATGGCAAACGCCAGAGAGGAGTTTATATATTCTCTGCTAGAAGCAATAGGAGCTCCTGAACGTTTTTGAACACAAGAGTGACATGGTGACATCTGTGACGTAGGAATAATACCACTTTGGCAGCCATGCAGAGCATGGCTCGGAGAGGAAGAGAGTTGCTGCAAGGAGATTTAGTTTGGGCAAGCAATGCTGAGGGCCTGAACTAGGACGATGAGTTAGGACATGAGGAGCCCCCCTGCTTAGAGCTGGGAATCCCCTGCATGGAAATGATTGAGCCAAGGGGAGCAGATGAGATCCCAGGGAAGGTGCGGAGAGAGAAGAGAAAATGACCCAGGACATAGTTAGAGGGAAGCCTGTAATCCGGAAAGGGCTCATAGGGTTATACATTTGGAGCTAGAAGCTGTGTTTGCGCTCATCTGGTCTGATGTTGATTGATAGGGAAACTGAGGTCAAGAGGTTCCATAGCTTCCCCAAGATCCCGTCAATAGGCAGGGGCAGAGCTAGCCAGGGCCTCCCCCTCCCCAGTGAGGACTCTTTCCATTCTACGTTAGCCAAACAGGCAGGAATATCCAGAGAGTCAAATGTTGGTGCAGAAGGTGGCAAAGCCATCTGTTATCGAGGCCACAGCGAGTATCCTAGTGGAAAAGAGCATCGGCACGGAGTTGGGAAAATCTGCTCATAGCTGGCCTCGGATGCTTCCTGACTCACTGTGGGGCCTTGGGCAAATGCCTTCCCTCTTTCTGCTTCAGTTTACTCATCTATAAAATGGGGGTAATTATCCCTCCCAGGGTTGTCATGTTGATCACATATAAAGTGCTGGTACGGGGTATGCCTTTGAATGCTTAGTCCCTTCTGGGAGTGATAGTGTGGGCACTGGAAGTAGTGAAGCTAACTGTTGATACTGACTTGGGTAGACCTGCCAGGTCCTCAGGCCTCCTGGTCTAATGCAGGGAGCCCCAGACCAGGGTGAGGGGGTCTGTGTTCTGGGCTTGGGCTCCCCATTTACCAGGTAGAGGAACTTGCAGAAGTTTTGTAATCTCTCTAGGTGCTTGTATTTGCATCTGCAAAAGGGATATCTGTCTTTCTTACCTCATTATGTGAGCTATTAAGCATAAAGTGTGGTGAAGACTGGAAACATTTTAAAAACTGAAAAACTGTGTTTAAGGGAATATTTTCATTTGCATTCTTGGGGCCTGACCAGAACCAGATAGGTTTTGCATATGGCAGTTATAAGCTCTGGGAAAAGAGCTCGTCACTTGACCTTTTCCATGACAGATTTCCCTTCAAAGTTATATTCATTTGAGCAAAATGTTCTCATATGGACAGATTACCTTCTTTAGGATCAATCATGTAATGGCGAATATGGTAGATTGCTACTAAGAGTCTAGGGATAGTATCAGCTGAATATTAAGAGCAGGGTTTTATTTGGGACTGTACTATCTACTTCTGCAGGTGGGTAAATTTTCTCTATGCCAGAGAAGAGTTAAGAACGAACCTCTACAGGTGGGATGCTGAGAGATAGGGCATGGAATATCACTTATTCTATACTAATAATTAATTCAATAAATATTTATTAATGTCTGACTCTACATAGAATACATTAGGCCCTGGGAGAGATAGGAAGATGCCTTCCTGCTTACAGTCATTTCATGGTGCTCCTCACTATCTTGTTGATTTACTCTGAATTTTCTCCAGCTTGTCAGTGTCCTTTCTAAAATGTAAAAACCAGAACTTGAAACAATATTCTGTATGTATGATCTTAAAGGGCAGAGCATAATGGCATTATCCCCTGCATTATTAAGGACCCTATACATTTCTTAATATGTCCTATAGACTACACAGAATTTTTTGGCAGCTACATCTCAGGAAAAAATTAATCAAGGAGGTTAGATTTGAATTGGGCCGTAAAAAATGACTAAACTTTCAGTTGAATGAAGAATAGGATAGAGTGTGAAAAGGAAAGTAATTTCAAGTAGGAGAAATTGTGTGAGCAAAGTCAGAGTCAAGAAACCAAGAGCCATATCAGATTGACTGGGACATAGATTATATGTAGGCAACTAGATTTGGCAATTTGGGGTCAGTAAATGACAACCTTTAAACATTGAGCTATAAATTTTGGGCTTTATTCAGTAGGCAGTTGAATTATTTTAGAGCAAGATGATAATTAGGGCATCCAGGTGATACTCATTTTATAGATGAGGAATCTGAGGCAAAGTTAAGTGACTTGCCCAAGGCCACACAGCTAGTGTCTGAGGCTAGCTTTGAATTCACGAAGTTGAATCTTCTTGATTCCAAGAGCTCTATCCATTGCACCACCTAATTGCTACCACATATTTATTTAGCTTAATAATAATGTAAGAAGGCTATTAATAATAGATTATGATAATAATCGATTTTTATAGCCCTTTAAAAGTTGCAGAATATGTTACAAATACTTCATTTAATCCTTAAAAAATCTAATTGTATTTGGTCTCATTTTACCTGCGAGAAAACTCAGGGACACTGTTTTTTGCATTGTACATAGATAAAGATTAATGGAAGTTCGTTGTTTACTCACTATCTGAATGAGGGTCCATGACTCACAGTCAGAGGCATTGGTGCTAGACCTCCTATTCTAGAATTAGAATCATGAGAGTTTCAACTTCATAGGTACAAGATGGGGTAGTATGGGTAGACAGAAGTTTGTCAGAAAAAGATCTGGGAATTAAAATGAAATTCAATCTCAGTATGCTTCAACAGAGTAATATGGTGGACCAAAAGAAATAAATCATTTAAAAAAAGAATCATAAGATTTAGAACTAGAAGGTAACTTAGAGATCATCTTCTCTAACCTCCACATATTAGAAATGAAGAAACTCAGACTCAAGAGACTTGAAGTCACTTATCTAAAGACAGTTACTCAATAGCAGGGTGATAAGGTAACAATTAAAAGCCAGAGCAAGACTAGAACCCACTAAAGAAAAAAACTCCTGTGGATGCCAGAGTTCAGAATCTTAGCTACCTATGTTCATAACCTTAACTCTACTGAATGCTCCCCCATGGATTGACCTCTAGAGTCTCTTATTGACCAGAAATCTATATGTACATTTCAGTTTATTGTTAAAAGTTTGGGATTGACCTGGTCTTGTTTCTGGTACAAGCTCTTACCTAACCCTAGTTTATACTTACTTTATTTTGTTGATATCTCTAAGGATGTAAGGAATAGAACTTTGTATTATAAGTTAATCACTTTGAAATTGAATAAGTATTCTTGAACTTGTGTGGATCATAGTGCAGTTAGGACTTTCCAGTTTGGGGATAATTTTGGGAAAGATGATAAATTTAGGGAATAAAATTAATTCTCCTGGTAAACAAACTGTTAAAGTTTTCAAATTATTGAAAAGTTCTATGAGAACTTGTTATAAGATAGCCAGGTGAGAGGATGTTTAACCCAAAAAGAATAGAAATGTTTGAAATAAAGTAAAAAGCAACAACTAAAAGAGAAAAAGAAAGAAATCCCTATGTGAAAGCTCTCTAAAGAAAACATCAGCAGTGAGGCTAATGAAAAGCTCCAAATCAAGGTAGAAATACTACGGGATAAGATAATTCTAGAATGAAATTCTAAAAGACAACGAACCCCAGAAAGGAAAATTGAATGAGTGAACTCTGCAAGTGATCAGAAAGGCTAATAAAGGAACTGAAGAAAAATGTGAGTGAAATTGGACCTTACTGGAAAAACTTGAAAGGAGAAATTCATGGCTTAGAAGAGAAGCTGGAAAAATCTTATTAAAGCATTGGAGGCCCTGAAAAAAAAGAGTGGAGTAGAAGGAACTCAGAAATTTAAGGATATTCTTATTCTACCCATAATTATGAACAGTCCTTATTTTTTGTTCCTCTAATTTTTTATGATGTGACCTTTTTTTTTTATCTACAACATGTATCCATTTGGAACTTATTGTTATTGGATATGAAATCTTGGTCTAAACCTAATTTCTTCCAGTTTATTTTCCAAATTTCCCACCAGTTTTTGTTGAATAATTAGCTCTTACTTAATTGAGGTCTTTAAATTTAGTCTACACTATGTATCTGTGCTTGTTTACTTCTGTTTTAAGCCAATACTGAATAAATTTGTAATTCTTTGTAGTAGATTAAAATCCAACCCCTTCCTTCCTACTTTTCTTCCCATTATTTCCTTTGAAAAACCTTATCTTTTGCTTCTCCAGATGAACTTAAATATTTTTTCCTAACCATATAAAATAATCTTTTTGTAACTGGGTTAGTATGGCATTGAATAAATAAATTTAGAAGTATTATCACTTTTATTAAAAATATTGAAAAGCCATAAGTGTGAGCAATTAATATTCCTCCAGTTATTTGTGGCTTTCTATTTCTGTAAAGAGTATTTTGTAACCATATCCCTATTGTTCTAGTATTTGTTTTGTTAGATGGATTTGTAAATATTTTATATGTTCTATAGTTGTTTTTGAATGGGTTTTCTTTTTCTTACAGGGTATTGTTAGTTACCTATAGGAAGTCTGATGATTTGTTTTATATCCTGATTTTTTGATGAAGTTATCAATTGTTTCAACCAAAGTTTTAATTGACTTCTCATAAAGGCTGTCATTTCATGTGCAAAAATCATAATTATGTTACCTTTTTGCCTATACTTATTCCTTTTTTTTGACTTATTGATGTAACTAGTATTTTTTAAGATATGTTATATAATATTGATGATAATGTAAATCTTGCTTTACAGCCTTTATGTTATTAGAAAGGCTACTAGTTTATCTCTATTACATGTAACTCTGGTTCTTGGTTTTAGAAAGTCCCATTTATTCTTATGCTTTTTAGCATTTTAGCAGAAGTTGATGTTGCATTTTTTCAAAATAGCTGGTTGTTAACATTTTCCATTTTGTTTATGATTTTTGTTACATTGAGCTAACCCTAAATTCTTGATGTAAATCCAATATGTCATAATGTATACTCTTTTTGTATGTATGTGTGTTTGTTGCTATAACTTCTTTGCTAATATTTTACTTAAAATTTTTGTATTTATTCATTGGGGATATTTATATTTGTATTTTATTTCCCTTGTTGTATTTGTGTCTTCCTGATCTAGCTATTAAGGCCATATATTTATCATAGTGTGGACTTTTTTGTTAACAATTTTTGCAAATAATGTATACAATATCAGAATTAATCAATTTTTGACAGAATTCCATTTTAAATCCATATAGTCCTGAAGTTATTTTTCCTATAAAAGCTAATTTATGGCTCATTCAGTACCTTTTTCTGAGATTGGGTTATTAAAATTCTTTTTTTCTTATCCTGTTAAAAGTGTATTTCATATTTTTATAGACATTCATTCATTCCCTTTAAATTATTAGTTTTTAAGTATATATTTAGATAAAATAGTTTCTAACAATTTCTTGATTTGTTATATTTTCTCACTTTTCATTTTTTATATCAGCAGTTTGGTTATCTTTTTTAAAAGATGGTTTATTTATTTTTCATTTTAAAAATAAAGCTCTTAATTTTATTGATTAATTCATTGGTGGTTTTTGCCTTCAGTCATGTTTTCCAGAATTTCTAATTTGGTATTTAGTTGCATTTTTGTTGGTTTTCTGCACTTTGCAGTTGCATCCCCAGTTTGCTAATCTATTCCTTCTCATGTTTTTATTGATGAAAACAATAGAGATATACATTTTCTCTTTCTTGACCACACCCCATAAATTTTGGTATGTTGTCTCATTATTATAACTTTCCTTGATTCCTCTTTGGATTCTAAGATTTCTCCTTTGATCCATAAATTCTTATCCCTTAAGTTATTAAGCTGCCCATTAATTTTTTAGGGGATAAATACCTTTTTTGGGTAGTATCGTGAGAAAAACTTTTTCTGGTCTTACTTTAAGACCAGAAAATGAGTGTGGTGAGGTTACTAAGATTTAAGATCCCAAAATGGCTCCTACATTATTGTAGTCAAGGAACTCTCTTTCCCAGCAGGCAATAGGATGAGTAAAGTAGATTGCAAAGTTTGCTGGGAAATGTAGTTCCCTTGTTCTCTGAGGTCTCTCATCACAAAACTCAGATACCCAGAGTAACTTTCCATGAAAATGTAAAATGTCCTTTCTCTTCCTTTTTCCAAGCATTTTCAAAAGGAATTTTTAAAACTTCCATCTTATAGCTTTGAAATGGTTTTCAGCATGTTTTAAGAAATATATAAATCCTTAGAAAGCCATGCTCTCCAACAAGTTAGTCTAGATGGGGGGAAAATGAACTAAAATCAACAGAAATCCTTTTCCCCCTTCAACAGCTAATTTGGGCAAAGAGGTGAATGAAGTTAGACTGAGATTGGGGCTGGGTAGTTATCTTCCCTAGCACAAGAAGGCATCTAAGGCTTTATATGAAAGTTAGATGGTACGTACCATTTGAAAGAAATTCAATAAAAGTCATTGCTAAAAGCGGAGGAGATCCAAGAATGCTAGTGATTATGTAGGCTTGATTGATGGTGGATAGACAGGATTGGTAATACCAGGATACCCAGATATGAAGGATGATATGGAACTCCCTAGGAAGGTACACCCCTGGATACTCTTCATTGGTGTCCCATGTGCTTTGATGTTCTATTGCCTTTTCACTTCCATAGGAGCCAGAGTCCTTCCTTCAATTTTTAATTTTTAACCCTTTTTTCAAAGACCTTTCCCTGAATATAATTTTATTGTGTTTCAGTCAAGAGAAGATTTATTTAGTTTATTGGTTCTCTACGCTTATTTGTGGGATTTTTATAACCAGATACATAGTCAGTTTATGTCAAGATGTGATATATAGCCGAGTATAAGTATACTTTCTATTCCTATTCACCCATCAATAGAGATCTTTTATAT
This sequence comes from Monodelphis domestica, assembly GCF_027887165.1. NCBI lineage: Eukaryota > Metazoa > Chordata > Mammalia > Didelphimorphia > Didelphidae > Monodelphis > Monodelphis domestica. Next base: position 596,965,377 of record NC_077227.1, on the reverse strand, counting down.
CTATCACCTCATTCCTGAGAATGTAAGATTTCCTTTCCCCCCTTATGTTTGTTACTAATACCATCCTGAATATGCCATCTCTTTTAACCCTCTCTCTCCTTTCCCTGTATTTCTCTTGATTTATTATTGAGTTTTATGAATCTCTATGTTAAAGTTTCTATGTATGTATAACTCTCATTTGTTCAGATAAAAACCTGAATTTAGCTTATTTTTCTAACCCCCTCCTGGTTTGTATAAGCTCATTTAATATAATCATGTGATGGTGATGGGGGTGTCACATCCAGGGTGGACACTGATCATTATCCTTTCAAGGTTAGGGATCCTGTTTTGGGGTGAGAGTGACACAGCTGCAATCTCTAAGCTTCCTTAGCTAAAACCTGGTCTGAATTATCATCTCCTGACCCCTTTCTGTTCTAAACACATAGCTTCATGTCTCCTTGACCTTTACCCTGGAAGACTTAATATTCTTGGCTTCAGACTGGGCTTTTCTGCCAGTATCCCTTTTCCAGTACCCACAGGATCTTGCTATTTTTGTTTGTGAAGCTGGCCTGGCAAAATGCTCTTATGGTAGTTTTTCCTTCAATTCTCTTTTGAGTATGCTGGCTTTCTTTATTCTTCCTTCTTCTTCCTCATCCCTCCTCCTCCCTCCCCCTCTTTTCCTTCTCTTCCCCTTTTACTTTCTTTTTCCCCTTTTCCTCTCTCAGTCACTTCTCCCCCCTCCTTCCCTCTCTCTCTTTTTGAATCTTGATATAGATTATTGATAATTCCTTGGTGATATAGGTTGGAGGAAACTAGACTTTTCTGCATCCTCTCCCTCAACCTGCCATCTGTTTCTTTTTATGATGTCAAGATTGGGGAGGGGAACACTAAACAGGATTTTAAAGATTCAGTAGTGGCTGCCTAAATATAAGTTAGCTTTTTGGAGTGGTAATAGGTACTTTGTAGCACACAATCTGCTAAGATTGATGCCTGTATCAATCCTACTACCAAACTCCTACATGCAACCTTTGCTTGACTTTAGTTGACACTTTCCAAACCAAATGATGTCTGATTCTTTAACAAGTTCTGTTTTTTCCTGTAGAAGTTTGATAAACTATTAAAGAATATTTATTTTATTGAATCTAGAGTACATTAACAGGTTTGCAAAAGATTACTCTAAGTAAAATGGGAAAAATTGTGAAAGAAAGATTGAAAATATTGAAAGCTATTTGAAAAGTATTCTTTGCAAAAAAAATTGTATGAGATGAAACATGGCTTTAGGTCCTACATTTTTATTCTCAAATTTTAGGAAACATTTATCAAAAGTGAAGGGAGTACTTGAGATGGAAGTTCTTACTCTTATATGTAGGGGAAGTTAAACCTTACAATTTACAGTGAGCCATCTCAAAGCCAAACAATAAAACGTCCCTTCAAGAATAAAATCATCTTGTCATATCTTGACAGATATGTGTACATCAGCTGTAATTACCAGTCATTGTCTACCATTTTGACAATACTATTAATTATCTAATCAATGATAATTAAATACACAAGTCTAAATATCCTAAGAGAGTTTACATTTTATCAATTGAAACAAACCAATTAAAATATTCAAAATGCAAACATGTAATCAACAGCTTAATTCATGCTAATTGTGACCAAAATATCAATTAATGTGTTAATATATTATCTCAAATTCACAGAAACAACAAAAATAACGTAATAGTGATGCATATAGTAATTATAGGCTATTTTGATTGGCAGATATCTGGGAACTTTTTTTTTTCACCTTGACTTGGGGAATTCATTTATATCAAAATAATTGGTAAATGTTAATAGTAATCGGTTTCCTTTTCTCCAATTTTGGGAGCAATATTTATTAAGCATACACACTGAAGATATGGGTTCCTCTATATTCAGAAGAGAAAGGAATTGTCCTTTTGTGATTTATGCCAATATTCAATGCTAAGAATATTTCATGTTATAGTCATTAGTTTTTACTTTTATCTTCATTTTATGGACAAGAAAGCTGAGAAAATTAAAATTAAGTTACTTGGACATTCATAGGCTTTTATGTATGGTAGAGTCATTTAGATCTTTAAAAGGGACTACTAACTACATGGATATCTTCATGTAGAATTGCTTTAATTAAGCATTTAATTGAAGTTAGATTATTTTAAGCATTTCTGTTTTGAAGAGTTGGGAATTCCTTTGGAGCTTCTTTTTATCATCAGTAGTTTTAACAGATATTCTTTTGTCCCCCTAATAAGTTGGTTCCAAATTATTTCATGGAGCTTACATGGTAGTAGATAACATAAGCTATGTATATAAATTTAATAGTGATATATGAAATTTAATAATATGTTTTAATAGGTGTCTAGAGGAGAGAAAGTTAACTTTTTATTGGTGAAAACAGGAAAGCTTTATGGAGATTGTGACAAATTTGAATTTATAAATGTTTTGGAGATTTCACCATAGCTTTCTGCCAAATGGGATACAGGTATTACACTGTCCTAACTGAGCAAAACAGTCATTGCTGTCAGGGAATTCATATTCTACAAAGAAGAAACGATAGGTAAACAGGGAAGTAATATTTGTGTGTAATAGAAATAATAATTGCATATGTATATGCAACATCTATATACTATGTGTTACATTTACTTTTTTGTGTGTGTCCCATCTCCCTTTGCTCTATCTAAATAAAGGCTATCAAAGTTTAGAACTGCATTAGGACTTTTGGGATGAGGTGTCTCAGAAGTTTTAATTCCGTTTTAAGCTTTAGTTGCTGATCATCATGCTTACATTTCCAACTGCTTATCAGATATCTCACACTAGATGTCCAAGAGATATCTTACCCTCAACATGTCCAAAAGTGAACCCATTATATTTCCTCTCAAAACCTTCCTTCCAAGCTTTTGTGTTACCTTCCAGGGCACAACCATTCTTCCAAATCCCCTGGCTCACAATCATCCTCACCTCCTTAAACATTTCTCATCCTCCCAGGCCAATTTGTTGCCAAAGGCTGCCATTTTCCACTTTGTACCATCTCTTGAATGTACTCCTATTTCTCCTCTCATACTGTTGTCATCTTGGATACAAATCCTCATCTCTAACACTTGTACTAGTATAATAACCTACTGGTTAGTCTTCTTGCCTCAAGTTTCTCTCCCCAGGCTAGTCCATTCTCTCTTCAGCTATCAAAGTAATTTTCTTAAAATTTTACTTAATGGTACCTTAAGTAAAAAAATAAGGAAAAGAAAGAGGGATTAGTTTGGGGTAAATATCACTTCTGATTCTGGACATGTTGAATTAGTGATGCCTACGGGACATCCATTTGGAAATATTCAATTGACAATGATATGGTATTGGAGATCAGGAGAAAGATAAGGGGTTGAATGTTTAAGTTTAGGAAATCAGTTGCAGAGCCAGAATTGCTGATGAGATTACCTAGAGAGAAGAAAAAGGCCTAAAATAGAGAATATGGGGATAGGACATAAATAATGATGCAGAAAAGGAATCTGAGGAGCCAGACAAGAAAGGAGGAGAACTGGTTATTTAGTCCCTTTTTTCTACTATGTTGTAATGCCTTTCATAATGGAGTGTTCTTTCCCTTATATATTTTACCTTCAACTGTTTCATTCATTTATTCACTCGCTTATTCAGTGACTATTTATTAAGTACCCTTTCTCTCTCTCTACCAAGCCTTGTGCTAGGTGGTGGGAATACAAAGACAAATAGCAAAGAGGCACTTGCCCTGAAAGAGCTTGTATTATGATTAAGAGACTGGAAAGATGCCACAGTAGATAAAGTGTGGGCTTTGAAGTTGAGAAAATCTGAGATTGAACCTTGCCTTAGCTACTAACTTATTGTGTCACTTGGAGCAAGTCACTTAATTGTTGTCCACCTCAGTTTTCCCATCTGTAAAATAGGGATAATAACACCCACCTCACAAGATTGTTGTAATGAATGCTAGTTACTAACAGCTATGTCATCATCACCATCTTTTGGGAAATACAGATAAGTACAGATGGATATATACAGTCAAACACAGATGAATAAATACAAATAAATATAAAATTATTTCCAGTGGAGTAGATACTAACAACTGGGAAAACCAAGATATACCTTGAATTTAGGTAGCACTTGAGTTTGTAGAGGAAGCTAAGAATATCTTATCTCCTCTAAGAGACTTTACTGTACATTTCTGTAAACATTTCTATTCCTAGACCAAAAGATGAGGGGAGGCAGAGTGTTTTACAGGCTGTAGGATAGAGGTCTAGGTAGGTCATTTCTCTATATGTTTCTTATGCAGTGACTCACCCCTGGAGACTCTAAAAGGGTTTAGAGTGGGACTCAATGAAGGGGAGAATGGCAGATGCGTAGGATTTGTACTTTCATCATTTGTACAACTGGGACACATTCCCTGGTTTTAGTATTTTTGCAACAGCCCCTGAAGAGATCATAACATCCTAAGAGTCAAATCATTGATGAGTAAGCAGCAATGGGGGCCCTCTGGTGGACATGATCAGAGCCAGAAATAGTGGAAGAGGGTTCCCCAGATAGTTCTCCACAATTGTTATCTGTCCAGGGAGATAACTACCTACTAAAAATTCAAGTTTAATACTATAGGGAAATACAAGTCAATGAAGAAGACTTGCTTCAGCCCTTAAATAGCGATTGAGGCCATTTTAAAAGGTTAGCTTGCCCTTTTCTGAATTGAAATACTTAGCACTGCTTCATATCATCAGCTGGCCCTCATTTTCTTATAGTGTTCTGGCCATTTTGGAGGATAATTCAGTTTTATTCTAAAGGAAGCTGCTGTATTTCTCAAACAAGTTATCTATTTAAAAACAAAACAAAACAAATAAACAAACAAACAACTTCTATGAGCGTGTGATTCCACTCTGAAATGGTGCTTAGTGTTTGTGAATATAGGTTACTTAACTGGTTTGCCAATTTTATCATGAGCAATTAAATTTGAATTTGTCCATTTTTTATAGATTCCAAAAAAAATCTTCTTGAGGTCCTTTGAAAATTTGTTAAATTGGATTTTATTTTAGAAGGAATAAACAGAAAATAACAATAACAATAGCAACAATAATAGCTAGCATTTATATAGTGCTTTAAGGTTTGCAATGTACTTTATATGTTTTTAGTCATTTCTTAGAAAAACCCCATGAGGTAAGTGCTATAATTATTTACCACTTTATCCACTGCTTTTTCTTTTTGTATCCCCAGTAGCTCTGTGCCCAGCATATAATAGATGCTCAGCATTGACTGACTGACAAAAAAAATGGGTGGGAGGAGGAGACAGGATAAGGGAAGGTTTTATATAACAAGAAATTTGAGATGACTCTTGAAGGAAGCTAAGGATATTTATTATGGGGTGGATGTGAGGAAAAAGTACCTTCCAGAGTTGAGGGACAGTCTATGCAATGATTAGAGGAGGATAGAAAAGCAATTAGGCCATTTTAAATTTAATTGTGGTTGGACTCTGAATATTTAAATAGGTGGTCACCAGGGATTTAATTTCTAAATCCCAAAATTAATTACTAAAGTAAATGGAATTTATGGTAGTTTACTTACAATAGAGGGAAGATATTGAAAGAGAGAGAGAGAGACACACACACACACACAGGGTCACTAAGTCAGCCTTTCACTCACCAACAGTGACCATCTAAAAAGAAAGCAGTCCAATGTCTCCTGCAGGTGTTCCTCCAGGGTCGAGTTCCTCTTCCAGTCTCTCTTCAAGTGTCTATCTTCCAGTCTTTACTCCAAGTCAAGAGTTCTTCCATCCCGAATCCCTTCCGTGGTCCTCTTTATAAGATCTTTTTCTCTTGTATCAACTCCCCTAAATTTTACTTCTACCAATCACAGAAAACTCTCTGCTCTAGGACTGCCCAGAAGGCAATTAGTCGATTCTAATTTGTTACCCACTATTGCACACTTGGGTCACAGACCTCCCACCTCATGATTAAGTGGGAGATTTACACCCTTAGTGATCAGATCTAACATGGGCAGATCTTCCCACTCAACTTCAAGGACTGTGCTTACATTTCTGGGGATTAAATCAACAAATAGACAGAGGATAACAATTCAATCTTCATAATCAAGGAAGAGCTAAATACCTTCATTGTTACAATCAGGGGAGAGCTAAATTCAATATTCACAGCCAAAATGGCAGGAGCATAGTATGTACAAGTGAGAAATGTGTAATATATCTGAAAAGTAGGCTTGAGGGATCTTAATTATAAGAAAGGAATTTATATTTACTTCTAATAGCCACAGAGATCTTCTGAAGCTTTTTGAGCCAGGGAGTGGTATGATTCAGAGCTGTGCTTCAGGATTATTGCTTTGCTGGCTGAATGGAAGATAATTTGGAGTGGGAGATAGATTTGAGTCTGGAAAACTAATTAGAGGGCTATTGTAATCATCCAGGTGAGAGGTTATTAGAGCCTGAGTCAGGGTCATAGCCATATTAGTGGAGGGAAAGAGGACAGATATGAATTATATTTTGAAAGTGGACATGATAAGTCTTGGTACCTGAATGAATATAGTGATGAAGTTGAGTCAAGAATGACTGGGGTTTAATGCAAACACCAAGAACATGGAAATAGGTTTTGATCAAGGACACATGTAATACCCAGTGAAATTGTGCATCAGCTATGGGAAGGGTGGGGTTAGGGGAGGAGGGAAATAATATGATTCTTGTAACCAAGGAATAATGTTATAAATTGACTAAATAAATTAATTTAAATTAAAAAAAAAGAATGACTGGGGTTGTGACCTATCTCCATTAGAGAATTAATAGTTTTTCTGACCCAGAAGGGAGGAATAGTGGGTAGGTATTTTCAAGACAAAGAAATACACAATATGTGTTAACTTCTATTAATCTGATTTCCTTACCACTTCATTGGAAGACGAATCCCAGGATTCTGAATTTGAAGACTTTAAGGCATCATTGGGGAAATTCCTCCAGTCTGGATTGTTTGATCCAATGACTAAATGAATGCTTAGATATTAAAAAACAAATATTTTTCTAATTTCTTACACTCAGTGATTCCTCAGTACTCTGTTCTGGAGGATGTTGTTAAAGTAATTAAATCATGAAGAAATTAGCATTTATATTTTGTTCTACTAGTTATTTAAGACTATCCTTAGTAAATATGTAAGCTCCTTAAAGACTGTCTTCTAAAGGGCCTTGACCATTATAAATACCCTAGAACTATTTAAGAGAATAAGAGCAAGATCAATTAGTATCCACCATATTGGTGTGGGGTCTTAGTCGAGATACTTGATTTTAGTTTTGTAGCGGAGAACTCCCAAACTCAAGTGATCTACCACCACTCTCTTATTTTCCACCATTTTTAGTAATCTTGATTTAATTGCTACAAGTAGCCTTTTGGAAGAATATTAGGATAAGAACATAACTAGATTTTAGTCTTGGATATCTGTATGGCTTTGGTTAAGTTGTTTCAATTTTATGAGCCTTGGTTTCTTTCTGCAAAATGAGGATTTTGAATTAGTCAGTCAGTAAGCATTATGAAGCACATAATATATGCTAGCACTGTGCTAAGTGCTAGAGATAAGAAGAAAGGGAAAGGCAGTCTGTGTCCTCAAGGAGTTCACAATTCATTTGGGAGACAACAATGTCAACTAGTATGGTCAGACAAGTTATATATAGGATAAATGAGAAATAATTAACAGAGGAAAAGCCCTAGATTAAGAGGGTTTGGTAAAGGCTTCCTGTATAAGGTGGGATTTTAGCTGGGATTTGAAGGAAGCCAGGAAAGCCAGAAGGTAAGCTAAGGAGAGAGAGCAGCGATCTAGGAATGGGGGAAAAGCAGGAAAAAAAATGCCTAGAGCCTAGAGAGGGAGTCTTGTTTGTAGCCAGGAGGTCAATAACACTACAACCAAGAATGTGTTGTAAAATATAATTATGAAGACTGGAAAGGTAGTGGGAGGAATGCAGGTTATGGTACCCTTTTAGTTCTGAAATTCTAGGATCTTTAGCTAAGTAGGAGAAAGCTATAGAATTAGAAGGGGCTTTTAGAAGTACCCTTATTTTATGAATGAAGAAACTGAGGTCCAGGGAATTCAAGTGGCTTCTCTGAGGCCACACAGAGACTAAGTTAGAGATAAGATGTAATCTCAGGGCTGTTGTGCCCTAGAGTTTCTGAGAATTTTATATTTTGTGGTCTCTCTATAACTTTTTCAGGAAGCAAATTTTTGATATTAGTTAAATTGAAATTTTAATTAAAATTAGTTTTTAATTAAATTAGTTAAATTGACAGTTAACTGGTTAGATGATTTTGAGGAGATATTAACTGGAGATTGATATTGGGTAAATATTAACAAGTGGGGAAAATATATCAGATAGGAGCTTGTGAGCTATAGAGTTAGAATAATCACTTTCAACCCCCTGAGAGTTTCTCCAAGAACTTTCAGTGTGGTAGAACTATTCAAACTGTAGAGATGATCCAGTCAAGACTTAATTAGGAAGGGAGAATATTAAGTCCAGACTTTTGCCACATAATCCTAGAATCATATAATTTTATAGTGGGAAGAAAACTCAGAGGTCTTTTAGTTCATCTCCAACCTAAGGCATGGATCTTCTTTATAATTCTCTAGAAAAGTGGTCTTGAAGAATGGATAGTATTTCAATAAACAGAGATGGAAGTAAGGGTACATTCCAGGTATAGAGACATAAAAAGGGAAAAATAAGTGTTATTTCACTGTAATATATCATACATGAGAAGGAGTAAAAGATAAGGCTGGAAAGATAAGTGGGGACTATGCTTTTGAAGGTCTCAATTTAGAGTTTAATTAGAGAACCCATATGGTGACCTGGGAATAAAGGGCCACTAGCCTGCTTAGGTAGAGGTCAACCAGGCTCAGCCACAATTTAGGGGGCTGAAGAATTTTTATAGAAAGTGGGAAAACAGTGAAAGATCCTGAGCACAGAAGTAACATGAACAGAGCTAATAACTACCATTTTTTTGTTTAATATTTAGTAAGCAAATTGGTGACTATACAATTTAAAATTTTTTTAAATTGACTGGGAAAATAAGAAACTAAGCAATTTGCTTAGGGTTACACAGCTCGTTAGAGGTTAGAGGTAAGACTTGAACTTAGGTCTTGACTCCAAGGCTGGTTCTTTATCCACAATGTTATGATACCTGTTGATGGGTGAAACTGAAGTTATGTTGAATTATGGAAAAAACTGGAAAAGTCAGTAAAAAGAACCCTACTTTTTGGTTTTATCAAATATATTTTTTTGTCAGTGCAAGATATTACAGTCTTGTGTTTTCTCCTGAAGTCTATGTATAACTTAGACCCCAATCATAAATGTTATAGATTTCCTGTGTATTATCTTTGAATTAAAGAATAATAGAGCTGAAGGGAGATGTAGAAGTCATCAAGTATGAATCCATACAGGAGACCAGATATCCAGATGAAAATTTGAAGTTTCTTTAAAAAAGGTAGGTGTTTTATTTGCATAATGCTAATCCTGGTCTGTGGTCTAAATTTTGATTCATTACCTATGCAATCTGAGCCCAAATAATTTTGGCCAAGGTGTAATGAACGAATGACTTTCATTAATAATATTCAGTGTTATTGTTTCCTGTTTCCTTGTCTAGAAAATGAAGACACCAGAAGTAAACATAATAGACTTTGAGTTAAACAAGACACATTTTAGGCTATTTTGATGAATAAAAAAATAGATTTAACTAGAGTTTTAGAATTGAATAAATGTCAAACCGTGGTAAGTCATGGTGTGTTGGGGTACATTAGGAATGGGGAAGGAGAGGAATAAGCATTAATGTAGTGCCTAGTATGTGCAGGGTACTTAAAAAATCCCAAATATTTCATTTTATCCTCCAAAACCCTGGGAGTTGGATACTTTTATCATCCCTGTTTTAGAGTTGAGGAAACTGAGGTAAACAAAGGGTAAGTTACTTGCCCAGGGTCATATAATTTATACGGCTGGATTTGAACTCAGATCTTTCTGCTTTCAGGCTTAGTGCTTTATCTGTTGTGCCTCATTAGGACATCTAAGCAACTGCTTGCTAATTTTTCATAGAGCTGGAATGTGTTAGTGAACATTGTTCTTATAAATGTTAGAGTAGATATGTAATTTCAAACAAAATATTAGTGAGAAAAAGATATTAAAACTTCTTTTGAAAAAAAAAGTTCAGGGGGGCAGCTATGTGGCTCACTGGATTGAAAGCCAGGCTTAGAGATGGGAGGTCTTAGGTTCAAATCTGGTCCCAGACACTTCCCAGCTATGTGTCCCTGAGCAAGTCACTTAAGTCCCATTGCCTGGCCCTTACTGCTCTTCTGCCTTGGAACCAATACATAGTAAGAAAAAAAGGGGGGAAAAAAGTTCAAAGGCCATTTTCTTTCTTTCCCTCCTACCCTCTTCCTTCCTTCCTTCCTTCCTTCCTTCCTTCCTTCCTTCCTTCCTTCCTTCCTTCCTTCCTTCCTTCCTTCCTTCCTTCCTTCCTTCCTTCCTTCCTTCCTTCCTTCCTTCCTTCCTTCCTTCCTTCCTTCCTTCCTTCCTTCCTTCCTTCCTTCCTTCCTTCCTTCCTTCCTTCCTTCCTTCCTTCCTTCCTTCCTTCCTTCCTTCCTTCTTTCCTTCCTCTCTCCCTCCTTTCCTCCCTCCCTGCCTCCCTCCCTTCCTCCTTCCCTCTCTCCCTCCCCCCCTCTTTCTTTCTTCTTCGCTTTCTTCTCTTTCTATAGGTTCCTATTTTGAAAGAAAGTTTCACTTCTTTTTTAGCAAGGAGTATTAATATAGAAGTCATACCATTATTTAATTATTTAGAGGTCATTTAAGAAATTACTATGAAATGTGTTGGAAAAGGTTTTACATTTCTTTTAGAAACTGCCATCTACTGTTTCTATGGAAATTGGAACTGTGCTTATGAAAGGCTCTTAATGGAGGTTTTTAGAAGCTTAACATACCAAAGCTGAACAGCTCTTATTAAAAATCACTCAGAATTTGCAGTATTTTTATATGATGGTTATTCCTTCATAATAGCTGTATTCTGATTCTTATACATTCTGGTATTGTCTTACATTCACTCTTTGGGGAACCAACTAATTTTAGGAGTAATGGGATAATTAAAAAAATTTTTTAAGCTTGCCAAAGACTTTTGCATGTAAAAAGAAAATTTGTGCCTACATTAACCTCTATCCAACCTATAATTTGGCTTTTAATATGGCAACATAGAGATATATGTTTGGGCAGTTGCCTGGGAAATAAAATACCAAGAAAAATTTTCTCTTTTATTAAAGTTACCAGGATGCTGATTTATTTCTGTTGAACAGTAGAGGTATCACAAAATCTGCCAGTGAAGCAATGAATTGAAGTATATTTTTTCTGGTTCCATATTAATAATCTTAGTTTCTTAAAAATTGAAAGAAATCTGTACATATTAAGACAAAAAGTATTTCAGGATCATCTTGGTGTGTTGTGGGAAATAAAGTACAGTGTGGATTTAATTTTATTTTATACCGAAAATCTTTCCCTCATATAAAAATGACTGTAGAACTTCAATGATGTCCACAATAAAGCTACAACTTTACTGAATGTAGAGTATATTAAATTTTGACATATCTGTTAATTACTCTATGACCCTATTCAGCATTTTCTCTGACTTCCCTGTCTAATACACTTTTTCTTTGTCTCTACTCCTTTTTTGTATCAACTTACTCTATTAGAATTGAAGTTCCTTCAGAGCAGAGATTGTCTTGGTTGGTTGTAATTGTGTCCCTAGGATTTAGCAGTGTACCAAGTGCTTAATAAATGTGTTTTTTTCCTTCATTCATGTGAGAGATATATAGTGAGAACAACCTTGTATGGAGAATATTAGTCCCACCTCTGTTAACCAGCAAATTGGACAAGTCATTTATCTTGATCTCACTTATTTATCTATAAAAGATGGATGTTAGAAGAAAATATAAGCTTCTAGAGGGCAAGCCCAGTTTATTTTTGTTCTTTTGTCTCTCATGCATAGAATTATGCCTGATATGTATCATAGATATTTGAGAATGTTTGTTTACTGACTGACTACATAAGAGCTTATCTAGTACTATGATCATACTTTATTTAGAATTGGAGGAATTGCAAGAAGAAACAGTTTAATCTTCAGAAAATATAAATTATAAGATTTGTCTGCAAGTAATTGATGGTTTTTTGGTTGTTGGATTTCTTCATTTCTCAATTTTTCCACCCTGAAGAATTGCTGGCTATAGCAGTCACCTGAATTTTGATTTAATTCAGGCAATTGAACCAGTTATATAATATATGGGCTAAATATTCAGAAGTCTATTTCTATTTGCATACTAAAAGTCATCATCTATGTGATTCAGTTTAGCTGACTAAGATGGATTTAGCATAGAAATAATGTTCAGTGTGGTATGATAGTCTTAAGACAGTAATTATCTGATTAACTACCCCAGTAAAATGGGCAAAGGGTGTATGAGTTGGCATGGGTAGGAGAAGGGGAGTGGTGAATTAGGATTAAGGATATTAGTGTGGGTACTAAATGAAATCCAAAGATTCGTTTGCATACCCAACTTCCATTTTCTATGATGTTTTTGCTCTTCCTTAATTTATTTCCAGTTCAGTTTATTTCCACATTATTTATCTAGTACCTGCTTTGTACAAGAGTTTGTGTGACATATTCTGAGGAATGGAAAAGAAGTATAAGACATTCTTACTGCTTTTAAGAGCATTATCATTTTATTGGGTAGTTAAGTTATATACATATATAGTATTTAAATAAAGTACAAAATAGTATATGATGAAATGCCAAAATTCATGGATCAATAATATCTAAAGCTCAATATGGGATAAGTCAGATGAGAAAAGGTAAGGACAAAAAAGGATTATATTAAAGAAAAGAAGAGGATCAAAATGAAAGAATAAATTAATGAAATGCAAAATGAAAGAATAAATTAATGAAATGCATTTGTTAAATATTTAACCATGTGCCAAAGACTGTGCCTGAGATACAAATACAAAAGCAATGACAACTCCTGACTTCAAAGATCTTACATTCCAATAGATGGAGACAATGTAGCCTAGGGGTGACCAGGGAGGAACACTTTAATACTGAAACTTATGGAGAGAGTCAGAGCTGAGATCTTTTCTGGGTAGAACAATGGGCTGAATCTACTTAGGTGAAATTTCAGTCTTAACATGGGTTCAAAGAGCAACTTCAGGATGGAAAGGTGTGGCTAGGCAGGAGCTTGAAGCAGATGGATTTTTAAGTAAACTGTAAGCACATTTTTTTGTCCACAATGTATTATGGGAGTCATTAAAGTTAATTAGTCTTGGGCTTCCTTAAGAGAGAGAGTGCCTAGGACTAGGACTCTCCTGTGGTTCTCTACCTGCAGCAGGTTGTTCCTGGATTATTGAGTTCAATTTGCAGTGCCACATTTTAGAAAAGAGATTGATAAGCTAGAGAAAATGCTGAGGAAGGCAACCTGTGTGATCCCGAGGCTTGAGACCCTGACGAATAAAGGTCAATTGAAGGAACTGGGGATGATTAGCCAGAAGAAGGACAGTTTAGAGTCATGGACAGAAAAACCACCCTCTAATCTAGAAGAACCTTGTTTCTTGATGCATGATGTTGGGCAAGTTGCTTACTTCCTCACTGGTCTAGGCTAAGATTATAAATTAGAGAGACAATGTCTACCTGCATTGATAGAAGGATTTTCCTCATCTGGGAATTCCTTTTATTAGTGAAATCACTGGTTTAATATCTATCACTTTGACATCTTAAGTTAAAGAGGGATTGGACTTGTTCTTGATCCCAGGGGACGGAATCATGAGCAAAGGTGGGATCTGCAAAGAAATACTGGCTTGATGTGGTGGAGAGGGGACTTCCTAATAATGAATGTCTTCCCATTATAGATTATTGTGTATAGCTTTTGGAATGTTGTCCAGGCAGGAACTGTCTTTTGCCCTTTTTTCTTCTTTATTCTTAGTGCTCAGCACAGTGCCTGGCACATAGTAGATGCTTAATATTTATTGAGCATTTTAGGTTTTTGAAAAGGTTGAATAAACAATTCTGGACATTTTATAACAATAGGTATTCTTCTGATGTGGATTAGATTTGTAGGTCTCTGAGGTTCTAGGTTTCTTAAGAGGAGTTGCAACAAATACTTGCTATCATTGTTCAGGGGTGTATGAGATTAGTGGACTAGGGTGGTCAGAGAATGCTTCACTGAGGAATTAGAATTAGGCTTTGTAGATAGTTAACATTTGGCAAGATAGAGAGGTGATAGGAAGGTATTCTAATCAAGGGAAATATTGAGCTGGGAATGAATATGACTTATTTGTGAGATGCCATTGAGTCCTGAATGAAACACGGGATTTGTGTAACTGATAGGAATAGTGGGAAATAAGAATAGAGAGTTAGATTTGGGCTAGATTATAGAGGATACTGAATGCCAATTATGGAGTTTGGATTTTATCCTCTTGCCAATGTGGAACCATCTATGAGTTTCAGCAGGAAGAATTCATGTTGCAAGTGTTATTTTAAGAAAATTAATCTGGTGACTCTGAGTAGGACTTCCAGATTACATAGTGAATAAGCATGCCAGAAAGCTGATTTTAGTCTTAAGCTTTAAGCCATTTGTAAAAGAAGGAAATTGATTGTACCTATTATTTCAATTGGCATGGGAAACTTCCAAGTGAGGAAACTCCCTCTTCCAGTGTCGATCAATACCTTCTCATCAATTTACAGGTTTATAGAGTTGCCCAGAGCACAGAAAACTTTATGGTCTTGTCCAGGATCATAGTCAATATGGGGTTAAAGGTAGGAACCCAGGTCCTACAGTAATTGAAGCTAGCTCTCTCTTCACTCTATCATTCTATTTCAGTAAACCAAGTACTTCTCATTCAGTCTGTAGCAGGCTTACACTTTAAAGGTCCTCTCCAACACTTTGTTAAATTTAAAATAGTTTTGAGTGTTAAATAGTTGTAGATAAGAGAGTGGTAGCCATAAACTGTGATAATTAAAATGTTTTGGGAGCAAGGGAAATATATAACAATTATGACCACTGAAATATGTTTTCTACTGTGTCTTGGGTTTATATAAATATAAGATGGTCGCCAGGGAATATATTCCCAATTTATGAATATGCCCAAGCCAACTGGGTTTTATAGAGAAATTTAATTTATAATACACTGATTAATCAATAGAAAAAGAGAGAAAGTAAGAAAGGAATAAGAATGAATAAATCAGTCGGTTTTATCACTCACCCAAGATCTCTCTAGGTAAGGCTTCTCATGCCAACCTCAGGCTCCACCTTCAAGAGAGCCTCCTTTCAAGAAATGTTCCAGAGAATTCTCCTCCTGATTCCCCTGAGTTCTCCTTCCACAGCCTCCTTTAAGACCTCTCCAGGAGCTCTCCCTCCAGGACCTCTCTCCTCTCAGACTCCTTCAGAGCAAAACCTCCTCAGAGCAAAACCTCTCAGAGCAAAAAACTCTCCTCCTCCTGTCCTCAGACCCCACTATCTTTAAGGAAACCATATAAGTTCCCTCCCCTCAGTTCTCACATCTACCAATCACTGTCGATGTCTCCCCTGTGCCAATGATGGTTCTAGTTTAATCCAGGACCGCCCAGAGGTCTGTGGCTTTGCACATGTCTGTTGAAGGTCATATTCTCAAATAATTAAATCTTGATCCTTTGCTGCAGCCCTTCCTAAATCCTGTTATTCTGAGTAGGGTGGAGATTGGAAGTTCCAAGACCTGGTTCTGTCATTCCAAGTATCTCTATTGTATCAATTCTAAAATCAATCATGACTCAAAGAACTTCCTGTTCTATGCTTAAGCATAGGTCAAAGCCCTTTCCATTGTTTAGCAAAAGGTTTCTGTCCTAAAGTAGTCTTAAGTAGGGAGGAGAAGGATCCTCCCATGCCAAGGGGGTTCACATTCCAATAGAGTTCTTACTATCAGTAGGAAATTTTTTCCAAGTATGAAATTTTCCAATGGTGAAATTTCCAACATTCATAAGTCTAAGAAATTTTAAGGTTTACAACTTTCTGCCCCCAGAAATGAGATTTGCTTTGACTCAGATAATTTGCTTTTATTCCCCTCATGGTACTACTATAATATCTCAGTTGTAGAATCTAGAAGCAAAGTCAAAATATTGGAAGATTCTTTCTCTGTCCTTTTCCTTTTCACTTTCTCCCCAAAGCAAAAAATTCACTGCAGCATTGGCATAACTAGAAGGGTTAATAAGTCACTGGATTTAGAATTAGGAAGTGCTTTGTTCAGTTCCCCCAAAACTTACTAGCTTTGTGACATGGACAGGTGTCTTAACTTCTCAGTTCCCTCATTGGTAAAATGAGAGTTGGGCTCAGTGAACTCTAAGGTCTCTTCCATCTGACAAGTACAAAAAGGGATAGGGAAAGGTATCCTTTCTCCTATTTTAATTATGGATAACTTTTATTTAAAAATTGCTCAAAGATATGCATGACCTCATTTCAAGGACCTTTTGATAGCTTGGTATAGTTTGACCACCTGTTTATCAAATCCCCACCACTAAGGTCTCTGTCTATAGAATCACAGGACTTGGGAATTTGATGAGACCTTCAGAAAGGACATAGACCTTTTCTTCTAAAAACTGAACAGGAAAGCCTACAGACTTGGAAAAGTATGTTAGCTCCATCTATAGCTACATAGGCCTTTAGAAAAGTTAGGATATGGTACAAATAAAAGCTGGTGCTTCCCCCAAATTCAGGCTATTATTCCCTTTCCTCTTCAGTTCCCATGACTTCAGTCACCCACAGAACCAGTCTACATCTAGTCCAGATCTCTCAGTTTACAAATGAGGAAACTGAGACTCAGGTTATTGAAATGAATTGCTTATAGTGGCAAAACTAGTATTAATAAGAACTTGGATTTATGATTTGTATTTTACAATCCCCTTTCTTTGCAATAACTATGTCTACCAGATGAGTGTTATGATGTACTATTAAAAAAAAAACCCAACCCAATTTATCTTCTGTTTTAGTACTGATACTGTATATTTTTTTCTAAGGCAAAAGAGCAGTAAGTAGGCAATAGAAGTTATATGACCTGCCCAGGGTCATACAATTAGGATGTATCTGAGGGCATATTTGAACCCAGGATCTCCTGTTTAATATGCATTTTTTTAAACCCTTACCTTCCATCTTGGAATCAATATTGTGTATTGACTCCAAGGCAGAAGAGTGGTAAGGACCAGGCAATGGGAGTCAAGTGACTTGCCCAGGGTCACACAGCTAGGGAGTATCTGAGGCCAGATCTGAACCTAGGACCTCCCATCTCTAGGCCTGGCTCTCAATCCACTGAGCTACTCAGCTGCCCCTTATAATATGCATTTTTAATAGAAGATCCTGAGGTTGGGAGGGGTTAAAATGATTTTCCATGGTTACCTGTGGAGTAAGTGGTAGAGCTGTACTAAAATCCAGATGCCTTTAGTTTTTGTCAGGGCTCTCTCTAATGTACCACTTTTACATCTGCAAATAGTTATGGGCCACAGAACTTGATGTGTTTATTTTAATTTAATCTTTTTTATCTTTTCAGAAAGATTCTTCCCCCACTTCCCTCCCTTAGTTCCTACCCTTGCCTTTACAGAAGATGCTTCTATTGTTTGTGGAGGAAAAGGGAATGCCTGTGTTATTTTTTGTTTTGTAATGAAGCAAAATATTTCACTGGGCTTCCTTACTCATGATATGAGCCCTTTATAAAATATAAATAATTGGATTTTGTACCTCTAAAGAGCTCTTCATTTAAACTTAAGCTGTTTCAAAATAAACTGTTGTCTTAGAGGCTATTAGTCCATGTTTTTGGTGCTGTAAATTTTAGTCACACATCATTTCTTTATGTAAGTGATACACCATACTTTAAAACAAATTTTATTGAAATCCTTTGTTTTTACACCACCTATATTCTCCAATGTTTCATACAACACAAGGTCCTTAATTATTCATGAATCATGGTTTATTTATTCAGTCTCCAAACTATGGACATTGACTTTGCTACTACAAAAAGTTGCTATAAATAATCTGGTGTTATGGGATCTTTCTTTTTATCCTTGACCTCCTTGGATTATATGCCTAGCAGTGGGTGTCTTATATTGTATAAAGTGAAGATTGAATTTAGGATCTTGCTGTTTCAGAAGTGTCTCAGATTTTTGGCTAAAAAGGAAACTACAACATATTCTAAAGTTTCTTCTGGAGAAGAATTGCAAAAATTCACCTCCATTTCTGAATTGGGGAACTATAATTGTAGAGTATTGTTTATAACTCAGACACTGTCAATGTTTTGGTTGATTTTTCTGACCTGTTTTTTCTTTCCCTTTGTAAATTTTTGTTAAAAAAGAACTTTTAATGTGGAGAAGAGAAGGGTATATATTTTGAAATGAATATGGTATAATAAACAAAAGGTCTCAAGATAAAATATATCCTACTTATTGAAGTTATGAAGCTACACAAGTAACATAGCTTTTACCTAAAGGTAGAAAAATCATTACCTTAAAAACAAAAAAAAATATGTTTATTTTTGGAGAGATAACATGGTATGGGTAGAAAACCTGAACTTGAAGGCAGAAAATCTGGGTTTAAATTCTAGCTGGCTGGGCTGTTTTCCTAACTATATAGTGATACTGAACAAGACCCTTATCTTTTCATTAAAAATAAATTTTCTTGATATATTTTGTCCTTGTATCACCTGAAGTCTTTCCCATCTCCCTTCTTCCTTCTTCCCTCCAGAGAACCATCCCCTATAACAAAAACTTTTTTAAAAGAAAAAGAGGAAGAAAGGGGAAAAAACCAAACTAACCAAGTCATTTTAAAAAATCTAACAATAAAGGCAATGCTTCATATCTGTGGATGCCCCATCTCTGCAAAATTCTGGGGAAGAGAGGTACTTAACCTTTCTGAATTTCTTTTTACCTCACCTAAATGGCAGCAAATCATACCGGCATTGTCTCCCTCCTAGTACCATTCTGTTTATGTTTTAATATGTGAAAGGGAGTTTAATTTTGGGAAATCTCTGTACCTTATAGCCTTTAACTTCATGAAAAGATGTTAGCAAGGTATTAGAAAACTTTAAAGCTGAGTATAACTGATCCATTTATGATGTGTGAACACCTTTCTTTGATAGAATTAAAGGGAGCAACCTCAGAGATGAGCAAAAATTAGACATACCTTTGCAGGACTTTATATGGCTAAGCCCTAGGGCTTAATTAGGAGAATGTATTAACCAGATCCAGTATTCTGAAATATAAAGCAGAATGAAATAACATATAAAGGGTCAGTTTTAAGTCCTAAATGCATCCTTTTTATATGTGTTATTTTAGTATTGGATGGCTGAAACTGGCTGCTAGATACCATTTTGATCCCTGGTTTTTGTGTTTGCTTTTTTGGGTAGTTTTCTGGCAAGAAAGGAATATAGGCAGAAGTGAGAAGAAAGAAAGAGAAGACTGGGAGGATGGCAAGGTCATGTTGTTTCTCCTCCCAGCTTCATTATCCTAATGAATAAAAAGAAGAGGTTGGAATAGTTGACCCCTGTGTTCTCTCCCTGCACTTGCATGCATATAACACGTCTGTGAAGGGCGAGGTCACTGGAGGAGGAAAGGAGGAGAGAACAGGCTAGAAAGTAAGAAGGGTCAGGTGAGCAGTGCACCAAATGGGAAGACTTTTTGGGAAGTATATCAGATTTGTATGACAAATATTCACAAAGTTTCTGAAAAATGTCTTCATCAGAGGCCCTGTGTCAGGCAAATTAAGGATGGACTGTGGAAATACTTTTAAAAACTTGGGGTACATCAAGAGAGACATAATGAGAAATGGCAATGCTAAAAGCATTTTGTGAGAGATTGAAACTTTCCTTAAGGGCCATCAATCATGAAGTTTGATGCAGCAGGTGGCTTCTATGGTCCCTTCCCTGAATTTTTCTAGTATTTCATGCTGGAAGAAGATCATTAACAGAGGCTGGTACAGTACAGCCTTTGCCTTTTATCTACCAGGACTTCATCATCAGCAATCCTTCTATCCCCAGACCAGTGATCTAGAGAATTTAGGGAACTAAATATAGTCTTGCCTCACCTGAAGATGGGGGAGCCCTGCTTTTACTACAAGGGTCAGTCTGAAGTAAGAGTTTTCTTCAGGAGTTGTCTTGTCAACTGAGACTCTGTGCTCTTCGACTCACTCTTCAAAGTCATATAGACTAATGCACACACAAATCTTGGTGCTTGTGTGACTTTGTACAAGTTACTTAAATGCTCTGTGACAACATCTAGGAGGAATGCAGGGTGATACAGAGGACACAGAAGCTGACATAACCAAATCTTTTGTTAGGAACAAAGTGACAGTTTTCATTTTCCCTTAGGGATATGGGATACAATTAACACCCCCCCCCCCAAACAAACAAAACTGTGAATATAGTTCTTCTGCATCCAAATGATGAGTCCACAAGGTATAAGTAAAAATTCTCTCAATCTTTTTCATGTATCTAAAGAAAGTTACTAATTTTGATTTTATGTTGACATCTGGAAATGGGGAAAAATAACTTTAGTTTGTTCACTGGTTAACATAAAAGATTTATGGGAAACATGAAGTTCACTTTTATAGCTCAAGTTTTGTTTTTTTTGATCATGTATAATATGCCAAATTGATTTGGCATATTTTAGTGTTCAATAGGTTGTTGTTGAGGAAAGCATCTTGTAAACATTAAAAAGTATTTTAGAAATTTTAGAAATGAGTATTATTATTTTTGCTGTTGTTAACTCTGTGTAGTTGTTGAGTAAAGGAACTTTCTTTCCTTCCAGATAACCTGACAAAGACTCCAGTCAATAAATTGATCCATTTTTGTTATTTAAAAGGCAGCATTTTATTGACACAATCTCCAATTTTTTTAAAACTATGGTACTTTGGATTTGCATGACAGTCCATGAAATGAGAGTGTCTTTCCCCATTTCATCTTAGTAGTTTCCTTCCTAATTTGGAGCTTCAGTTAATTTGTAGCCTCTAAAAGGTGAGTTTTTCCTTTTCTTTCTCCTTTCAACTTTCTTCAGAAAGTGACCTTTACAATTTCAATCCCTTTTCATATTCTCAGAAATGAGTACAGATATAATGCTCAGCATGACACAGGATTCCTTCTTTCTTTTCCTTCCTTCCTTCCTTCCTTCCTTCCTTCCTTCCTTCCTTCCTTCCTTCCTTCCTTCCTTCCTACCTTCCTTCCTTCCTTCCTTCCTTCCTTCCTTCCTTCCTTCCTTCCTTCCTTCCTTCCTTCCTTCCTTCCTTCCTTCCTTCCTTCCTTCCTTCCTTCCTTCCTTCCTTCCTTCCTTCCTTCCTTCCTTCCTTCCTTCCTTCCTTCCTTCCTTCCTTCCTTCCTTCCTTCCTTCCTTCCTTCCTTCCTTCCTTCCTTCCTTCCTTCCTTCCTTCCTTCCTTCCTTCCTTCCTTCCTTCCTTCCTTCCTTCCTTCCTTCCTTCCTTCCTTCCTTCCTTCCTTCCTTCCTTCCTTCCTTCCTTCCTTCCTTCCTTCCTTCCTTCCTTCCTTCCTTCCTTCCTTCCTTCCTTCCTTCCTTCCTTCCTTCCTTCCTTCCTTCCTTCCTTCCTTCTTTCTGCCTTTCTTTGGCTCTTACCCCCTAGAAACTGTGAAAAGGAAAACATTTTAAATTCTCTTTGGATGATGGATTCAGCTTCATCAGGAAGAAGATGGGATACAAATGAGATGAACAAGTCAGGCATCATGTCTGACAAAAAGCAGATCATTATGCTAAGCCAGGCTAAATGTCAAATTTGGAAATGACTCCTTTTATTTCAAAGAACTATGGAATTTTAGCTTCAGGATGACCTTAGAGACAATCTAGTTCAAGCCTCATTTTACATCTGGGGAAGTTAAATTATAGAGTGGTGACATAACAATTTTTAAGGTCATATAGCTAGCTAGTGGCAGAGCTTGGCTTGGAACAGTACCCTCTGATGAAGGCAGGGTAGTATCATTATCTCCATTTTACAGACAGGCAGACCAAGGCCCAGAGGAATGAAGTACCCTGTCTAAATGTGGCCAAGCCAGGACTGGAGCCTAGCTTTCCTAACTCTTAACCTGTTGCACTTTCTACTCTGCTGTATATGCCACCTTCACCTTACCAGAGGAAAAAATGTAGGCAGTTTCTCTTCCCTGGAAAATTCTTCTTTGGCGGAGAGGACGGCAAGCATAGATTCACACTTAAAAAATCAACCAAGAAACACCTTTAAATTACAAATGAATGTACTTTTAGATTCACTTAGCTATAGTTAAATGAAAGTAATTATGATTACATTAGTGTAACGTTAACAAACATTGCTAATTCTTTGGATGTAATTATGTATAATAATAAAACATAAGTATTGAAAAAATATACCTGAGCTCTTAAAAACGAAATATTATGTACACATATATGACATATCATGTAGATAGATAGATAGAGAGACAGACACATATCATTGATTCAGATTGTGAATGCATATTGTTACCAGGCTTTCAGACACCCAATTTGTAAACATAGCCATTATGGGCTCTCATGGGGAAAAATGAACATTGTATAGATGCTTTCTCAGCATTGTGATCCAATATATGTGTGCTTAGCCAGGTAATAATTCCTTTCCTAAGAGAATTGTTGAGAAGAGTTATATAATTAAATATCATCTGTTTCTCTCTTTAATTCCTGCTTTTGTTTTTTGCCCCTATTCTTCCTTGGTAGATCAAATGCTGCCTTTGTTTGGCAATGGCCAAAGAAAGTGACTTCTGCCTTGATGAATTGTATTCATTAAGTGCTTGAGATTATGAAGTCCCAAACAATGCTTCATTTAAATCAGCATGTGCCAAAGTCAAACATTTTACCGAAGGCCTAGTACAGGTTAGAGTTTATTGCAACTCTAGGTGGGTTTGCTTTATAAAAGAAATAGAAAACTGATTCTCTTAGAAAATAACTTTGGGAAATACTTTTAGTTCACACATCTTTGAATTAGTAAGGTGAATAGCTTAAGGCTTTTCATACAGAAATGAATGAAATCTGTGGCATCGTAGAAAGGCACCCAGACTGGAATAAGATCTAATCCTTACTCTACTAATAACTGTATAAGTATCATCTAGGGTTGGAGTTGGAAGTGACCTTATAGAAAATTTTGATAATTTAGTGTAATCCCATCATTTTACAGAGTAGCCATTGAGGAGGTAATTTATTTGGAAGTGTTTGGAAACCATAAAAAACTATGCCTATCAAATACTATTAATAATATTTAATGCTTTTATTCATTTTTTACCTTTCAGTTGTCAATCCAAATGTCTTTCTCATGTTTTCTTGGCCATTTTCCTACTCTCTACAAATCTGTTTAGATTCATAAGAAGTCAAATGATTTCTCCAACTAGCCAGTGATGGAGCTACAGCTCCAACCAGTAATTTTCCATTACATTCTACCTGCTTTGTTATTAACTTTTTACAGTAATAAAATGATTTCATCTACATTATCTCATCTGTTTCTCCCAACACTTCGGTATGTTAGATAATGCAAGTATATAATTGTCTTCATAGTAAGTCAGTTAACATTTATTATGTGCTTAATGTATGCCAGGCACTGTGTTGACTGCTGGAGATATAAGGGAAGTGAAAAAAAGTTATCCTGACTCTTAAAGAACTCATATTTTGCTCCTCCATTCTTGAAATGCTCTTCTTTTCCTCTTGGATTCTTTTGCTTCCTTCATGTCTCAGCTCAAATCTGACCTTCTGCAAGAGGCCTTTTACTGTCCTTCTCAATGCTGAGGACTTCCCTCTCAGATTACTCTCTCATAAGTCAAGTGAAATTGTTTCCCCAAAGTTATGAATTATATTTTAATTTCCAAATCAGATAATCTTTTCTTTTTTTTTTTTAATAACTCAAGGTTCAAAGTTTATTGCTTTTCCCTCTATGGCACATTTTTTTTACTTCTTTTTTGGGGGGTATTTTATTTATTTAATTAATTTAGAATATTTTTCCATGGTTATAATATTCTTGTTCTTTCCCTCCCCTACCATAGCCGATGCACAATTCCACTGGGTTTTACATGTGTCCTTGATCAAGAATTTTATTTCCATATTATTGATATTCACACTAGCTTGATCATTTAGATTCTAAATCTCCAATCATATCCCCATCAACCAATGTGATCAAGGAATTGTTTTTCTTCTGTATTTCTATTCCCACAATTCTTCCTCTGAATGTGGATAGCATTCTGTCTCATAAGTTCCTCAGAATTGTCACTGCATTGTTGCTAATAGAGAAGTCCATTACATTCAGTTGTACCACAGCGTATCCTAAAAGGATAATTTTAGTGTTGTGACTTAAAATCTAAATTACTTGGTTGTCATGGGATATCCCAAATAATAAAATACCCAAGTCAGCTGGAAATTATGGTGATTTTAATTAATATAGAGAGAAGGAATTAAGGAGAAGAGAGAGGGAGAGGAAAGAATTAATTTAAACTACTCTGGCTCAGGCTGAGCCAGGCAGGAGTTAAAGGCCTTAGCCAAAGGGGAAAAGGAAGTCAGTCTTATCACTCACCATGAGACCGTCTCAAGGAAGCTGTCTGAGTGAGCTCCTCCAAGCTGAGTTCCAGGATCGAACTGGCACCCAGGCTGCTCACAGGAAGTCATCAGCCAGATCCACCTCTCTGGGGAAAGAGAGTGAGGGGAGGAAGTGATGTGCCCTATATAGACACTTTTACGTCATTTTCTTGTGTCTCTTCTGTTCCAATGGTAGCTTAGCTTGACTTAGGACAGCCCAGGGGTCTGTCAGCTGTTGAAGGCCATCCTCCTAGATACTTAATTCTTGAGTATAGGTGCAGACATTCGTGACCTTGTTAGACTAAGTAGGGTGGAGCATTTTAAAGTTCCCAAGACATTCCTGATCAAGTATCTCCATTGTTACAATCAGGAAATAGCTAAATCAAATCTTCTAAAGTACGGTCTGAGTAGGGTAGAGTAGTTTTTGAAGTTCACAACGTACATTGTTCTTCTGGTTCTTCTCCTTTCACTCTGCATCAATTCCTGGAGGTTGTTCCAGTTCACATGGAATTTTTCCAGTTCATTATTCTTTTGAGCACAATAGTATTCCATATACCACAATTTATTAATATATATATACCACAACATATACCACAATTTGTTCAGCCATTCCCCAATCAATAGACATCCCCTCAAGATCATCTTTTCTTAATCATTCCTCAGCAGCATATGGCACTGACAGCCCTTTCCTCTTGGATGCTTTCTTCTCTCAGTTTTCATGAGACCACTCTCTTCTTATTCTTCTCCTTCCTGACTGTCCTGACATTTTCAGTTTCCTTTCTACTCTCTCTGACAGTCCTTTCCCTCTACTGCAGGTGTTCCAAAAGTCTCTGCCTTGGAACCTGTTGAGTTCTTTATGTTCTTTCTTGGTGATTTTATCAATCTCTGTGGCATTGTTGTCTCTATGCAGATATTCTGTTTATCTAATAAAAGTCTTCCTCTTGACCTTGGTTTTACATTACCAGCTACCAGAGCCATCGGAAACTGAACATGTCCCAGAAACAGTTCATGACTTTTCATTCTAATCTTTGTGCAAACATTACTTTCTATTGAAAGAATTATGATCTTCTAGTCTCTCAAGTACATAATCTCACTCTTTTCAATGACTCCCCTCTCTCTCATTCCATATATTCAGTACATTACTAAATCTTTCCATTTCTTTCCTTACAATTTTTCTCATATTTTTCATTTTCTCTATACTCCCACAGCCACAGACATAACTTTAGTTCAAGTCCTTTAATTCTCTTGTCTAGAATATTTCAATAGTTTTCCAATTGATTTTTTCTGTTTCAAATATCTTACCACTCCAATCTGTCTTCCATATATCTGTCAAAATGATTTTCCTTAAGTGAAAACCTGATGCTATTCATTAAACTCCAATGGCTCCCTATCCTGTACAATTGTGTGTATCTGTGTGTACACAATAGCATATAAACTTTTCTTAGGCTTTTAAAGCCTTTTGTCATACACTTTTTTGTCTCACTACTCAATTAGAACTTCTTTCTTAAAGGTTACCAGTTGTCCTCTATTTGCTAAATCCATTTTTCTCCTTAAACTTCATATCCTCCTTGACTTCTCTTTAACTTTAGACACTTGTTCATCCCTTCCTTACTGTCAACTCTGTCTACCTTTGGAGTCAAAGTTAATGACTCTCCTGATTCTATTCTTTTCTCACTTGCTGCTGGCTATATATTGAGCCTGACTTCTCTCTGGAATCTCATATTTCTATCTACAACTATTACAGGACAACTCAAAGTGGGTGTTCTATTGGCATCTTTAATTCAACACATACCAAAATATTCTTGATATTTGCCCCTCTAAAAATGTTCCTATCTGTGGCCCAACCATTCATCCTATTTTCCATGTTTTTAATTATATGACTGTGTTTTACTATTCCCTTTTTTGCTTTTCATATCTAATCAATGTCACAATGGTTTACAGAAAACTGTAAAATTTTCAGGCTGTTCATAAAATAATCTATGCATAAAATTGTCTGAGTTTGTTTTTTGCTAGCAAATTTTTTTATTTTATTACAGTTATAACATCAATCATAAATATGTAATAAAATGTAACATGCACAGATTTTAATTTATTTAAAAAATATTTTACTTCTGGATACTTGTAACACAAAATAACCACAGTAATGACTTTGTGATGAACAGGGTTTTTTTAGTTTAGAATTTCTCAAAACATGAATTCTCTAGTGATATTAGTATTCATTATTTTTAACTATTAATGAAGATTAATCTTTTAGCTTTATAACAGCCACACCAGAAAACTCCTTTGAACAAGTAAGATGTTATGAATAGTAGCAAAATTTCTCTCTCCTTTGACAAACCAGAGAATTCTTTATTCAACCGTAGCCAAAACATAATAAGATTTTCAAATTTAAACACTCATTTCAGAATGTAATCAGAAGACAAGTTTATTAACTGTTCTTGTTCAGATAGAAATAAGACCAAATGTATCATATTTGTATGTGGCACATGGGTTCTTTTGCCATTCATAGAAATCTCTCAGGCTTTAAAATTTGAATTGCTTCTACAGTTGGTCAGGTTATTAATGAACAGGCCTTTAATTTTTCTTTTTCATTTGAAGGTCATATGTTTTTAAAATTAAGAAACATATTCAAAATATTATTTGTTCAATTTATTATTAGTAGCTGTATCTTTTTGATAAATGCAGTCATTTTATCTTTCTGTATCAGAGTGTTAATTTAAAGATCCAGTATTAACTTATTTAAAGTACTCAGTTTTTCAAAAAATGTCCACCAGATTTCTGTTATAAAAGGTATTTGCTTCATTTTTTTTGTTATTGTTACTTTAAAATGGCAATTTCTTTTTAGCACAAACACCCATCAAAGTACTTTATTTAGCACAACAAATCTAGGGTGTTTTGTTATAATGGAAGTGCTTTATATTCTGACCTAATATTGCAACATGATTTTGTAAAGAGCATTCCTTTTAATACACTCTTATTTTAATAAAGTTGATTACTCTTGAGGCAACTTGAAAACTACATATATGTCTTCACTGATGTTTCTGAATATAAGTGATTATCTGTGAAGCATATGACATGTCCAACTTTAAAAAGTACCTCATTTTTAACTGGTATGCTTCTAGATCTGCATTTTTTCCCTGGCACTGAGTCCCTTTAATGTGGAGACCCTTAAAATTCTCCTATATTATGTAAAAAATCTATCAGTTATATTGCAAATTTCTTTTCATGTGATGCTATTACTAATAGGTTTACAAAATAATAAATTGGCCCTTACATCAGTTTTAGTAACATATCATAAATATATAATCAAATAAATATCTTTACATTCTTTGTTTCATCCACTTGCAATACAAAATACTAAAATTTTAGTTTCTTGATGAATGGATCACAAAAAATAATCTATAAACATAGATTCTTTCCTTCCATATTACTTGCAAGTTGAACCATCTTGTTAGGGGTAAAATTTATGGTTGGACTGAATATATTTTTAGTTGTCCACCAGGGATTTTAAATTCTAAATCCCAATGAAATACTCAAGTCAGAATGGAATTTTATGGTGGTTTATTTACAATAGAGTGAAGATATTAAGGAAGAAAGAAAGAGAGGAAAAGGAGAGAGATGCCAGGCATGAGTTCAGAGGGGGGGCAAGGATTAAATCTAGCACAGGCGATGAGGCCTCCTACAAGATGAAGGGCCTCTTAGGAGGCTGGTGCCTCCAGAAAAGCCAAGGAAAAGGGAGTAAGCCTTGAACTCACTACATGACAGTCTAAGGTCTGAGTTCTCCTGCTGGATCTCCTCCACAATCAAGTTCCACTGCCAAGTCACACTCACAGGAAGTGACATGAAATATAAAGACAGTTCTTTGTGTCACTTCCTGTGTCTCACATGTACCAATGGTAGCTTAAATTTGGCTTTTGGACAGCCCAGGGGGTCAGTCAGTTTCTGATTTGTCACTTGCTAGCACACGCAGGTCATAGACCTTCCTCCCCTACAGTTAATCCTTAATTGGGGGTGTATACATTCCTGGTTGCTAAAATTCTAAAGCCTAAGCAGGGTGTAGTATATCTAAAATTCACAATCTGAAGCTGCTTGCTGTTGCCAGGCATTGTTTCAACCATATTTGTAGCTGTAGGCAGCCTCAGTGTCCCTTTTATTACATAAGATTTTTAAAAATAGAATTAACATTTCTGTAAGGTAACTCATATGATACAAGGAAAATCACTGACTTTGTTTTTGAAAAAAAGTTTACTTTTGCTTAATAAAAGTATTTAATTTAATTTCAAAATTCACTTATATTGCCAAGATATTATGCGTGTATACTTTAATAGTGTTTCAATTGATTAGATTTAACACTATTTGTAATTTACACAAAACAAATATAGCAAGTGATCTTTCTTCTGTCAGTAATAATAATTCTGAATATTAGGGATCACTACATAGTTCATGTTTTCTGGATTTGGGCTTTGTAGTTCTGTGTTTCTGATATACAAATTGAATCTGTTATCTTTGTTTATTCAGCCACTCCAATGGATTTTTCTCTTCAAGTTACTTTCATCATGAAGGGATACTATTTTACTTAAAATTTTTAAGATGATAAACATTTTATGACAATCAAATTTAAATATCCTTGTTCATAATTTCACAAAATTATCTGTAATCATTCAATAGTTATTTTGGTTTTTAAAATTGCAGGGTTTTTTTCAAGTAAGCACTCACTAAAATGAATAACATTGAGAAATATACCAGATATTGCAGTACTTTTAAGTTTATTCTGAATTGAAAAAATCAGTAAGCAGTAAAATGATACCATTCCTCTGGGTCATGAGCCTAATGGATGATAGAAGATTGCTGTTTAGACAAGCTGTAACATGCGCCAACTAAAATTTGGCCTCATTTGTACCTATCTTTTAGAGATGCTCTTGTTTCTCACTTCTAGAAGGTTGATGTTATTGTTGAGTTGTTTCAGTCATATCTAACTCTTTGTGATCCCACTGGAGTTCTCATGACATAGATACTGGAGTAGTTTGACATTTCCTTCTCCATCTCATTTTACAGATGAGGAAACTGAGTTAAACAAGGTTAGGTGACTTGTCCAGAGTCACTCAGCTTATAAGTGTCTGAGGCCAGATATGAACTCAAGTCTTCCTGACTCCAGTCCTGGCACTCTATCCCTTGTACCACCTAGTTGTCCTTTTCTAGAAGGAGATGGCCTAAACATTTCCCTTAGTGTTCTAAGGGTGCCCTTGAGGTGTAGGGGTTATCTACTCTCAAATACTTTTTTCTTAAGCTCCATTCTGGTATAGTTCAATCCCTGTTGACTAAGGATTAAATCTTCAGTTCCAATTAGCTTTTATAAAGGGACATTTACTTTGAAGATATATGGGATCCGCCAGCATCTCCTATATAATGAACCTGTGGGTGGTGACCTGAGAAGGAAAATGGAGGCTAGAGGAATATGGATGTAAGATAGATAAGGCAGTCAGAAGAAGAGATGCAGGAATAAAGACTCAGAGACCACAAGTTAAAACATGTGGGGAGTTGAGAGCTCTGTAATTACCTCTCAAGAAAGAGAAAGCAAGCAGAGAAATTATAAGTATGAGAAACAAGAGAACATACATGGAGCTGAGAACTCCGGGATATCTCCCATGGACCAGGTGGTCAAGCGATTAATGGGAGATATGCGGGGCAGCTGCACTGCATCAGTCAGTCAGACATGAGAGGCCATTATAGGCCATAGCAAGATTAAGAGGTGCAAGGAGCAAGAGGTATAAGAGAAAAGGAGGCTCACACATGTTCCCTAGCCTTTATTGGGGACCTTAGGAATGTCAAGTGGGAGGTGATTAATGAATACGTGACATGATATAGGTTTTTAAAATGATGGAATCAAAGAGGAGAAGATTAATCCAACCCGTGCTGAATATAGTCTGAGCCAGTGGCTGTCAACGCCCAGCCCAGGAATTTGCTAGTCCTTTGCACTAGTCCTTTGGACTGTCCCTTTCCATACAATGAACATTAAGTGATCTGACCATGTGTCTGGTAAATGAATATACAGGATACAATATTGATACATCAATCAGACTTCCAAGATGCTAACATGCCTGGTTTGCTACAAGATATAATAAGAATAAGTCACTAACTTTTTCTTCTGACATTCTCTGTACCTCTGATGGATAAGGATGGTGGACTGAGATTCTTTACATAGCATTGATCCTACCAAGCTACGTCCAAGTAGAGCATAGGAAGTTTGTGTATAGTGTATGCTCCAAATGAGCCAACAGTCACCAGTTCCGAACATGATAGATGCTCGGTTGCATCAGGAGAGGTAACATTTCTAGAATGAGGGCCATGGTTTTCCTTTTTCAGAGCTCTTGTCAGGCCACATCTACTTTATTGGAATCTATTCTGGTTGTTCCATTTTAAGGCCATAGAAAAAGTGGAGCATTTCTAGAAGAGTGAGACATAGGAGAGCTGATTAGAAGTGATGCTATTTGAGAATAAATAGGAGGAAAAAAGATAAGGGTTAAGGCAATATAAAAGATACTTTTTAGGTATTTGAAGGACCATCATATGAAAATGGAATTAGGCTGTGTGTAATCTGTCCCTAGATGGCAGACCTAAGGGTAATGGGCAGAAGTTGCAAAGGCAGACTTAGATTTGGTGAAAGATAATCCAAAGAAGAATGAGCCGTCTCAGGATTGAATGGGTTTCCTCAATACTAAGGTTCATTGCTGTGCTTGTTCAAAAGTTGTAGAGGGAATAGGTAAGCGTTAGAATAAGTGAGCAGTGAAGTCCCGTGACCTCAGAAGACTGCTTTGTTTGTGTCTCTGTCTATCTGTGTTGTATTTCAGTTGCTCATGTGTGCATCATATCACCTAAAGGAATTTAAACTCACTGAAGACAGGGATCATGCTTTAATTAAGTTTAGTAGCTGTTCAGTGTTTTGCAGAGTAGGAATTTAATAAATTGCTTAAGTAAGACTTAGCAGTGTTCCTTAGGCTGCTTGGTTAAACTGGTGGCAGTAAGAGAGAAGACAGAAACTTGTCCCACATTTTGGTTCATTTTGGTTTTTGCCCTTAGGGGGTTGTTACAACCTTCTAGAACTATGGGGAAAAAAAAGGATGCAATCAGATAACTGTTCAGGGACACGTTTTTCCTCCTAACAGTTCCTTTAATCATTAAAATTAAAACTATTATGCAAAAGTGAAAGAAGAAAAATGAGAAAAATACAAGGATGAAGACCTGCAGTATTGTTTTTTTTAAAAATATTATTTTATTTGGTCATTTTCATACATTATTCATGGGAAACAGAGATCATTTTCTT
The DNA here is from genome assembly GCF_027887165.1 of Monodelphis domestica. Taxonomy (NCBI): domain Eukaryota; kingdom Metazoa; phylum Chordata; class Mammalia; order Didelphimorphia; family Didelphidae; genus Monodelphis; species Monodelphis domestica. The sequence continues at coordinate 596,933,487 of NC_077227.1, read as the reverse complement.
TTCCTACTCCCCACCCCCCACCCCTACCCTAGTCAAAGTGTGGTTCCACTGGGTATCACATGTGTCCTTGCTCCGAACCCATTTCCTTGTTGTTGGTATTTGCATTAGGGTGCTCATTTAGCATCTCTCCTCAATCATGTCCCCTCAACCCTTATAGTCAAACAGTTGCCTTTCCTCGGTGTTTTTACTCCCACAGTTTGTCCTCTGCTTGAGGATAGTGTTTTTTCTCATAGATCCCTGCAGATTGTTCAGGGACATTGCATTGCCACTAATGGAGAAGTCCATTACATTCGATTGAACCACAGTGTCTCAGTCTCTGTGTTCAATGTTTTCCTGGTTCTGCTCCTTTCACTCTGCATCACTTCCTGGAGGTTGTTCCAGTCTCCATGGAATTCCTCCACTTTATTATTCCTTTTAGCACAATAGTATTCCATCACCAACATATACCATAGTTTGTTCAGCCATTCCTCAATTGAAGGCCCTCATTTTCCAATTTTTGGCCACCACAAAGAGTGCAGCTATGAATATTCTTGTACAAGTCATTTTCCTTATTATCTCTTTGGGGTACAAACCCAGCAGTGCTATGGCTGGATCAAAGGGAAGCCAGTCTTTTATCACCCTTTGGGCATAGTTCCATATTGCCCTCCAGAATAGTTGGATCAATTCACAACTCCACCAGCAATGAATTAGTGTTCCCACTTTGCCACATCCCCTCCATTACTTTCCTTTGCTGTCATGTTGGCCAATTTGCTAGGTGTGAGGTGATACCTCAGAATTGTTTTGATTTGCATCTCTCTGATCTCTATTTATTTTTCTCCACATGTCTACTAACTCTAATTTTTCTAAGATTTCATTCACTTCTCTCACCTCTTTCTTATTTACTTTTTGGTTTGATTTATCTAATTCGGATAGAGGAAGGTTCAGATTTCCCACTAGTATAGTTTTTGTGTCTATTTCATCCTTGAGCTCCTCTAGTTTCTCCTTTAGAAATTTGGATGCTATGCCATTTGGTGCATACATATTGAGTACAGATATTTCCTCATTGTCTATATTGCCTTTTATCAGGATGTAGTTACCTTCCCTATCTCTTTTACTAGATTTATTTTTACTTTGGCTTTGTCAGATATCATGATTGTGACTCCTGCCATCTTTTTATCAGTTGATGCCCAATAGATTTGGCTCCATCCTCTTACTTTCACCCTTAGCAAATCTACCTTCCTCATGTGTGTTTCTCGCAGATAGCATATGATAGGTTTTGGATTCTAATCCACTCGGTTATTCACTTGCATTTTATTGGTGAGTTCATTCCATTCACATTCAGAATTATGATTACTAGCTGTGTATTTCCCAGCATTTTGATTTCTACTCCTGGTCCTGCCTTTTCTTCTTTCACTATTTCCTTCTATACCAGTGTTTGTGTATAATCAGTCCCCGTAGTTCCCACCCTTATTTTACTTCTCTTTCTACCCCCCTCTTCTTATTCCCTCCCTTATTTTCCCCTGTAGTCTTTTTAAAATTACCCCCCACTGTCTCCCTCCCTTGTACTGCTTCCCTCCCCACCAGTCCATTTTTTACCCTTCTACTCCCCTATATGGCAGAAATCTATTCTCTGCCCCAATGGATTGGATTGTTGTTCCCTCTTTGGGTCAGTTTCAAAGCACATAAGAGTTGAGTATTTCCTATCTCCAACCTCTTTACCTTTCCAGTGTATCGATGTTCTCCCCTCTCCCGCCATGAGCTACTTTGTGACATATCAATTTACCCCCCTTTATTTCTTTTCCCATTTCTTTTAGTATTAGCCTCTTTTTTTTCTTAGTTCTGCATGTGTACATATATATACATATATACACACATGTATATGTATTTATGCATGCACATATCTGTATACCTATTTATGTCTTGTCCTTTCATCCTTTACAGTTTGTCACTGTTCTCTCTAAGTTTAATTCTTCTAGCTGCCCAGGTGATAGCAACAGTTTTTAATAGTTATCAATGACCTCTTTTCTTATAGGGGTACATACCATTTTAACTTATTGAATCTCTTAAAATTTTTTTTGCTGTTGTTTTGTTTTGTTTTTCTTTTTCTCTTCCTTTTTAATTACCTTTTGATGATTCTCTTGAGTTCTGTGCTTAGACATCAAATTTTCTGTTCAGGTCTGGTCTTTTCATTATGAATGCTTGGAATTCTTCTATTGTGTTGAATGACTATACTTTTCCCCCTGTAAGAATATAGTCAGTTTTGATGGGTATTTGATTCTTGGTTGTGGACCTAATTCCCTTGCTTTCTGGAATTTCATATTCCATGCCTTTCGGTCCTTCAGTGTGGATGCAGCCAGATCCTGCATTATCCTCCTCACTGTGTTTCCATGGTATCTGAATGGCTTCTTCTTGGCAGCTTGTAATATCTTTTCTTTGTCTGATAGTTTTTGAATTTGGTTATAACATTCCTGGGTGTTATCAGTTGGGGATTAAATACAGTAGTTGATCTATGGATTCTTTTAATCTCCACTCTCCCCTCTTGTTCTAGGATATCGGGATAGGTTTCCTGAATAATTTCCTGTAGTATTATGTCCAGGTTTTTTCTTTTGTCATGGTCTTCTGGTAGACCAATTATTCTTAAATTGCCTCTTTTCGAACGATTTTGTAAATCCTCTGTTTTGTGAATGAGATGTTTCATATTTTCCTCAATTTTTTCATTGTTTTGTTTTTGTTTTATAGTGTCCTGCTGCCTTGTGAGGTCACTTAATTCCAGTTGTTTTATTCTGGTTCTTAAAGACTGGATTTCATCCCTGGTTTTTTGGTCATCCCTTTCATTCTGGTCTGATTTTCTTTGGAGGTTATCTTTCATCTTCTTCACCTCATCTTTCCTCTCCTTTGCCTTATTTTCTAGCTGGTTGATTTTGCCTTTCAGGACACTATTTTTTCTTTTTAATTCAAGTGCCTCTGTTTCCAGATGACTTATCTTAATTTTTAAGTTCTTTTCCCAATTGTCTTCAGCCTCTCTTAATTGTGTTTTGAGTTCTTCCACAGTCTATATCCAATTCACTGGGATTTCTGATTTATCGTTTGCTGATCTCCCCCTCTCTGTTCCATTTGCTGAGTAGAAGCTGTCTATGGTAGTTTCTTTCTTCTTTTTCTGCTGTTTGCTCAAATTCACCCCATCTTTACACCCTGTATTCGTCTGTGCTCTTGCTCCTCTTGTTTTTTTGGTTTGGGGGCCTCTGTCAGTCTCCCCTCTTGGAACTTAAACAGGAGATCTCTTGGTGTAGTCTTTGGTGGAGGCTTGTTGGGGTTTGAGCTTCCCTGTCCTTTTGAGGCTTTTGATTGGATTAAAGTCCAGCAGTCAATGAGGATGGGTGTGGAGCCTGGGCTTCCCTGAGTTCTGGAGACTTTTGATGGGATTAAGTTTATCTTAGTTGGACTGGGTTTGCTCTGAGTCAGAAACTTCCTGGAAGGCTGGAGCAAATATGGAGGATCTCCACAGCTCTGGCCAGGCTGCCTGGTCTATGCTCCCTCTGTAGCTCCTTCCCTGCTGTCTGTGTTGAATGCTCTGAACTTGGCCAGCCTTGATCTCAAGGAATGCCCTTCAAACCAACACCTTTGCCCACGCAGAAGTTCCTGCTGCTGTTGGAATCTCAGCGCTCTGGCTGGGAGGGGGGATGGGTCCTGGGACCTTCCTTCTGTCTTCCCCTTAAACCTGAGTGTTCTCGGATTTCGGCTTTTTTGGGGGTGTACCTTTTGAATTAAGTCCAGCAGGAGGGTTCCTTGACTCTGTCTTGTTGTTAAGTTTGTTTTTCAGTCCTCTGGGACCATTCAGTTCATGATCGGTTAGGAAGGGTATTCAGAGGTCTGAACTTCTGCTCCTTCTAGGCCACCATCTTGACTCCGCCTCCCGATAATCCAGTATTGTTTTCATATAGTAGATATACCCAATCCAGAGATTCACGACTAAGGGAATCAAATATTGCTATCAAATATGGTCACTGTGACCTCCATCCCCACCAAAAACAAAACAAAACAACCCACTCACCCTTTGAAAACTAATCAAATAATCATTAAAAAAAAATGAAAACATCATCCTAACAGTGTTGTTAACACATAAAAGACTCGGGAGTAAATCACTTTTAAGTATGACAAGTTTTCAAAATGTGTTTCATCTGAACACAGGGAGAAAAAAGAGATTTTTGTGTTATCAGAGATGCCATGAAGAAGGTTTTACCCCTGTCTAAATCTGGATGAATATTTATATGTGCACAGCATGACAACAACAATCACCCTAGCCTGAAGATTAGCACCAGTATTTTCTCTAGTAATTCCAGAATGTAAATCTGAAGCACATCCAGTCTTCAGTCTGAAGAATACAGGGTATTCTTTGTACTTCTGTTTTTAATACCTTGATAGTTATTGTCAGTTTTGTACCATTCTTAATTTTGTTCTGCTTTTCAAAGGTGTGCATCAGAGGAGAGACTGAGATTAATTACATCTATGCCATGTCAAATATCTGACTGCTTGGAAGCATCCAGTGATTGAATTGAACAGTTTAAAAATTCTGTGTTTTTGACCTTGTATATACCAAGCCAGAAGTATAGAAATTCTTTCTGAACTTGGAGAATAAAGCTAATTGGATTACTTATTTTCCTTTTTCATTATTTTTATTCATTTGTTTTGTATCCCTGTTCATAAATTTAGTCATAGATTTTAGAGATGGATGCAATGCTAGAGGCTACAAAATTCACACATTTCATTTTAAGGTTGAGGAAACTGAGGGGCAGAGAGGCTAAGAGACTATCCCAGTCATATATCTCATAAATGCGCAAGGTGGGATTTCATAGGGCTGCCTGTTGGTGTCTTGGTTAGAATGCCATCCCTGGAGTCTGGAAGATGAGGCTTCCTGAGTTAATATCTGGCCTCAGAGACTGACTAGCTGTGTGACCCTGGGCAAATCACATAATCCTGTTTGCCTCAGTTTCTCCATCTGTTAAATGAGCTGGAGAAGGAAATGACAAACCATTCCAGTATTTTTGCCAAGAAAAATTCTCAGATGAGGCCACGAAGAGTTGGCCATGGCCAAAATAGCAAATAACTAACAAAATAACAAAGCTTTCTGATTCCAAGTCCATTTCTTTAGCTATTATTCTATTTTATGGGTTGTGTTTTTAGATTGTGGCAAAATGAAGAAAATGTAAACTATTAATGTGATGAAGTTGATGGCCACTCTGTGGGTCCCTCAGCTTTCAGGTTCTGCTGTAGCATAGTGTCTGGAGTGCTGGGAATGGAGTGAGGAAGTCCTGAGGTCACATCTTGCCTCAGACCCCATCAAAAGTTATTTAACCTTTATTGCCTTCAGTTTCTTTATATATAAAAGAGGCAGCTAAGATGGTGCTGTGGATAGAGCACTGTGGCTTGGAGCCAGAAAGACCTGAGTTCAGATTGACCTTAGACCAGTTGTGCCACCTTAGACAAGTCACCCTGTTTGCCTCAGTTTTCTCATCTGTTAAATGAGCTAGAGAATGAAATGGCAAACAATTCCATTGTCTTTGCCAAGAAAACCCCATACAGGGTCATGAAGCATTGGACACGACTGAACAACAAAATGGGAATAATAGCTTCATAGGGTTGTTTTGGGGATTAAATGAGATAGCCTATATATGGTACTTTACAAACCATAAAGCATTTTATACATGCTATTTATTATTATTATTATTATTAGTCTGAATTCTGCCACTTACTCCTTTCTGAACTTCAGTTCCCGTGTCTATAAAATGACACGATTAGACTTCCTGTTACAAAGTTCTGAATACAAACTGTGAGTCTTATCTCTTTTACCACTTCCATGCAGAATAATGCTGTTTAAAAGATATAAATTTGAATATCAGCATAGAATTTTACAGTTAGATGAAATCATTCAGGTCCTCTAATCTAAAGCCGAACCCCAATAAAGGGATGTCTTTATACAATTGCTGTCAGTCATCTAGATTTTACTTGATTATGATTGGAAGACCAGTCACAGTGACTGGCACTTAATATATATTTATTAATATATACTTGTTAACTTGATTGTTCTTGGTCCACACCTATTGAGCATCCCTGGGAAATTCAGACCATTTAGCTGATTTCACCTATTACAAATTCATGTTGTATAATTGCTGGCACACATTCTCTTTTCTACTCTTTATTGATGCCCTGCTTGATTTCCTACAGTAACTTTTTCAAAACTTTCTTTTTGGCCCCATTTGCCCCTCTGCTTTCTTGCCTCCTATGTCATCTTGATGCCATCTAAAGTAAACTTTCAGTGTACATTAAACCTCAGCATTATTATTCTTTTATCTCCTCTGGTAACAAACAAATAAATATCTTAGTAAGAATAATCTTATTTTATCTTTTATTTCTGTTTACTTTTGTTTATTTCTATGATCCCATTTAATTGGCTATATCTTGTAGAATCCCTAGAGATGATCTACCTTAGTTGAAAAAAAATCTTCCTCATGAATTTATAACTGTAAATAATTCAGATCTTACTTTATTTTATTTTAAACATGAGGAAACTGATCTAGAGCTGAGATTCAAAAATAAGTATTTATATTTCATTTCTAATTTTTTTCATGTTACTATGCTATTTCTTACCTTCTATGGAAATTTATTCTAATAGTTATTCCTTTTGTCTCATTTTTCTTCAATATTGACTCCTTTTCTACTTATAAACATTCTTCTCTATTCTGAAATAAAAAAACAAGTTACCCTTAAAAGCTTTCTTTGGGACTTTATAGCCACTATCCTCTTCTTTTCCTTTCCTTCACTTCTAACCTTGAAAAAGTTGTCTATGCCCAATAACTTCCTTATAGCCCATTTTCTTTTCACCTCTTTGTAGTTGGGTCCCTGCCCCTACTTTGTTGAAATTATTTTCACAAAGGTCAGTAGTGGTTTCATATGTGACAAGTCCATTGGCCTTAATTAATTTTATATTTTTCTTCCTTGACTTTTCTATAGCAGTTGACACTATTAAATGTTACCTCCTCCTCTCCTTTAGAGAGACTACGTTCTCCTGGTTCTTTCCTATCTCATTAACCTTTCCTTCTCTTTCTCTTTTGCTGGCTTCTTGTCTTCTTTCTAGTTCCTTAATGAGTTTCACCCAAAGACTTACCTTTGACCCTCTTTTTTTCTTCATACACTCTTGGTTTTTCCCATGTCCTTTATGACCATGACTTCAAATACTACCTCTAAGTACATGACTTCCAAATTGTTATGTCCTTGATATATCAGCTTAGAACATTTATACTTTGACTGCAAACAGTACATTTCTACTTGGATGTCCCACTAGCACCTCAGTGGTGACTATCTTTTTGTTGACCATTAAGTTCCTTATTTCCTTCCCTTTAAATCTATTCCTCATGACTTCACTGTTTTTACTGTGGCCCCAACATTTGTTCAGTCTCTTTTGCTTAAAACCTTGGTATTTTCTTTGACTTTTCCATTACCTCCCTTATCTAATGAGTTAGCTTAGTCCTATAACTATAACTTAGTCCTATAATTGTTGAAACAATTAGCTGATCTTCATGTTTTTATAGTAGCACATTTGGCAGTAGTTTTGAAGTTTAATTATTGATCCAACTGAAAAGTATAGTAAAAAGAAATTCAGAAATTTGTCTTGTGACTTTGCATTCATAGTTCAGTTCCTCAGTCCTGAGCTCTCTCTTAGGAGATGACATTTCTATCTTGGACTACTGTGAAACCAGGAACTATTTTTAGCTTAATGAAATTTATCTCTTTCAAAATTATATAAGAACACTGCATGCCATATGATAGAGATATTTTGTCTTGTATGCTGTATGTTGATTTTTTCAATGATTGTTGAGCACTTACTATAACAGATTCTGATCTCCAGGATCCAAAAAACCAGTTGGAGAGATGAGAGATATACAAAGAAAGCAATCATTTTTGTCTGTCATGGATTCATTTTTATAACTTGTGAAGTTAAAGGAATGGGAAAAATGGAATTACAGCTGTAATAGTGCATGATTCTAAATTAAGTAACAATATAAGACACGATGTGATAAAAGTAACAATAATTGGGTAGCATTCACTTCAAATATGGTAGGAGAACAGAGAGAGGAGGGAGGTAAATAATGGCTTGAGCCTTTGGAGGACACCTTGTGAGAATTGGGGATTTGAACTGGGCTCAGAATTATGAGTATTTGGATAGGCAGAGAGCAAGGAAAAGTGTATTTCAGGTGACACACATAATACTTAGTACATTTTAGTTTTCTCAATAAACAATAATCAGCGAAAGTATTGAAAATATAATATACAACAGCAATTCTTGTTATATTTGTCATGATTATAGATACTGGTTATTGCATTTCTCTGATATACCTCGTAACATTTGAAAATTAAGGAGGAAAGTTACATGGCTAGAGGGAAATATTTTGGGTGAAAATAAATTAATAATATGATTAAGAGTAGTGACTTAAAAATTTTTTTTAATTAGTAACAATTCTTGAGACAGAAGAGCAATAACTAGGTAAATGGGATTAAGTGACTTACCTAGGGTCACATAGCTAGGACATATCCAAGGGCTGATTTGAATCTAGTTCCTCCTGATACCAGGCCTAGTGTGCCACTTAACTGCTCCAGTAGTGTTTTATTGTGGAAATTGTTTCTATCTTTTCACTTAAAACATTTTTTGATTCAAAGTGTTTATTTCTGGTATATTGAGGGGGAGTTACTTAGACAAAATCTGTTTTCACTCTACTTTTTACACTTTGGTTCTTGTCTTCACTCTTCAACTAGAATAGCTATATAACTTTGGGCAAGTAACAGCCTTTCAAGATCACAATTTCTATAACTGTGAAATGGTAATAATACTTTTCTAACTTACCTTATAGGATCATATAAAAAAAGTGCTTTGTAAGGCATAAAGCACTATTTACTGATGATAACTCACATCTCTATGGCAAAGTAAAGTCCTAAATGCTTTGTAATTACTATCTTATTTGATCCTCACAACAATCCTGCAATGTATTATTTTTATTTTCCTCAATTTACATTTAAGGAAACTGAGACAAACAGGGTCACACAGTCAATAAATGTCTGAGGGTAGATTTGAACTCAGTGCTCTATCCACTATACCATCTAATTGCCTTTCCAGATACCTTGTGGAACAGAAGAAAAATCTTCTACATGAAACTATAGATCTTTTATGTAGAGCTTTCTTCTCTTTTCAAATGATTAATAAATCCAAAATGTTAACTTCAAAGCTATCCCACAGATGTGGTTTCTTGAATTTCTTAATTTGGGGTGGGGTATCCCTAGTCTAATTTCCTTTTCTCTTTGACCACAGCTCCTAAATTGAAGAAAGAAAAAAACGAAACCAAAACTTTAGAACAGATCTATCTGTTTATCTATCAGATGTGTGTGTGTGTATATATGTGTGTGTATGTATATGTATACATACATATGTATATATATGCAAACAAAACAAATATCTACATTGACCATGCCTAAGAATATGTGTCTCACTTTGTGTTTTGAGTCGATAACCTTTTTTGTTAGGAAGTAGGCCATATGGTTTGTTATTGGTCCTTTGGAATACAGTATATTTTGCCATTGTATTGATTAATATTTTATAATGGACTTAACATTTGGAAAATCTGTCTAACACTGAGTGAAAGTGAAACCTTGCCCAAGTCACCTAAGCTCTATATCTCAGGGTTCTCAATGATAAAATGAAGGGTTGTACTTAGTGTTGTATAAGTCCCTTTCAGACCTGAATTTATGTTCCTTTGAGTCTTAGATCTATTTCTCTAGCTCAGTTCTCGCTCCTGAACTTTAGTTTGGCATTATTAACTGTGTATGATCAGGGAGCAGAGAAAGAAGAGTCATATAGGTAACTCGAAAACCAAAATAGAACTGGGCTCCGAATCTCTTTAAGTGTCTGGGCAGGAAGGTGGCCAAAGTTATCAGATGCCACGAAAGAGAAAGGAATGAGAATTGAACTGGGAATAGAAAGTAGAACTTTGATTTCATAGATTGAAAGAATTCCCAGATTAGGACACTCTGTCCCAATTAAGGGCAGCAACTTCTTTATAATTTATTATCTTTTAAAACTGGTTATAGAATGGATAGATTAAGCAATTTGTTTAGGGTCAAATAGACAGTACACGTTAGCAGGATTTGAATCCAAGCTTCCTGGCACCGAGGCTATCTCTGTATTGACTATGCCATACTATGTGTTCATATTAAGAAGTATCATTAAATTTGTCAGGTCAGGGGTGATTGGTAATGTCAGAAGAGCAATTTTATTTGAGTGATGAATGCAAAGGGTTGAAAAATGAGTGTGAGGATGTATGGCAAGTATAGATAACTTTATAGGAGTTTGAGAAAGGGAGATGCTATATAGGAGAGATCTTGAAGAGATGGTAGGATCTAGTAAGGTTTTTTTTTTTTAAAGAATGTGGGAAACTTGTTCATATTTGTCTGCAGCAGGGAAAGGACTAGTTATTACTAGGAGAGCTTAAAGTTTGGAGAATGAGAAGGAATCATAATGGAAGAAACTGACTGGGCAAGACTGGAGGGAATGACATCAAAAGTACATGTAGAGATATTGGCTTGGTTAAGGAAATGGAAAATCTCTATTAGAAACTGGAATAAAAGAGGAGAGAACAGGGGATCTAGGGGGCCTGGGATTTAGAGAAAGGGAGAAGGACTATGGAATAGCCAAGATTTTCTTGTTATAAGTATGAGGTCTTTAGGAGTGATTGTTATGGGAGTCTTGAGGTGATAAGATAAGGTTTGAATGACTATTGAAGGGAGTGAGATAGAGATTCAATTAAGGAGAAGTAAAAGGATGGCTTTGCTGATGTAGAGCCTTTGAGAACAGATAACATGTATTTGTAGTAAACTTGCATTTGTCCTTGTACATTCATGTTTTCTTCTGATTTTATGCAGTATTGTGTGAAAAGCATCAAAAAGAAATAGATAGTGCCTGTAATCCAGGGTTAGTGTTTGGCTAGGGATTGGAAACTAGAGGATGCAATAGAGTTGAATTGCTTTACTGAAAGATAGAGTGGGAAGGGAATGAAATGTAGCTAGAGCAGAAGTGATGACCTGTGAAAATACTGAGGGATGGAGGGATCAGAGATGATGGCAAGGATGATGCATAGAATTAGTAAGAATAAGGTATGGGAAGAGAGTATGATTATGACTGATCAGATAGTAGAATTTCAGAGTTCTTGATCATGAAAGTAGAATTTCTGGGTAATAGCAAGATGAAGGGGGTGACCATTGTTTTGTCTAACTGAGATGGAGTGGAAAAGTCAGCAAGTCCTTAACTTTATATGGAAATTGAATAGACTGAGTGGCCATGAAGTACTGGTTTTTCTTTTTTTTTAATTTATTTTTTTAAATGTAAAACCCTTACCTTCCACCTTAGAATCAGTACTATATATTAATTCTAAGGCTTGAGTGGTAAGGGCTAGGCAATGGGGGTTAAGTGACTTGCCCAGAGTCCCATAGTTGGGAAGTGTCTGAGGCCAGATTTGAACCTAGGACCTCTTGACTCTAGGCCTGGCTCTCAATCCACTGAGCTACCCAGCTGTCCCCAAGGTACCAGTTCTTGAAGGAACATCAGCTGTTTCTTAATATAAAGGCAGGAGTTGGGTTAGAAAAGAAGTCTATAAACTAAGCACTATTCAGTGAGAAAGGAGGGAGAATGACCTGTGGATCAATAGATATAAGCCATCAGGATCTGGATTGGGTGATAAATTTGGATAGAATGAATTTCAAAGTGTGAGAGGTTGTATGGTAGTGGTCCAGGAAGACTCTATAAATGGCAGTAGAGGAGAAGGAAATTTTTGACCCCTTTTCTAGAACCCTTGTGTTAGGAGAGGATATGAAATTAGATGCAATCAGTACTAGGTAGGATGTCTCATTATATAACATCATATATAAGGAAGGATAAATGACTCACCCTATGTGTGTCAGAAAGTAGGAGCATGAGAAGAAGTATAGGGAATTATATTAAGGGAAGGCTATTAATTAGGGAGAGGAAATTCCAGAGGTCACAATGGAATGGGTGAACTTAGCTGTTATGGGGAAGAGAGAATAGGAAGGAGTTGTTGTATAGTAGAAAGGGGATTATTTACTTATAGGCATGTGGGGATTCCATTTTTGTGTTTGTAATAGGAATAGTAATTAACATAATATACTTTAGAGTCTGTGAGATAAACAAGGGCCTCCGATCTTTATTGACAAGATAACAAGTAATTATTATTAATAAACACAACTGTAGGAAGAAATATATTTTTTAATTTGTCAAAGTTGTTCATCCCCCAGTGACTAAATTACTGCATATTTGATCGCACTGGCAGCAATAGCAAACTACTGATATGAAATCATCCAGTTAATTAAATAAAAATTATATTACTGGAAAAAGCTAAATCATCAACTCAACCATGTTGCAAATGCTTTCAAAATCATCTTAAAAACATTTTCACAATTTGTTTATTATATTCATCATTATAATATAATATATTTTAAAATAATGTTTTCAAAATCAGAAGCAATTATATTTGTATTTTTTTAGGCATATGGCTTTAATGCTATGGTGGAAAGAGTACTGAGTTTGGAACCAAGGGAAATAAATGGGTTCAAATTTTAGATTCCCTCACTTATTACCCATGTGATCTTTAGAAAATAATTTAGCTCAAGTCCTAGAGCAGGGAAGTCCTGGGTTCAAATTTGGCCTTGGACAATTAGTAACTAGACAGAAGGTAAGCGTTTAAAAAAAGATAAAGAAAAAAAATCATTTAGGTCTTTCTTTGCAGGGCCTCATTTTTCTTAGCTATGTAACCAAGGGTTAGAATAGGTAACCTGAAGGTAACCTTTAGCTCTAGTGCCATGATCCTTTAACTTCCCTTAACACTCAATTTCCTCATCTATAAAATGAGGGGCTTGGATTAGATGATGTTTAAAGTCCTTAACAATTCTTTATAATGATCTTTTCAGAGAGAGTACATCTTGCTATTCAAGTACCATCTCCAGAAAAGCAGCAATCTTAATACAAATTATCTTGCTGTTTAAATCCTATCTGTCCTTCAAGGCAAAGCCTAAATATCACCTCTTCCAATAAATTTGCCCTAAATCCCATCAGCTCATGAACTGCTTAATTCTTACTGTCTATCCCACATATATGGTACTCCATTGAATTTTACTCATCCTTTGAAGCTTAGCTTAACTGCTACTACCCTATGTAAAACCTTTCCCAAGAACCTCATGTAGTAATAACCTTTCTCCATCTGAGATTTTACATAGTACTTTGCTTATACTTCCTTAATGCTTTCTCTTTTATAATTTTGTAGTCTGGTTATATATATAGATTTATGTGCATGTATCCTCATGTATCTATGTAGAATTAAGGATAATATCTTCTTTAAATTTTGCATTTTTATTGGTATCTAAGTAGAGAACTGCTTAATATATGTTGAATTGATTATTATTTATATTTTATGTTTAAAAATAAAAATTATTCATACTTAAACACTTTTAGAACCTGTGGTTTCAAATCTTTTTGTGTAGTTGTACCCCTTTCACCAAAGCAGATCACAAATATTCCACAACTTGGATGCTTTTCTTAGAGTTTACTATAACCCAAAAATTAATCACAGTGCAACCAGCCTGGTGATGAGGCTCTACTATCTTAGTTAGGTTTGTATTCAGACAATAGAAATACCATGGGTCTCCTGGGCCCATACTTAAGGCTTTTTAGCTTGATAATATCTCACATTGTTTGTGTGAATAACCTTGAATATCCTGGAATGACTTCTGTGCCCCAATGTGATTTTGGAATAGAACTTTACTGGAGGATACAACATTCATATTGCTAATTTTTTTATTTCTTAAAAAAACATTTAAACAGCCTTTATCTTCCATCTTAGAATTAGTTCTGTATATTGGTTCCAAGGCAGAAGAGCAGAAAGGGCCCAGGCAGTGGAGGTTAAGTGACTTGCACAGAGTCACACAGTTAGGAAGTATCTAAGGACAGATATGAATTCAGGATCTCCCATCTCTAGGCCTGGCTCTCCATCCATTGAGCTACCTACCTGTCCCTAAACTCCTAATTTATTAGAAATGTTTCATTCAACTGTTGTGCTAAAAGAAATAATGAACTGGAGGAATTCCATGTGAACTGGAACAATCTCCAGGTATTGATGCAGAGTGGGAGGAGCAGAACCAGGAGAACATTATACACAGAGACTGATACACTGTGGCACAATTGAATGTAATGGACTTCTCTACTAGTAGCAATGTAATTAATGATCCTGGTCAATTCTGAGGGACTTATGAGAAAGAACACCATCCTCATCCAGAGAAGGAACAGTGGGAAGAGAAACACAGAAGAAAAACATTTCCTTGATCACATGGTTCAATGGGGATACGATTGGGGATGTAGACTCTAAACAATCTATATGCAAATATTAATAATATGGAAATGGGTCTTGATCAATGACACATGTAAAACCTAGGGAAATTGCTTGTTGGCTATGGGAGGGGGGAAGGAAGAGAAGAGGGAATGAAGATGAATCATGTAGCCATGGAAAAATATGCTTAATTAATTAATTAAATTTATTTGAAAAAATAAAAAATAAATGTTTTATCATTCATACATCTAACTATTACTTTATTCACTTGGTAGCTATTTATCTGTTATATGCAAAGCACTTTGCTAGAATCTGGTGGAAATGAAACATCTGAAGTTTTATTCAGCTACAAGCAATAGGTATAAATTAATCAAAAACTAAATTAATCAGAATATCTAGTAATCTTTTCTTTTCAAGACAAATTTTAAGTATGTTTAAAAAAATAATCGCCATCCCTCCTTCCAAATTCACAAGTGAATTTTCAGATGCTTTCCAATCTATCTGGGGTCAAAAAGGATTAAAGTATTCTTTTTATGACGGTGGGCCCTGAGCTGTGACTGGTAACTGGAAATATAACTGGGAGCCAAGGACATGACTTCACTGATGCTCATCCTGAATGGAAAGTTAGGACCCCAAATCTTAACAATGAGACAGGAAAAGAGGTAAATTGGATTTAGAGCAGGAAGGAAACTTAGAGATAATCTATTCTATACCTCCTCCATTCCCCCTATCTTAAAAATGAAGAAACAGAGGACCAAAGTTAGGTTAATTTATTTGGCCAATGTCACACAGAGAGTAGAAATGAGATTCAAACCTAGGCCCTTTCTATATTCTATTACCTAGAGTTGTAAAGGGGCTTAGGACTTTTAGAGAACAGAATAAACAACTTTGGATAAGATGAGTGATGTTGGAGAGTGTGGGGTAATAATTAGCTTGATTGTAGAATGGTACAAGTAGTAATAGACAAGGTTGTTGGGGACCTTGATTGCCATTCAGTTTTAAGTACAAGGCAGGGGGCAGGAGGGAGCTACTGATTCAGCAAAATTTGGGTACCAGTCTGCAAATTCTTCCCTGCCTGATCCATCAGGTTCATTGGTTGCAATGGGCAAACAAACCTGTCACCTAGTAGCTAGGCTCCAAGAAGCTGCAGCATGCGCACTGGCCATGCCCCGAAGGCTGATCCTGGTTGAGGATCATGTATAGGCTACAGATGAGGTAGGGGAATGTCTATGCCAAGCATGTAAAGACTTGGCCTGACAGAATGGGCGGAGGAGCACAATTTGTGCCAGTGGCCATGAAGGGCATGTAGGACTTGGTCACACACCGAAGAGGCCAATGCCATCCACTTCATCCTTGGATATCATCAATCATTCTGACTTTTGTCTTGCTACTGGACTTCGACAATTGGAAGAGTGAGGCTGATGCTTTGTGCAAACCTTAAATCCAATTTATGTGCAAGTCAAGAAATCTGTGTCTGTGGTGTAATATTTATTGAGAGAGATGGGGAGAATATGAAAAACTAGGAGATAATGGGAGGTTTGTAGTAGGTATGGAGGAGTTGAGGGGAGAGAGGGAATATTGCGCGGTGATGCAAAGGGGCCAAGACCCAACTGCCACTCCCAGTTGCCTCTTCCCCCACCAACTGTTAGTCTAGTTTCCTTTCCACAGTGGCATCATTGTTCCTTTTCCCAAAGGAAAGATGAACAACACCAACAGCAACATTGTTCCTGTTTGTTCACCATCAGGTCAAGGAAGAGCCACCAATCAGACTTGGATAGGGAGGATCTTCTAGTGGGAGGAGTCAGCATCCAACCTGGAGTGACCTTATGTGACCTTGAGCTCCTTTCTCCTCTTTTTACCTTATATTTTACATCTCTGCATATCTGTTAGGTCTCCAGCAGAATATAATCTCTCTGAGAGAAAGAACGATTTCATTTTTGTTTTTTAATGCCTAGTGAATCGGGTGGAATTCAATTTAACCTCCTTTGACTTTAGTTTCCCAATATTTAAAATGAGAGGACTGGATCAGGTGCTTCCTCCCCAAATCCAAAAGACAAGTAGTTATTTCACCACGCTGGCTTCTCTTCTTAATTCTACTCTGTTTCTTGCCTTAATATAACTAGGCTCTTTCTACCAACCCCCCAATCTTTGAGGAAACAAAGCCCTTTCTTGCTGTTTTCTGGCACTGCCTCTGAAAGCCAGGATAAAGCTGCTCTCTAGGCAGCTCCCCAAAACCCCAAGCTGGTTGCTCTATCCTCCTTGGGCCGCATGCCCAGAAATCTCTTTCTACTCATTTCCTGGGCATGGGGCCAGGTTCAACTTTTCAATATGTTGTCTTCCAGATCCTGCCTTGATTAACTCAATCTGCTGTCCTCTTAACTTATTCTTCTTTCTTCACCTTTTTAGCTCTTTCCAAGTCTTCTCTTTCTTTGTTCAAACTTTTGGCTCATCTAATATCAGCATTTGGAAGGAACTACATTTGCATCAGATAGCTTTTGTCTATTGCATGAAGAAACATCCCCATAATACACATAAAATTGAGAAGAAGGGAGTGTTCCTATTACAGGCTCCCTCAGGAAAGGGGTCTTTATCTTTAATAAAGGTTTTCATGTAAGACCTAAGGTGATAAGGAGTTTTAATTAACACTTAATTGAAACAATGAAAGAGAACCCTCAATTTTTCAAAGTTCAAAGTCCCAGATTAGTCCCATACCAGCTCTTTTTAGAACCAGAGGCAAACTATTTGCAGAGTAGATCATTGGCTCTGCAGTTAGAGAACCTTGGTTCAAACTCCATCTCTGACATTTAGCATATTTGACTTTGGGAAAATCACTCGATATCCCTGGGCTTCAGTTTCCTCATCTGTAAAATGAAGAGCTTAGACTAAATGATGTCTGAGGTCCCTATAATTCAACATTTCTTTGGGCTAATAACATACCTTATAGCTAAGAATTCATTTGATATTTTGAATTTGAGACCCCAAACCCAAGATAAAGTGGAAAACCAATCAAAAACAAAAATGGAAATGGAAATAAAGGAACAGAGAAGTAGTTCACATTCATATCACACTTTATGGTTCGCAAGGTGCTTTCCTTAACAACAATCCTGTGGAAAAAGTAACAAAAATATCATTCCCATTTTATAGAAGAGATCACACAGCCCTAAAGTGGTAAAAAGATTTGCACATGAGGTTCTTTTTTAAAAAAATTTTATTTAATTAGTCAATTTACGACATTATTCCTTGCTTACAAGAATCATATTCTTTCCCTCCCCTCTCCCACACCTTCCCATAGCTGATGTGCACATGAAGTTCTTAAGGCAATGAATTTTGACTTTGATCTCAGGACACACCAAGGTTTCAAGTCTCACTGCCTTAAAAACATCCTGAAATAAAACGGGCCCTGATAATGAGTTGAAATTGTGGGTGCTACTCAGGTCCCCCTGACTCCATTCTCTCACTTTGAGCTCTGTTCCTCCCCACCTATTTGGGGAAAAATCTTACTTGACCCTTCAGTGACCTCTAGCAACTTACCAGTGACTACACAAAGGATGATTTTAGGCCCAAAACATTTGAGAATGTTTGGATAAAATCGGGAATCAAGGATAGATGATAATATAGACATGAACCAGATACAGAAGGTGATGGTTAAGGTGAATTCAGAGATCTGGAACCAGGTGAATATTCCAGAGTTTTAGATTTAGAAGACCCTGGTTCAAATTCTGTCCTTTCTGCTCATTAGATTCCTCATCTAGAAAATGAGAAGCATAGACAAGTTGTGGGTTTAAGGTTACTTCCACCTCCAAATCTTATGAACTATAAAAAAATGGCAGTATCATTCTTTGAATTTTTCATATTCACTTTTTCTGATGGCACAGTAATATTACATTACATTTATATATACATATGTACATATATGTATATATACATATACATATATATATACTTTGTTTACATCTAATTCTAATGTTGGTAATTAATATTGTTGCATATATTCAGAGTTTCTTTTTGTCATCCTCCTTGGCATATATGCCCAACAATGGCATTTCTGGATTAATGAGTAGAATTCTTTTAACCATTTAAAAAACAAACATAATTCCATATTGATTTTCAAAATAGCTAGACCAATTCACAGCTTCACCAGTAGGGTTATTAGTGTGCCCCTCTTTCTGAAGTTTCTTTAGTTTTGCTTTTAGAACCTTTCACAATTAGTTCTAGTCTGCCTATACATTTGTACATGTTATTTGCCCTCTCATGCCCTCTGGTCCAATCAATCTGACTTACTTGCTACTCCTCACACAGAGCATGGTTTCCTTTTTTTTCATACCTTTGAATTTTATTTCCACCCTTATGCCTTAAATGTACTCCTTTCTCACTTTTACCTCTCAGGATCCCCAGATTTCTTTCAAGCCCAGCTAATGTTTTATCTTTCATGAGGCCTTTCCCGATCTTTCCTCATGCCTCTCTCCACATATTATCTTGCACTTTCTTTATATGTTCTTTGCATCCATTTATATTTAGACATGTTATTTGAACTGTTTTTTTTGTCTTTGTATTCTTAGGACCTTTACAGTGCTTGGTATATTTGTTGTTGTGTAGTTGGTTTTGAGTCATCTGATTCAGTGAACTCATTTGGGGTCTTGATAAAGATACAGGAGTAGTTTGCATTTTCCTTCTGTCTCATTTTATAGATGAAGAATCTAGGGCAAATAGCGTTCAGTGACTTGCTCAGTGTCACACAGCTAGTAAGTGTCTGAGGTTAGATCTGAACTCAGGAAAAGAAGTCTTCCTGACTCCAGGCCCAGGTTTTTTTCCATTGTACTACCTAGATGCTTGGCATATAATAGAACTTTAATAAATGTTTGTTGAGTTATTATTCACTGGTTTTTCTTGCCTTCACTCTTTAGACTTCTACTTTTTTCTAACCTTCAAAGTTTTTCAGTTTTTAAAACACTACTATCATTTGCATCCTGATGACATCTAATTTATTGCTGTGGTTTTTGTCTGCTCATACAAGCACCTGTTCTGTATTTCCTGCAGTATTGATACACATTTCCTTTGGATTTTCCAATGACACCACAAATTCATCTTGTCCAAATTCATCACCTCCCTCTCTCTAACCTTTCCATCTTGAAATAACTTTCCTCAACTCCTTCTAAGATATTCATTGTAGAAATAAATGATGCTACCATTTTTTTTAAATATTTCATAAGATTTAGAGCTGGAAAAAACCTTAAACACACAGATTGTCTATACTCTTCATTTTATAAATGAGGAAACTGATGCTAAGTAAATTGACTTTCCCAAAGTCATTTATATGGTAAATATACAGAAAAGAGAGAATTTGAACTATGGTCTTCTAAGTCTAAAACTAGTCTTCTTTTTACCCTTTCAGATCAATCACACAGGTTTACCACAGTGAAATATAGTCTTTAAAAATTCTCCTTCATTATTTATGTCCATCCAATTTGTCTTCAAGTTGTTTTGACTTTCCCATTGAAATATCTCTCATATCTGTCCCTCTTTCATTCATGATGCCACTACATTAGTGCTGACTCTCATTACAATATTATCCAAGCAGATTTCTCACTCTACTATCTTCTGTACCTGGTCTCTCTTGGATATCACCATCAGTCTAATCTTCATTATGTTTGACTATTTCCTTGTTTATTGACAATAGCACCAATAGCAGCAACAACCCTCCAAGTCCTTCATTGGCTACACATTTACCAACACAATAAAAATAATTTCATCATTTCTTTTCTATGCAACCTTATTTTCTACACCATTCCAGAAATTACAACCATCTATTTTAGTCAAGCCCATTTTTTTCATTATTCTATAGATAGAATAAAGAGCAGTGACAAAGAGTAGGTCAAGGCTAGGATGAAGGTGATAGGGTCAATCAGGGAATACTGTAGAGAAGAGAGCACAAAGTGTCAGTGAATGACAGTTTAAATTGGGGATATATCTATCTGAAATAGTTCTTTTTTCATCAGTCATACCCTCCTTCATGTAACACTCTGTTGGGCATCAGTTTGGACCTGGAGAATTCTCTATTACACTGATTTAACTTAGTCTTTCTATAGAATGTTAGAGCAGACAGAGGCTTAAAGATCATTTAATCCAACTCTGTTGTGTCACAGATGGGTAGAATGAATCACCTTTTTAGATTTTTGTTATTGTATAGACCACAATCTTTTTGCATAAGAGTACCTTTACTGAAGAATTATGCCCACTGAAACCATGGGTAAACTGAAGGTAACTTTTTTGTTCTACTTATATCCAGGTTGAATCCATTTTATTTTGAAAAATTTCAAGTATAATTTCAAAGCTAGAAGAGAAAGCTCTCTGAAGGGTGTTTTGTTTATCACATTCCTTTCAGTTAAAGTACCAGAGAAGTCAGGCAACAGCATTTATTACACTTCCCTTCTATCTTTCGTCAGCATTTCACTTTTCTTATATTGCCTTTCCTGAGTCATCAGTATTGGTCTAATGAACTGGAACAGCCCAAGTTGAATGGTAATTACTTATTGAGTTGCTGATAGCTCAGATGAGAATTGGACTTATTAGCTTAGTAATAATGGAAATCTGTGTTTAATGCAGACATTTTAAAGCCATTTGAAATTCTCTTGAATCTTTCTTTCTATGTTATATGTTAAAATGCCATATTCATATTTTAAAATTCTATAGATGCCTGCGTGTAAAAGAAATCTGAAATCTGCTCATTTAAAAATTAGAGTATCTCAGTGAAAAATTAAAGTTTGCCATGGAAAAAAAAATCACAAAAATCCTTCCTAGAAAGAACATAGAGAAGGCACATGGATATGTGTTTATTAAAGAGGCAGAAATGTTCCACATTCCCATCTTTCCCATCTCTCCCTCTCAAGTCTTTTCTTCAGTCTATTGACAGATACATTTCCTTTCTATATGGATCTGGTATGCCACTTTGCCTTATTCAACATTCTTTAGTGACTACTCAGTATATCAGTGGGTCCCTGAAAAATCTGGGAACTCTTGCCCTGGGGCCCCTTGCTTCTTTCCAAGGTTCAGTGTGAGTTGCTTTGAGTTATCCTGTAATCACAGCTAGTCCCCTACTAATGTAATATTCCCTTTTTATAGACCATGTAAGCCATAAACTAAATAACAAGCATTTACAGCATACGAGTAATGTAAATAATGAGAGAATCAAGGAGCAGATTGTGAGATTTAAAATAGTGAAACCCATAAACTGTAGTGAGTTAAAATGGTGGAAGATATAAATTGTGATAGATATAAGAGAGGGTGAGTAAATTTGACTGCAGAAAATATGTTTCACTACAGTGTCTTGGTTTTTAAATCAAATATAAGGTGATCGCCAGGGAAATATTCCCAATTATGAATATAGCCAAGTCAACTGGGTTTTATAGAGATTTTAATTAATACAAATGTGGAATTAAAGAAAAGAGAGAAAGAGAGAAAAAGGAAATAAGTATGAAGGGCCTTAAGCCAACATAGCCTAGACCTGAGTCTTAAGAGAGAGAGAGATCAGTCAGTCAGTCTTTTAACACTCACCACAAGGTCTGCCTAAGCAAGGATTCTAGTGACACCAGGCCAGCTCCATCACAGCTGACTTCACCAGAGAGCCTTCCAGCCAGAGACTGTTCCAAAGGGCCTCTCTCCAGAGCCTCCAGAGGGACAGAGTCCCCTTAGAGGAGCTCCAGCGAGACCTCCTTAGAGATTGTCCTCCAAGAGCTTCCCTTCTCCAGAGCCTCTCTCAAGAGATTCTTCCCAAGCGATCCTCATCAGAGATCCTCCAAAAGGATATATCCTCAAGAGATTCTGCTTTTTCTTATATAGGGGTTTTTCTCCCATGTCACCTCCCCTAAGTCCCTACATCTACCAATCACTGTAGACGCTTTCCAAAGGACTGCCCATCTGAATTCCTGCTAAGTGGACAAATCTCCTCAGTAAGTCTGAACCAGAAAAAATGCTGCTGTGTCAACTAATTTCATTAAGAGAAAACCTCTGAGTAAGTTTTCACCTTTTAGGTCTAAGTAGTTTACAAGTTGCCCCACCTTTATAGGCACTTAGCATCCCATTGTATCAATTCCAAAAATAGGCATGGCTCAAAGAACTCCTTTCCTTTATAAGTATGGTTTTCAAGTACTTTCATTGTTTAGCAAGGAGTTTTCTGCTCTAAAGCATTCTTAAGTATGGGTGGAATAGAGGTCCTCCCATAGCAAGGAGTTTTCACATTCAAGTAGAGTTCTCACTATCTGGTAGGGAATTATTTCAAGTAGGGAATTGGAGGATTCCTCAATGTGGAGTAAAATTTTTAACATTCATAAGTCTGTGAAATTTTAAGGTTTACAAGATTCATTCTCTATCTTCATGCACAAATAGAGATTCTAGGGAGATTATTACTTAAGCTCAACCTTGACCCTACTTATTCCCCCAAAAACCTGGGGAAGGGAAGGAATGGTTTTGGAACTCTCAGTCTATGTGGTAAACAAAACAAAACAAAAATGTAGGGTTCAGTGCTATTCGTCTTATGTATATCAAGATAAGCCATATGAGTAAGTATGGAAAAAGGCCAAAGCCTTAGGTTAGGCTGCAGATTTGTTAAACCTGCTTTAAATCTCTTAAAATCCTACTAGGACTTCTAGGATCAAGGATACCATGGCAATACTATTCTGTGTGTTCCCCTCCAATCTCCCACTTTATCTCCTCAATCCAATAGCAGCCCACTTCTCCATCTCATTTTGTTTCTCTAGCAGCCCTGCTTTTTTTTTTCTTTTCCCTCCCAAATCTGGCACTCTTTAAAACCCTTTCTACTTTTTAATCGGAGTCCTAATAAGATGACATCACTGCTATGCCAGCCTTCTAGAAAATGTAGTCGAGGGATTTCTCCTTATCTATCAATGCCATCTCAACCCAACTGTCATTGAGAAGTCCTGGGGCCTTTCCTTTTTGTCTATGCCAACTACATAAATAAAACTTCTTAGCTTAGAATTCAAGGTTTTTCTGCAACCTGACTCCTTTCTTTTCTTTTTTTTTCAGCCTAAATTTATTTAACTTTCATACATTGATTATATGCCAACTGGACTACTCATCATCCCTTATACATATTCAATTCTTTTCCAACTCCCTGCCTTTGTTCATGCTTGGAATGCCCACATCCCCATCTCTAATGTGTAACGTGCTTCCCATTCTTCAGAGCTCAGCTGAAATACCATCTTCTACATAAAAACTTTTTTGCCCTTCCATTCACAGATAATCTTTCTTTCCCCTGACTTTTTACAATATTTAGTACCTCTAAGTGACATTATATTTCTTGTATTTCATTGTTTATCTCTATTTACACATTTATATATGTATATACACACATACAGTGCAGCATATATGAGTCCCCCCCCCCCCATATCTTTATTTCCCGTTAGATTATCTGGTTCCTTGAGATTTGGTAGTTGGATTATTTATTTTGTAGTTTCCCAATATCTAGAGCAGTGTCTTTCACATACACAGAAGGTGCTTAATTACAGGGTTGTTGAATGAACTATAGTGGTTCCATATCTCCCTCTGAATGAAAACAAGTCTTGGTAAGAAGACTTTGTTTTTAAGTCAAGTGATAGGCTAGAAAATGTCATTGCCAAGATGTGTGTATATTATATAAAAATGAATCAATAGCTAAGGTGAATTTAGAGTTTTTTAGAGCCGAAAGGAACTTTAGTGCAACTTCTACCTTTTTCACCCAGTCTTTCTGTTCTCTGGTTTCCTTAAGTGACTTCCTCATGATTGTACAACTAAGTAGTGTGAGAGGCAGGACTGGAATGTAGATGTCCCACCTCCTAGTCTAGTGTCCCCCCCTCCCCCCCAAGCATTCTGAAATAAACTTGATTTATTTCAGAAAAAAGAACAAAGGTATTTTTAGTTGTGATTAACTCCTGGTCCAGCGCTTTTATTTTAGTAACTGACAGACTTTCTATTTCTTCCAGAAAAGTTTTGGGTAAAGAATATAGCTAATAATCCCTGTTTCTTTATGAGTAAATTGAGGCAGTTGGGATAGATGACCTCCCTACTCTCACATTTTGTGTTCTAACATGTTCTGATATTTTCATTGTCCTTGAGTCATACATGAATGAGAAATCTCAGGGAAAACAAGCAATTATCTCAGTGTTGTGTGCATGTTCTGTAATAGATTTCGCTAGATTTAGCTTTTTCACAGTCAGAACCAAAGGATTTTGCTGCTTGACAGCAATGTACACTCTATGAACAGCAATTAAAAAAAACCAACAAAAACAACTATCAGCAACAACGTTGCTGACCTGATTGCTAATTGCAGTATCTTGGTACCATGTTCTCAGATGCATACTCATAAAGAATGTTAGCCATAAGCACAATAGATATGTCACAAGTCTGAAAAGGGAAAATACACCTCAGTGACTGACAACTCCTTGCCAGCTCCTTAACTATTTAGTCATTTTGCTACCACACTGGCTTGGTTGACTGTAATGACTATTCTGCCAAATCATTTTTTTATTCTTCCTCTTCAGATATAGAATCACACATGTTAGTCAGTGGGACCACACTACAGTTCCTCCAGTGATCACACAGGGATATAAATAAGAAAGAAAAACTTTTCACAAAGCTTTGGATCTCAGGATATTTTCTTGGACTAGGAACTGGGGCAGGTATCTGCCAATAGCTGTCAACTAAAAGGAAATGGATGGGAGCTAATAAGAGGAGACTTTTCCCTCTAATGCTATTGTAAGGGAAGCATTGCAATTTTAATGAGTTTCCTTTCACTGGGGGTAGGATTTCTCCCCTTTTTTGGCCATAGGGACATGTATTTTAGAACATCTACCAGATTGTGTGGTTCTGGATACCAGTGTCACATCAGGTCCATTACATGTGGTGAAATTTTCATTTTTTTTTTACACCTTCCCCCTGAGTATTCAGTTATCATTGCTACAATTAGTCAGTGTCTCAGCCCAAAAGAGTGGTTCCTTCAGATCAAAACTCCATCTTAGAGTGATTGGCCAAACAATTTCTATGACTAGTGCAAGAGTTGAGATGATGTTTAAAATAAATTTTATTTCTTATGAGATTGAATAAATTCTACAAGATCTGATCCTGAAAATAGTCTTTTGTAGGATCTGTAAATATTTGGCTATGAAAACTCAATAGGTCATAGTGGATGGTGAATTGTGTTCCCATCTGTGCTCTGCACTAACTCAGTTTATGAATGAATCACTTTGCATTTCTGGATCTTAGTTTCCTCATCGGTAAAGCGAGAGGGTTGGACTGGATCATTGGCCTTCAAAGTTTTTGGTCTCAGGATGCTTTTCAGTTCTTAAAAATTATTGAAGACTCCAAACAGCTTTTATTTATGTTGGTCATATCCATTCATATAGATATCCACTATGACATCTGTGGTGGCTTTTGTCACCTGACTTTATCCATCCGTCCCTCGAGTACTTTGCCCTCCTTGGCTTACCTTGACTTCTTTCTCCTCATTTCTTTGTGATAAACTGTTTAGTCCTGAACCCTGGTCCTCTTCTGAATCCATTATTTTTAATGCTAGGCATTGGCTTATCCTTGTGGCTCTGCTATGGCATCTGCAGTCTCAGCTGTCAGTCTAGTACCTTGAGTTACCAACTTCCTTTAGCAGAATTTGACACCTCAGTCAGCTGAATCAGGAAATAGTCCTGTCTGCAGAGTTGGTTGCTGTGCCACTTCTGGTGATTCCTGACCAGCTGCAAATGTTTACAAAGGCAGATAACGGGGAGCCTCCATTTTCAGATCAGAGAGCCTCTTGTTTTCTCCTAATCACTCGTGTGACCTCCTATCTTTGATGTGCCTCCTTTAGCCTCTGAATCCCTCCTGTCTATACCTGGGAGACATTCCTCACTCTTCCTGCCTTAGCTAACTCGTGTTTGACCAGCCCCAGGCATCCGATTTGCCCATTTTCTCACAGGGTTTGCTGAACCATGCTTGTCTTGATGGATTCCCAGTTGTGGTTCTTGCTTGCCAGGCCTTCTCTGAATATGACAGTGGGGGTGGTTGGAGTTTTGAAGCAGAAAGAGATACTAGGGGATAAATTATGTGGGAGGATGTCTTTTTCTTGATTTCCTTCTCAAAATATGTGTCTATAAGCATGAAATAACCTGAGAGGGGGAGAGAATGGAATTATTTCTCAAGAGCTTTCTAGGACTGAACCAAAATAATTTGCTGGCACATGTATTATAGCAGAAACTTCATTGGATTTGGGATCAGAAGACTTGGGTTTGACTCCCATTTCTTCAATTTACTACCACTGTGACCTCGAACAAGCTCCTTAACCTCTTTAGGCCTCAGTTTTCTTATTTATAAAATGAAGAGGTTGGACTAGATGATCTTCCTTCTAGTTCTAAAATTTCCTGTTCCAATGATCCATTGTCTTGGAGTGTTAACAGCTTCCCCAAATATTTTGCTTCCAACTATAGAGGAGAGTGAGTTTGTAATGATAATATTGAATCCATCATCAAGTAGAGCATATAAACAGGGTTAGCTGTGCCCTACTTAGCTATAATAACAATAACAATAGCATTTTTCTGGTATTTAAAGGTTGGCAAAGATATTACAATATTATCTCATTTGACCCAAACAACAATACTAGAAAGTGGGCTCAGCACTCTCAAGTGGCAAATCTGGAATTTGAATCCACAGCTAGTGATTCCAAATCCCTTGCTCTTTCACTTTTACTATCCTGCCTCCTCAGTACATTTCTTCAGCCACTATTCTGGTTGCCTTCCCCTGGATAATCTATAGCTTAACAATTCCTTCTTTGGCTAATTCAATTTTAATTTAACCAACTTCTTTAAAGCATCTGCTGTGTTCAAGGAATCAGATGATCTGCTCTGGATCCTAGAAAGATAGAGAATAAAGTCTGTTAGGCAGAGATTTAGGTCTGTAAGGGACCTTATAGATCATCCAGTTGTATATCTTTTTATAATTATATATCAGGAAAATTAAGCCTATAGAAGCCTTGTCTAATGTAATGCAACTAGAAATCCAATACTACTTCCCCTATAATGCCTTGAACCTTTAAATCTGCTTTGTCTCCTCTGATGCTTTAATTTTAACTCTTGTTTCATCCTCACTCTTGGATCCTTTGTACCATAGTCCTCACCCATTAGATATTCCCTTTTGCTTCTTGGTTCTGTGTTGGCTGAATTAGTACTGACTTTTCACTATATCACAGGTCCAATAATCAGAATTCAAGAGTAAGTATGACTCTAGGTCAAGGATGATTTCTCACTTGGCCTCATTTTTTATTTCCTGGTGGTTTTAGTGTCCAGAAAGTATATTCAAGAAAGGCTAGTAGATCTGGAATATATTTCCAAGATTTTAAAAAAAGGAAAAAATGCCTCTAAGTCTTTGTCCCTGGAAGCCATGAACATGTGTGACTAGGCTCCCTCTAGTTATGAACAAATTCCTGCTACTTCACAGCATTTCTTTTCCCAGGGTGTAACTTGCTTTGGCTTGATTATCCTCAATGCTAAAGATACTTTTTAAATTTTTAATTTTTTTATAACTTGCCTTGCCAATTCCTTCAGAAAACATCTTAGAAACTGGGAGATAGATTTCTTATTCACAAATGTACTTGGTAAAATACATAAATGTAATATAATATTAAGCAAAAAAGAGAACTGATTTAATGAATTAGGGATGCATATGCAAGTGCTTTGAAAAATATAACTCAGTGTGTGAAGGTTTTAGAAAGAACACTGAGTCTGGTATTAGAAGACCTGAGTTCTAGCCACCTGGTTTAGCTACTTACCTAGATATATAATTGTAGGACAGCCAAGCAATTTCTCTCAGACCCTCAGATTCTATATCTATAAAACAAGGGTCAGACATTTAGACTACCTTCCTAATGAGGCTGTCTAGAGGCCCCCATAAGGTAATATAGAGGAAGAACTTTGTTACCATGAAATACTGACTAAATAAGCTATTGTTAACTAATAATTATAACCTATTTTTATAATAATTTGTGATATTTATCTTGAGAAAACACTTTAAAAACCTATTATCTGGAGTCCTAGAAGTAAAAGGGACTTATCTGATCTAAATATCTGATCTAAATTTTCAGCATTCTTTTTTGATTCTCACAACAGTACTGAGAGGAAGAGTTCCCAATTACAGATGTGGAAAATGAGACTCAGAAGGTTTAGGTGACTTGTCCAAGGTCATATAGTTTGTATGAAGCAGAACTGGGATTCAAAACCATATCTTTTTGATTAAGGAATAAGTATTCTTTCCAGTATCTTACAACTTTCTCATAAGGAGGTGATGATTTCTCTCATTTCTCTTGTACTCCTATAATATTTTGTTTATGTGCATGTGTGTATGCATAGCTTCTTTTGTTTTTTCTTAATTACATGTAAAATTATTTTTAACATTCATTTTTAAAGAGTTCTGAATTTTTTTCTTCCTCTTGAGAAGGAAAGTGATTTGATATAGATAATACGTGTGAAGTCATGAGAAACATATTTCCATATTAGCAGTGTTACAAAAGAAAACACAAACCAGAAAAAAAGGTAAAGAATTTTAAAAAAGGGATGCTTAAGTTTGCATTCAGGCTTCTTCAGTTCTTTCTTCAAATATAGATAACATTTTTCATCATGAGTGAAGTTAATTGTCTTGGATCATTATATTGCTGAGAAAAGCTAGTGCTATTCCTGTGTACTGTTTTCCTGATTCTACTCACTTCAGTGCGCATCAGTTCATATAAATCTTCCCAGGTTTTTTTTGGAAACCATCTTGTGTGTCATTTCTTATAGCACAATAATATCCTATCACAGCCATATATCACAATTTGTTCAGCCATTCTCCAGTTGATGAATATTCCCCTCAGTGTCTAATTCTTTGCTATCATGAAAAGAACTGTTATAATTTTTGTACATTAAAGTTCTTTTTCTTTTTCTTCTGATCTCTTTGGAATACCTACATAATAGTGGTATTGCTGGGTCAGAGAGTATGCAGTTTTATGGCCCTTTGGATATAGTTCCCAGTTGTTTTCCAGAAAGTTTAGATCGGTTCACAACTCTACGAATAGTGTATTAGTGCCTCAATTTTCCCATATTCCCTCCAACATTTGTCATTTTCATTTTCTGTCATACTAACCAATCTGAGAAGTATGAGGAGGTACCTCAGAATTGTTTTAATTTGTATTTCTCTAATGAAGAGTTATTTTTAAATATTTTTTCACATGATTATTGATAGCTTTGATTTCCTCATCTGAAAACTGCCTATTCATGTCCTTTGATCATTTAGCAATTGGGGAATGACTCATATTCTTATAAATCTAACTCTAGTTCACTAAAAATTTGAGAAATGAGGCCTTTCATCAGAGAAATTTGCTAGATTTTTTTCCTCTTATTGGTTTTGTTTGTCCAAAAGCTTTGAAATTTAATATTATCAAAATTATTCATTTGCTATCCAGTAATGCTCTCTATCTCTTTTTTGGTCATGTAGTTTTCCCTTATACATAGATCTGACAGTTAAGAATTTCCATGTTCCCTTAATTTGCTTATATCTCCTTTTCTGTCTAAATCATGTACTCATTTTAACTGTATCTTGGTAAAAGATGTGAGGTGTTGGTCTATACCTAGTTTCTGTGAAATTGCCTTTCAGTTTTCTCAACAATTTTTTTTCAAATAAAGAGTTCTCGTTCCACAGCTTAGATCTTTGTATTTACCAAACACTAGATTACTGTGGTCATTTGTTACTATGTATTGTGGATCTAATCTATTGCACTAATCCATCATTCCATTTTTTAGCCAGCACCAGATTGTTTTGATGATTACTATTTTATAATATAGTTTTAGATCTGGTACTGCTAGGCCATGTTTCTTTATAAAATTGATTTCCTTGACATTCATGATCTTTTGTTCTTTCAGATAAATTTTGTTGTTATTTTTTCTGTCTATATAAAATAACTTGTGGTAGATTGGTATGGCACTGAATAAATAATTTAATTTAGGTAGAATTATCATTTTTATTATATGGCTCAAAATACCCATGGGCAATTAATATTTCTCCAATTGCTTATATCTTACAGTATTTGTGTGAGAACTATTTTGTAATTTTATTTATATAGCTCCTGGGTTTGTTTTAGCAGGTAGATGCCCAAATATTTTATATGATCTGTAGTTATTTTAAATTGAATTTTTCTTTCTGTTTTTTTTCCTGCTGGACTTTGTTGGTAATATATAGAAATGCTGATTTATATGGGTTTATTTTATATTATGCAACTTTGCTGAAGTTGTTAATTATTTCAACTAGTTTTTGAGTTGATTCCCTAAGTATATCATCATATCATTTGTAAAGAGTGGTGGTTTTGTTTCATCACTTCCTATTCTAATTATTATAATACTTTGTACTTCACCTGTGGCACATAAACCTTATACTGTAATTGTTTGCATACTGGCTTTGTTACTCTTCCCTTAAATTAAAATAAATTGAAACCAGAAAATGAAATGCTAATTCCCCTCTCCAAACCCCAG
This sequence comes from Monodelphis domestica, assembly GCF_027887165.1. Classification (NCBI taxonomy): domain Eukaryota; kingdom Metazoa; phylum Chordata; class Mammalia; order Didelphimorphia; family Didelphidae; genus Monodelphis; species Monodelphis domestica. Next base: position 596,902,544 of record NC_077227.1, on the reverse strand, counting down.
TGAAGTTCCTAGTACAGAGTTAGATGCTTAATAAATATTTGTTGAATTGAAATTGTCTAGAGTGAGTGACAATTTATGTGATATTCATCAAAACACATTAAATAGTCTCTGTATACAATCTTATAATTCTTTACATGATTCTTAACTTGAATTTCCCTTACTTTTATGATATTTAGCAATATTTGTTATTAAATCCTCCATTTATAAAGAATGATATGGGTTGACATTTTCTTGAAGATTCTGCCGTTTCTCTATCCCCAGAGATTGGTACACCCTTAGTAAATGTGAATCCCCTGATGGACAATTGATGATTCAAGGACAGCTGGCTGGAAGGGGCAGTTCCATCAGTATGCATCACCACTAGGGCACTCCAGTCATTAAAATTCATTATAAATGACTCACAGTCCCAGGAATCTCATTTATTTCTCATTCAGCAGCTGGAAGATGCTGCCAGCTGTGAATATAGGGTTTCCCCAAAGATTTTACCTAAGAGTGGGGGGGCAAATAAGTCAAACTCTCTTATGAGTAGGGATGGGATGGTATAGAATATTTATAACTGTATACATTTATGTATACACTCATACATATATACACAAATACAATGTGGACATATATCAGATATACATATACATTATATATGCAGTTTAAAAATATATGTGTGTGTGGATATTTGTTGCCATTAGAGTCACCATTGGAGCTTGGCTAAGAGGAGAAACTGGCTAATTTGAGTCCAGGGAAAGAAGAAAAGGAAAGAGGAAAGACAGAGGAGGGAGTAATTAAGAGAAGGAGGGAGATAATACTTGATGAAGAAAGAAAATATGCATATGTGAATGATATTAGAGTGCCACCAATACTATGGTGACTTTCATTGTTACTGGTTTCAAATCTTCACCCATGAATTGGAGTGAACCATCGTTAACCTGCAGAATTCCATAGTATTAAAGTTAATCAAGTATATGCCTAGCTAGGTAAGGGGCAAATAAGCCTTTGGTAATGGCAAGTAATGGCATCTTTTGGGTGTGAAACTCCCAAAGGGAGAGCTTGATGTTGCCACCAATGTATGATCCATACCAGATCTGTTCAACAGATGATCCATCAAGAAGCTCACCAAGGGTTCAGTAATCCCTATACCTCAGTAATCCTGCTACCTGCAGGGACCGTAGGCATCCCTATAGTGTCAACTCTAGAAATCAGTGAAGCTCCTGTAGACTCTTTTGATGCTGCCCCTAAGGGTAGCTTTAGGTTTGTGCCATAATTCCTGATCACAGCCAGAAGAAATTCATCATTTGGGCAACCTGATCATCTTCCAATACAGCTTAAATACATAGTGGTCAGTGTTTTTAAGCCCTATCTTTTAGGGCTGTAAAGTTTCATGCTATTGCCAGTGAAAAATCAAAGTCCCATCAATAGTATTTGCTTTGTGACTTGAAATGAAGAGGGAGTTTTTCTATTAACATTTTCTATTCCTTTCAAAACAAAACTTTTTGTGTAAATTAAACTCAATTTTGAAGTTCGTACAATTGTGGGGATTCATACAGTATTGTATAATACTTAGTTTTCCTTTATCTTCCTAAATGTCCCCTTGTTGAGAGATCTGACATTCCAAGTTGGTCCTTGATAGAACTGTAAAGGAAATGAAATTTGCCTTTAGTGTCCCCAGGCTCCCCTTTCAGTGTCCCTTTCCTGCTATGTTCTTCTCCCTCTTCAGGCACACTCTCTCATTCCAACCAAAACTTGTTTTGGGGGAAGAATTTGTCAAGTCATTTACTCAATTATGAACTTGTCAGCATGTTACCTTTCCCAGGTATTATACACTTGTAGTCTGAATCATATTTCTAATTGGAATAAAAGGCATTTTATTTTCTTCAAGAGAGTACAGGCAGTAGGAGGGAGATTTTAATTTAGAGACCACTTTTTTCTAGAAGTTTCTTTGAAATCTCAGACCCTAACACACTGATTCGAGAGAAAACTGGCTGTTCTCTACTTTAAAACAAAAACAATAATAAAAAACAATTTTTAGTAAAAAATATTTTTACATCTATAGGATTTGCACAGTATACCTTATCTCACTTGCTCCTCAAAACAGCCCTATAAAGTGATGATTACAGCTGTTTTGGTTTGCATTTTAGAGGTGAAGAAGTTGAAGCCCAGAAAATGTAAGTGATTTGCCCTTAGTCCTATGGCTAATCATCATCAGAGTCCAAAAGCAAGGAAGTAATGTCCTTCTGAACTCTGGATAGGTAAAGTCCCATTTGTGGTATTATATTTAGTTCTAGAGTATTTTATTTTAGTAGGAATGTTGATCAATTGGAATTTATTCTAAGGAGAGTGATGAGACTGCTACAGGAATATGAAAGTATTTCATATGAGGAACAGTTAAAGGAAATAGGGCATGTTTATCTCTAAAAATGAGATGGTATTTGGTAAACAGGATGATTTTCTAAATTTTTGAAAGTTAGTCATGTGGAAGAGGGATTAAATTTATTTTTTATACTTCTAATTGCAAAAGCTAAGAGCAAAGGATGAAAAGTTCCAAGGAAATATATTTCAACACCATATAAGGAAGAACTTTCTAATAATTAGCACTAAAAACGGAATTGGCTACCTTCTGAGGTAATGGATTCCTAGTCACTAGAAATGTACAAATTGTGGTTAGATGATCATTTGTATGTGATATTAGTAAGAAACATTCCACATTAGGTTGGAGTTTAGATTAGACCTCTTAAGGTTCTTTCCAATTTTGTGATACTGAGATTCTATCCTTAAGATTTAGACGAGTTGAATTTTTAGTTGAAACTTAAGAGTCTACTGAAGTCCATGATCCATGTGCTTCTGAGGCTCTTCTATTAAATACAATTCATAATACTTAGATAAATGGTTCCTGGGTTATTTGCATTGGTGCTTTTCCATTTGCATGGATTCTTAAGAGTTAAGACTTCTAATTAAGATCATAAAATGTTCTTTCTTTATGATTCTGTTTTCTTCTTGTTGGAACTTATATTTTGATTATTTTGTAGCTTCCTATATAGTATATGATGTGCCTATAAGATCACCCAATTCACATTGTTTCTTTTGCAATAGCTCATGCTATTAGCCAAGGATTTCTTCTTTGTGAAACAGTAACTTCTCTGGTATGTCATATTTCCTTTCTTGAAGTATGCTTTCTGGCTGGGCTTATTTTCCATAGGCAAGGGATTTCCTTCTTAACTGGCATTCCATTGAGAAGGCAAAAAGACTTCTTGTGTCAGTGGTGAAGGAGAGGGGCTGCAGGATGAGGGAAGTGGAGAAGGTTCTCTTCCAGACACCACATTTTAGGAAGAGCATCAGTGGATTAGGAGAAGAGCCAGAAGAGGGCAATGAAAGACCTTTGCTTGATGCTGATTGGTTGAGAGAAATGTTTGTGTCTTTAAGAATTGTGGAAGGCAAGGGGGACATTATAGCCATGTTTAAGTCCTTGGCATAAGAAGAGAAATTAGACTTGTTTTCTTTGATTTCAGAAAGCAGAACCAGGAGCAAAAACTAGAAGCTATAAAGAGCTACGTATTGGTTTGATGTTATTAAAAATTTCCCAACAATTAAAGTCAAAAGTAGAACGGAATGTGCCAGGAATTGACGAATTTCTCTTCATGTAGGTCCTTCAGCAAAAGTTTGGATGACCACTTATGGGGCAAATGGTAGATGGCATTCTTTTTCAGGTATAGATTGGACTAGAGGGCCATTGAGGGCTCTTCCAACTCTGAGATTCTGTGAGTCTGTTAATGTTTCCAGTATTCTTAGTTGAAACGTGGGACAAATATCACTGACACAATGATATTTAGATTTTTCAGGAGAGTCATTTTCTTTGTGTATTATAGGTTAAATAGATTTTTGTGCCTTGCTCAGGGAACACAGTCCCCATATGTAACATTTTATTGTATCTACAGGAAAACTTGACATTATCGAGTTCGAAGCAATTGACTTTTCTGTCTCAGTCTTACAAATTGGGGATCACTTGTTTTGCATTCAGAAGAGACTAGGGAGGGAGGTTCAAATGAGAGCTATTCACAGTTTTTGAAGGATTGCCATGTAGAAAAGGGATTTTTTTCCTACTTGACCCCAGAGGACAGAATTGGTATCAGTGAATGATTACAGTGGCACATTTGGCTCCCTGTAAGGGAAAACTACCTAAAAATGTGTTTTTGGTTAGTCATATTCAGTTGTGGCAGACTCTTTGTGACCTCTTTTTCTTGGCAAGGGTACTGGAGTAGTTAGTCATTTCCTTCTTCAATTCACTTTGCAGATGAGAAACTGAGACAAACAAGGTTAAGTGACTTGCCCAGGGTCTCACAGCTAGTAAAATGTCTGAGGCTAGATTTAAACTCAGGAAGAGGAGTCTTCCTGACTCTAGGTCTGGCACTCTATCTACCTCACCATCTAGCTGCTTCACCTAAAAATTAGAACCCAAAAGAAGAATAGACTGCTTTGGGAGATAGTGTTTCTTCCTCATTAGAGGTTTTCCAGCAGAAACTCAATGACCACTTGTGGATGTAGTGGAGGGGATTTTCAATCACATATAAGTAAGGTTGGACTAAGCTAATCTCTAAAGTCAGTTCTAAACCTGTGATTCCATGATTCTATGACTTGTACACAGTCACTTGACTAACACCAGACTCAAGACTAAAATTCAGATCTTCTGATACCTCCAGATGGTTTTCTGTGCCTCAAAATAAAACTTCATTGTTTCCAGGAAAATGTGATCAAAATGCCATATGAAAAAGATATTTTTGGAGCTGTGGATCAGCTGGGTCCTTCCTTTTCTGTTTTTGCACTGATAAAGAACAGAGGCCTGTTTTCTATGTGGCTTTATACTCTATGTTCTTTTATTTCCCCCTATTAGATTATGAATTATATGAATTGTTAGAAAAGAAAGTCATAATGCCCTTTCTTGGTTGGGGATTGATGGGTAGTGGGGTTTGGTGGAGAGGGCCTAGCCTTAAGCCCTAGTGATCCTGCTTTGTATTGCCAACAGGGGACACTGAGGGGAAATAGGTGGATGCTTGCCTGGAACAGATTGCAAGGGGAGGTCTGGGCCTGTCAGGCTTAGCTGAGCATTAGACCTGATCATTTATCACTGTCAGATGGAAGTGGGGGGAAGATGCACTGGACCATTCCTGCTCATCTGCTGACTGATGCTGAATGCAACCTCTAGGCAGATAATCTGCCATCATGGGGGCATGTGCAAGCGTGAGATATTATATCACAGACTGCAGTGCTGCTCCCTGCTTAGAGCTCCTGACATCTTCACAAGGAGAGAAGAAACAAGGACCTCTCATGCTGTGCTCCTTCGCTGAAGCACGTGCTGCCTCATTTCCATGGTTTTGTATAGATCCGTTCGTTAAAACGGATTTAATGGTGTATTAGAGACATACATCCAGGCTCAGGAATAATAATCCGATCCTGATGATAGGATGAGAAAACACCACTCTGTGTTTCATGCCTTAATTTAATTCCCAGGACTTGGATACGCTGCGAAGCGCTGATTATTTTAATACCACAGAGCTGACATTGATGAATGCAAGGAGGAAAGCCAATAACTTTGTGAACATCTATGTGAAAGTGACAAAAAAAAAAGTTTAAAAAAAGTTAGCCCGTGAAGGGAGGGAATAAAAAACAGTAAAAGATAGTATAGGATTTCAAAATAAAGGCTGCTTAAAATTAATTTGTAGGCATCTCAAATGTATTTTAGAATCAATACAGAAATCATAGCCTCTTTGAAAACCACAACAGCTATATTAAAGGTCTTTAGAACTGTATATTTTTTACTAAAATGAAGATTTTCATGCTTGAATGCATCTTATTTTAAATTAGGTGTTAAATTGGTTCACAATATTTTATTTTGATACTCATTACAAATGACGAATCACTAGTAACCAGGGGAACACTTCATAGAGGTCAGATGGAAATTTTTCAATAAATTAATATAATTCTAATAGCTTCTGAATTAGACATTGTTGTTAAGAATTATAATTATAGCAGGAGTACAGAAATTAAATCAAGTCCTTAGAACAATGAAAAGAGAGGTAATAGCTAGCTGTCGTTTCATTAATAATAGTGATTCTGGGATACACGTTAGTATAGAGAGGATATTGGTGTTGGATAGGAGTACTAGAGCATAAAATTCTTATTGGATAGATAAAGAGACTAAGGGTCAGATTGTAAGCTTGGGCCAGTTTCAGGACTCAAGCCCCAAGCCTCTTCACTTCTAGACTAGAATTCCTTCCCCTGCAGAGTGTTGAGAGCAAGGCAAGGGGACATTTTTTTTAAGGTCCTGCTGTGTGCTAGGCACCAGCTAAGCATGCAACAAATATTATCTTATTTGATAATATTTAACAGAACCTCAAAACAACCCTGCAAGATAAGTGCTTTTATTATCTCCATTTTACAGTTGAGCAAACTGAGGCAGGCAGAGGTTAAGTGACTTTCTCAAGGCCATACAGCTGGTCAATGTCTGACTCCAGTGTCTGACGCCCAGTGCTGTATCCACTATGCCACCTAGCTGCTTTAAAAGCAGATTGCTAGTAAACGTCCTGCATCTGGTTTCACCAGGTATACATACACATACCACTACTAGCACAAAGAGAGCCAGCACAAAGTAAAAAAAAAAAAAACAAAAACCTGGGTTTAAGTCATATCTCTAGGATAGATGGGTGACCTTTAGCAAATCATTTGCTATATCAATATTCTGGGCAATCATTTCAGACTTTTAAGTTGCAGAGAAGAGGCTGACCTATGTTGAGAGAGGTAGTTTCTTTACCCAAGAGTTTCTTATACTGATTAAAATACAGTTTTTCTTATTCTGGGCCTTCCTATTCCTAGTTCTTATCCCTAGTTTTCAAACATGCCTTAAAATAAAACTTTATATTAAACCAATTAAGAATATCATTTAAAATAGTAAGTAGCATTAAAAGCATACAATTGAGGAAAGATTTTAAAAATATAAACTTGCCAGTATAATTTGACATCTTTCTGACCCATTTTTAACTTTTCTTAATCACCAATTAATATAAGCCAAATCAAGTATGAGTTGAAAATTTACTTTAAATAATCCAAAACCTTTATACTTTAAGTCAAAAGTCTTCCTGAGGGTTATTTATTTACTGTGGTGTTTCCATGATTCAGACCAATTTGGAGTCAGAAACCTTTGTCTTTGTTTTTAACATTTAAACTGCTGAGTATCTAGCTCTGTCTTTTTCCCCCCTCCCCCTTTATATTCTTTTATTTGAACTCGTCAGTTCCCATGGATTTAATCAGTTTTTATATTAATTGTTTTTAGTCAACAAATATCTACCTTCTCTGTCTCCACCTTCACCCCTTCTCATTGAGAAAGGGAAAAAAAACCCTTCTATTACAGACATGTATAGTCAAGCAAAACACATTTTGTCAATAACAATGTCCAAATATTCAGATTTCTTTTCTATAAAAAAGATTCTCAAACCTATTTATCATCCCACCTTAACCTCTCTACCGACTTCCAGTCTCACATCTCCAAATGAATACTGTAAATCTCTCAGACTGGTTATCTCATGGCCATATTAGACTCCTTGTATTCAAAACTGAATTTATTATCTTTTCCCCCAAACCTTCCCTTCTTTAGAAATCTTCTGTTACCACCCTCTCATTCACCTAAGCTCACAAGCATATTCTCAAGTCCATACTGTCTTCACTCTCCTCCTCTTCCTTTCCTGCCCATATCCAATCTGTTGCCACGATGAGTTGATTTTACCTTTTGCATTATCTTTCATATATGTCCCCCTCTTTCCTATGACACGTTCACCAAGTGCCATTGCTCTTTGGTTCAAACCCTCATTAACTCCTGCCTGAACTATTGCAATATTCTACCTTTTCATTCCCTGCTTTAGTCTCTTTCCCTTCGCTATCAAAGTAATCTTCCTAAAGTTCCAGTTTGACCATGTTACTCTCCTGTTAAATAAACTCTAGTGAATCCCTATTGCCTCCATGATCAAAAATGTTTGATTTTAAAGGTCTTTATAACCTGTCCCTCCCATTACTTTTCAAATCTTTCTTTTGCTCTTGAATAACTCTCCTTGTGTAGTGTTTGTATAATCTAATATTGGTATATTGCTATCATGTGCCTTGGCCACATTCTTCACAAATTAATTTTCCTAGCTCCTAAATTTCTATTGCTTTTCTCTTTCCTTCCTAGTAACAGCATTTTGGTCCCCAGAACTATGTGTTGTTATTTTCAGTGTTTTCAAAACATTGCCACTTCCCCATTGTCAAGTGGGAACTGATTTTCTAATGAACACTGTTGAGTGAATTGGGGAGTAAATGGCCTTGGAATGGACCTAGATCCCTGGGGGTGCCCCTAGATTGATGATAATCTAGGAGTCAGACAGATGGTTCTTGGGTGATTTGGATATAACTAGATTCCCGCTGGAACTGAATTGGCTTCTTTGATAGGAAGGGCAAGATCCCAGACTGTCCAGCATAATTCCCTACAATGAGGCTACAAGTTTCTGGTAAATTGTTATTTGTGTAGGCAGATGTGAAATATACCAGGTTAAGCTATGGTCTAGGTCACATGGGGAATTAATTCAAACAAGAAAACAGTGCCTCCGATATGGGGCCCATTGTAATCTCTGTTGTCAGGCAACCAGCTTGTCTGTGTGGTTCCATCAAAGATAACTAAAGAATTTCAGAAGAAAAGCGTCTCAGACAGTAATACTCATGTCTCCTTCCTCCACTCTTTACTGAAAGGAAACTGACCAGCACTTCATCACACCTTGAGGTGGGGCAGCACGATGTTGGGCATATGGTCAATAAGGGAGGGGGCCATATCCTACATGAAATATATCCAGTAATACAATACAAAATACAGCCCCTATTCCTGAATGCTTTCTTAATGTAGTCCAAAATCACTTGGCTACTTCACCACACTGGTAATTGGTAGTTGCCTACTAGTCTCCCTGGCCTTCTCCAAACTTGTCCAGTCGTGTTTCCCAGCTATAGTGCTGGAGAAACAAATCTAAGAGTGACATAGTTTCTGCCTGAGGACTGAAACCACATGGTTACAGATAAGTAAATACAGAATATGTCCAAAGAAAGATACAGTCTTTGTGGGCTAGAGGTTATTGCTGTAATAAATGAGGGAATCATAAATTTAAAGCTGGCAGAACTCTTAGAATCATCTAGTCTAACTCAGTCATATTGCAGACTAATGAAACTAAGGCCCAGAGAAGTTGTCCAATGTAAGATATTAACCTTTTAGAGTATGTATGGTTTCAGGAATTCTTGTCACCAGACCAAGACTATTAAATCTTGTTGACCAGCATATCAATTTTCCTATGGAAGGTAAAAAAATTTATTCACATAGCATTTGTTAATTGACAAACATTTATTAAACACTTACTCCATGCTTGCCACTGTGTAAATATGAGAAAAATGTCTTCCTGAACTCAGGGAACAGAAAATAGGTTAGTTTGATTGTAATGAGGAATGTATGAGTAGAAATAATATAACAAATCCAAAAACGTAGGGTGGTAAAAGGTCAGATTATACACTATTTTAAATGCCAAAATGAGAAGTTAATATTTTATTTTAGAAGCAATGAAAGAGAGTATAGAGAGTGACATGGTTGGTCTTGTGCTTGAGGAAGATTATTTAACAAAAGTGGAAGATGAATTAGAAATAGAGACTGAAAGTGGGAAACCAATTCAAAGGCTTTTGCAGTAAATCCAGTGAGAAGTAATTAGGACCTGAACTGGAATGGTGGCTTTATGAGTAAGGAAAAGGGGAAAGATGCAAGGGATGTTTTGGAAGTAGAACTGATAAAGCTTTAAAAATTGATTAGATATAAGGCCAAATGGGAGAAAGAAGAGAAGATGATGGAAAGGAAGTCATAGTGTTCCCAACAGAAGCAGGAAAATTTTGAGAGCATGGTTTAAGGAGGAAGATAAATCAGCCCTAGGTTGGACAGTTTGAATTTGAAATAAACAATGAGTCATCCAGGTTGAGGTTATGGATATTAAATGATCATAGATTTAGAGCTAGAAGGGATGATCGTAGAAGTCATCTAGAAGAGCTCTGTAATTTTACAGATGAGGAAACTGAGGTTAAGTGGCTTGCCATGTTCACACATGTAGTGCAATCTGTATATCTGATGTAAGGTTTGAACCTAAGGTCCTTGACCAGTTTCAGATGCCTTTCCACTATTAGTGTTGGAAAAAGACTATAGCTTAGAAGAGAAATTAAGATTAGCTATGTAGATTTGGTAGTCATCTCCATGAAGATGATAATTAATCTCATGGGCATTGATAAATATTCGGAGAGGGAGGATGTAGATAGAGATCTCCTTGTCATCATTGCAATCACTGTGCTTTCCTACTTAATGGCAAATAATAAAACAAAATCAAATACTGTGTAAATGTTTTTATCTCCATTATCTCAGCTGATGCTTATGCTTTCTGTGACTGATAAAGTACTAGCTAAACCGAACACCACTCGTGCATAAATGATTATTTTACTTCTGAATGTATGTGACTTCTCAAAGGGATGACAGTGTGCTGTGGTCCAGAATAATTCAGTAGTGCTAATGCATTTTCCTTTTACTAGTGAGGAAATTAAGTCAGTCAGGCAGTCAGCTAGCATTTTATCAAGTGCCTCCTATGTGCTAGGCCTTGTGCTAAGCACTGGGGATACAAAAAGAGTCAGAAGACAGTCCCTGCCATCAGGGAGCTCACATTAAAATTAAAGCTTGGTCCAACTCATATAGCTAGTATGGGATGAATCTGTCAATTGAATTTAGGTTCCATGACTCCAGTTCTTTGGCATTAATAGATACTATCTCATTCAAATATACTACCCTTCTTCTTCCCTACCATTTTACTCCTTATGAATTTTTTCTAACTCAGGACAGTTTGCTGGCAATGAGATATTTTTATAGCCTAAGAAATATTGATGATTAATGTAATATAATAATAATAGCTAATATTTACAGAGCATTTTAAAGTTTGAAAAACACGTTAGAAATATCTCATTTTAGCCTCTTAGCAACCATGGGATGTAGTGCTTTTATTACCCCATTTTACAGATGAGGAAACCAAGATATGGAGTGGTTAAATGACTTGCCCAATGAGGATTTGTGACTAGATTGATTGTCTCTGAGACCCCATCTTCCAGTTTTAGAATTATGGTTCTATGAATTCAGGTTTGAGGAATTTGAGAAAGCATTCAGACTGGAACCTATATTTTTTGTTTCTTTAAGGAGAATGTGGGACTTGCTCTCCACCATGAAGAACAGTAGATGAGAGAGAGAAGGGTTGGGGGGCTTATGGGGTGTTTGGGAGGAGCATCTCTGGAGTAAGCCAGGTTTACTCACCTACCTTTGGTGTCCACCTGTTCCCCAACTCTCACATCTGACTTCAAGAAGAAGTAGGACTACAGTAGCCATATCCCAGTAAAACCATCTCAGTAGTCGGGTTAACCAGATTGAAGGTAAGCCAATAAGCTTCAAACCCATGGATGAGGCCGTGGGGATGTCTAGCCCCAAGCATATTAAGACTTCCCCAGGCAGAATGAGTGAGAACAATTTTTCCCAATAGTCATTAAAGTGAGTCTGAGGAGTGCTTAGAGCTTGGTCAGACATGGAAGATGCCAAGGTCATGCACTGCATCCCAGGCCATTACTGGTTGTCTTGACTTTTGTCTAGCTACTGAACTTTGATGATTTTGGAAGAGAGTGAGACTGACCACTTAAATCCAGTCAAGACATCACCCCATGACACCATTGGTCCTCTTCTAAAATGAAGGATGAACAACAGCTACAATTAAATATCTCTGGCCCTCAATTTCTTCATTTTAAAATGAGAGAGTATAATAAAACTCACAGGCTTTTTGCAAAGATCAAAGTGTGGCAGAGTGGAAAGAGTGATGGATTTAGAGCCAGAAGCCCTAGGTTTGAATCCTAGTTCTGTCACTAATTGGGCAATCATTACCTTTCTGAGCACCTGTTCCCTTGTCTGTAAAGCGAAAGAACTGGTTTAGATGATTTTAAAGAGTTCTTACTCTAATTCTATATTACAAAGTGTTTTGTAAACTGTAAAGTGGTATTTTGGTGTCATTGCTATTAAACTATTACTTTAGCATCCTTTAGTGGGCAAGAACACAAGACCAGGAGTCAAGAGACCTGAGTTTTAGCTCTATATCATCATCATCATCATCATCATCATCATCATCATCATCATCATCATCATCATCATCAACAACACCATCATCATCACTTCCACCACCACCACCACCACCACCATCACCATTATCACCATCTCCACTACACCAACAATCATAATAATAGCTACCTAGCATTTATGTATCTCTTTAAGGTTTGCAAAACACTTTACAAATGTTATCTAATCTGATCCTCACCACAACCCTTGGAGATCAATGCTATTATTATCTCCATTTTCACAGATGAGAGAACTACATCCTACTCTTCTCACCTCCCACATACTCTATAACCCAGTAATACTGACCTGCCTCACACAAGACATTGCACACCTGCAATGCATTTCTTCCCCATCTCCATCTCTTGGCTTCTCTGGCTTCCTTCAGGTCCCAATTAATATTTATTCCACCATCTTCAGGAAGCCTTTTCTGATCTCCCTTAATTCTTTTGCCTGCATCCACTGATTATTTCCAATGGATCGTTTATGTAGATTGTACGTAGTTGTTTGCTGTGGCCTTTCCCATTAGAGTGTGACCTTCTTTAGAGGAGGGACTATCTTTCCCTTTACTATGTATCCCTCAGGGGCACTTAGTACAGTGCTTGGCACATCAGTGTTTATTGACTGGCTAAGGCAAACATAGAGATTAAAGTGAATTGCTCAGGGTGACACAACAAGCTGGATGAACTTGGGAAAATCACTTTCCCTCTCTGGGGACCATTCTGCCCCATTTGTGAAAAAGAGGGGAGTGTGTATGATACCCTCTAAGAGTTCCTTTACTTCTTTTATTCTGTAATTACTTGATTCCAATCTTAATGGTAGTCTTGCTTCTTAGCTTCTTGTCCCTGAGAACAGAAACATGTAAATCAGGATAATCAAATTCTGGGAAGCTTATTCTATCCTAGTTTTTCTCAGGTAGAAAAAGGCCTCTTAAATGAAGTAGATACTTATTATTGATATTAGTAATACCACCATATTTTTATAATGCTTTATACTTTTCAAAGCATTTTATGTCTATTATATCATTAACCATTTTGTCTGAAAAGCTTTCCTAGGTTTTTCTCTCAACTAACATTTAGAAGTAATATTTTTAATAGGATGTATTTGGTTTCCACATATTGAGAACGCAATGACTACACACTACAACCTCCTGCCACAGCCACACTTCTTCACCGGGAGAGTTGCCCTTAGGGCTTTTTACTTCTTTTTTGTCATTCTTTCTCCCTCCTTCTCCCCTTTCCCCCAGCACTTGCATTTCTAAACATTTTGCTTTCTCTGCCACCAAAGCAAAAGGAAGTAGCACTAGACTGGGAATTAGGAGGCTTGGGTTCAAATCCCAGCTCTGTAATTGATTCAATATATGACCATAGCCAAGTTACCTCAATTTCTTTATTTATAAGATAATAAATTGAGAGGCAAATAGGTATTACAATGGATAGAACAGTAGTCCTGGAGTTCAAAGGACCTAGGTTCAAATCTGGCAACAGATACTTCCTAGCTTTGTAACCCTGGGCAAGTCACTTCACCCCAATTGCCCAGCCCTTATGCTCTTCTGTCATGGAATTGATACTAAGTCAGAAGTTAAGGTTCTAAAAAAAATAAAATAATAGGTTATCTTGATGATCTCCAGTAATCACTGAGTCTATTAAATGTATAATTTTGTAGACTTAGATACTAAAAAATGCATATTTTATGAAGCACTTTTATGAATTTATAAGTTCCTTTAAAGTTTATAACTAATTTCTTTGCAATAATCCCATGAGGTAGATAGTTTTAATAAGATATTAAGTAACCTCCCCAAGGTCACACAGGTAATAAGTGGTAGAACCAGGATTCATTCCTGCTCCAAATTCAGCCCTCACCTCCACTGCTGTTTCCTCCATTTCAGGTCAGGAGGCTGCCAGTTTTTGTTTTTAAGCCAAGGTCCAGAAATTCAAATCCCATTTTCAGATACTATTTTTTAAGCCAGCCTCTGCCCCATACTCTTCAGTTTCTTCCTCAGGACTTCATGATCCTTCACATTTTCTGTGTTCCTTCTGGTGGTATCATTTGGTATCATCAATTCACCAGAAGTGCAGTAATCATTTGTTTCGAATTGCCTTGATGAGTACTCTTGTCATATCTTGGATACATGCCTCACAGACTTTTCTGTTCTGTTGTTTTCAGTTTGACTAAATTGACCTTAGTATCCCTAAGCAGCGATACCTCCACCATTTTCTATTTTTCCTTTTACCTTAATTAGGTAATCCTTTATCTTTTAGTTTGCATGGTTCTATTTTATTTTTCTTTGGTAGTCAAAGGGCTACTTGTTCTTCAAGGCATCTAGAGTCTTCTTTTTTAGGATGTTTCAAATTTGCTTTTTAGTCCAAGTGCATAGTTGTCTTTTTCCTTCCTTTCCTTCTCCATTTGTCATTCTTCCGCTCTTCAACTTCCTGACAAAGTCCAAGTTTCTGTCACTTAAGATATTTTCTTAATTGATTGCCTTTTTCCACCTATCACCCCCCCCCCCCCCCCCCCCCCCGTGAGAACCTTGAATGTAGTAGTCAGAAGTAGTCTTTGATCCTTCTCAGCTTCTCTTCTGGGAAAGCAAGCAGCCTTTATTTGGAATATAGTAGCAATCACTTGACTTTGGCAGAAATACAAACATATTACACTTAATGCATGTTACTATAGGATTTTCTTGCTCTCCATATGGATTGAGATTATCAGACTTGTTTTTTGAATAATTAGTGGTTCTTTACAATGCACCTCTTAAGTAGTTGTTATAGATTTTTACAGTCCTTTATCATCTTTTAGCTTCTTGACATCTACATTTAACACTGTTTCCTTTTTCTCAGAAATTTTATCGACATTTTTATTTCCCTTCTTAAAAAAAAACTTCTAATTTATTTTACCAATTTTTTCCTTATCAGTTTAATAACTTAAAAAATTTATAGTTTGTGTTTTTTTATTACTTGTCTTTTCTACTGTCTTTTCCTTTTCTTTCTCAAGTTCATTTCTCTAGGTACTTACTCCACATTTCTTTTGTGCTCAAAAATTAAATCTGCTTTCAGATTTAACCCATTTCTCCTCTATAGTTTTCACAGAAGCCAATCAATTTTTTTCTCAATTCCTATCAAACTTCTTTCCAGATTAAGTATATAGCCTTCCATCCCACTTCTTGCCCTGACTCTTACACTCCCTAGAAGATGGTCTTTGTTAATCTTTATGGTTATTTTCAAGCATTATGTTTCAATAACATTACCTTCATGCTATCAGAGCACCCTTCATGCTATCAGAGCACTTTCCTAGATAGAGACTCCAATTTGGAATCTTCATTTTTTTCTGTATTTGTAACAATGGGAATGAAGAGGCATATCTTCTTTGTTGTTTTAGGAGGCAGGTGAATACAAAACCCTCAGAGTCAATGTGGCATGCTGCTTGTGATCATGAGCAAATTATTTAATTTCTCAGAATCTCAGTTTCTTCTTTGGAAAATGAGGATAGTAGTAATTGCATTACCTCCCTCTCTGAACCTTAAAGTACTGTATAAATAAATGGAAGCTAATGTTATTTTTTTAACAGCTTTAATTGCTTCTCCTTTTTCTTCTCTTCTCATTTGCCTCCTCTGTATTTTTTCTTCTGCTCCCTCATATTGCCTGGAAACCAGGCTAAAGGCGAGACAGTGTGGGAATCTGACTGGGCAGGATTCATTGGCACCCAATCAAGAAGCCTTTGTCTGCAAAAGTCCCTTCAAGGTAGAAGAAACAAAGATGGAAAAGAGGCCAAAGCTGCTGTAGTCAGTCACCAGGACATAGTTACTCAAATATATACACAGAGATTTATTTATTCTTTGCTAATAGATTAGTTTTCCACTCTGCAGAATGTCCATATTCATTATGTATACAGAAAAGTGAGGCTTTACAACAATTTAACTAGTTTGCATAGTTGCAGTTCTATTTTTTGTGCAATATAGTAGACATGTTCCTGAAAGGATGTCTATAATTTTATGAATATTTGACATGCAGTAGTGAAGCTTGCTATTTAATAAATTGGAGTGAACCTGTTTATAAAGCCAATGAGAAGCATTGGCATACAGTGGAAATAGGGTGGAACTTAAAGTCACAGGACCTGACTAAGAATCCCCACCTTGTCACGTGGCTCTTTTGTGAGCTTAGGCCAGTCACTGAGTTTCTCATGGCTTTAGTTTCTTCATCTGTAAAATGAAGGGGGTCAACCAGATGATTGCTCAGGTGATTTCCAGCTTTAGATCTAAGATCTAAAGGAGAATTTTTTTTTGTCACAAGTAATTATCCTTACTCTATTTGTATTTTGAAGTTTTGTATTTTAAAACTTTTTGTTGTTCAGTCATTTTCAGTCATGTTTGACTCTTTGTGACTACATTTGAGATTTTCTTGGCAAAGATACTGGAGAGGTTTGCCATTTCCTCGTCAAGCTCATTTGAGAAATGAGGAAACTGAGGCAAACAGGGTTAAGTGACTTGCCCAAGGTCATACAGCTAGTAAGTATCTAAGGCTAGATTTTTAACTTAGGAAGAAGAGTCTTCCTGATTTTAGGCCCAACACTCTATCCCTTGTACCACCTAGCTGCCCTATATAAAAGGGTCTCTATATGAGAGATAATCAGATCTTTCAATAATAAGCATATCACTTAGCAAGTTACTACTTTTACAAATAACATAATAGAATGTAGGATCTGCTTCAAACTGAGTTCAAATCCTGTCTCATAGACTCCAAAGTGTATGGCTCTGAGCAGATCACTTAACTTTCCTATGCCTTAGTTTTGCTATCTATAAAATGGTAATAATAACAAAACCCATCTGTTGTGAGGATTAAATGCATTTACATATATAGAGAGCACATCGAAAACATTAAAAAGCCTTATATACATACTTATTATTTTTATCACAAGTGATTGTCTCCTCCCCATTTATGTTTTGAAACTTTGAATGTTAAAATGTGAATACTCCTGCATCTTAAACTGAGATGAAGAATAATTAGACCTATTTAGCTGTTATGTCATGCAGTAAGTTGCTGCTTTTTAATATAAAATTATAGAATATAGAGCTATAAGAAACCCCAGAGATCATCTAGTTCATCTAGTCCACCTTACATATTTTTATGGATGAGAAAACTAAGGTCAAGGAGGTCAGAGAAATGCCTACAGTCTGAAATAGAAGCAAAATCCTAATTCAAACCCAAGTCCTCTGACTACAAAAAATGCCCTTTCTACTAGACCCTATCAACTTTTGTAACCTACCTACTTTCCTCCCTCCCTCCCTCCTTCCCTCTCTCCCTCCCTTCCTTCCTTCCTTCCTTCCTTCCTTCCTTCTTTCCTTCCTTCCTTCCTTCCTTCCTTCCTTCCTTCCTTCCTTCCTTCCTTCCTTCCTTCCTTCCTTCCTTCCTTCCTTCCTTCCTTCCTTCCTTCCTTCCTTCCTTCCTTCCTTCCTTCCTTCCTTCCTTCCTTCCTTCCTTCCTTCCTTCCTTCCTTCCTTCCTTCCTTCCTTCCTTCCTTCCTTCCTTCCTTCCTTCCTTCCTCCCTTCCTTCCTCCCTCCCTCCCTCCCTCCCTCCCTCCCTCCCTCCCTCCCTCCCTCCATCCCTCCCTACCTCCCTCCCTCCCTCCCTCCATCCCTCCCTACCTCCCTCCCTCCCTCCCTCCCTCCTTCCTTCCTTCCTTCCTTCCTTCCTTCCTTCCTTCCTTCCTTCCTTCCTTCCTTCCTTCCTTCCTTCCTTCCTTCCTTCCTTCCTTCCTTCCTTCCTATTATAAAGGTGCAGAAATGGGAGATGGGGTGTTATTAGTAAGGAATAGAGAGAAGTCCAGTTTGATTGAATTTGAGCGTAGAAGGGAGAGGAATATCTAGTGAAGATAGAAAAATAAATTGGATTCAGATCGTGAAGGGCTTTAAAAACTAAACTAAGTAGTTTATATTATCTGAAAGGCAATAGGAAGCTATTTGAATTGGTTGAGTAGGGAAGTCAAATGATTAGATCTGTGTTTAATGAAAATTACTTTGGCAGCCATGTGTAGGATGGTCCAGAATAGTGAGAGACTTGAAAAAGGGAGACCAAATAGAAAGCGACAGCCGTCCCTTACTATATTGTGGTTCACTTATCGTGGCCTCACTGTATCGAGGGTTAAAAAAAAAATCAAATTCTGTATTGTGGAGTTTTTGTTATATTGTGGAATTTGGGGGATGAATACTGTACTGTCCACAATGGAAATGAGGCAAATTTGCCAACTTGAGATTGTACATGGCACACTATTGGCTGATGGAATGAAAGGTGACCAACCACAGTGATGTTTTCTATATCCTGGGGGCTGATTGGCTCAGTGGTATCATAATGGCCTCTAGACTGTAACTCCCACAAAAGGTGAGGGATAACTGTATTGCCATAATCAGTAAATTTCCTGTGCATCTCTTGGCTCTTTTAGGGTCCCAAATCAGCTCAGAAACAGATATTTCTCTGCTTCTTCCCACTCTGAATCTGACTACCATTATATATAAATATATGTCATATACATGCATCAAGACAATTTGATCTGAAAAACAATTTATTCATCCACTTTTTGGATCCCCTAAAGTATTAGTGACTGAAGACACTTTGGTCATGTATATATGTTTATAGTGCTTTATAGCCTTCACCATGGGGCCATTAGGATATTTTAGTCATTTCCTCAATGACCTTTTTATAATTCTTTACTTTTTCTATCTCTTCATGTTCATGACATGAATAATGTTATTAAAGTGATCCCTCATCTGTATGTATTTATATATGTATATGTGTGTATATATATGTACATACACACACACACACATATATATATAATATATTATATATATATATATGAATGATTTATAAACCCTTCCCACTTTCCTATAAACCTTTCCCTTGCTCTTATAAACACTGAGCCAATCAATACCCAAGCTACAGAACACAGCACTGTGGTTGGTCACCTTTCATCCCATCAGCTAATAGTATGCTGTGTACAATCTCATGTTGGCAAAGGTGGCATACTGCATTTCCATTGTGCACATACATTGTAATATTCATCTACAAAATCTTGCGATATAGTGAAAACTCAGCAATACAGAACTAGATTTTTAAAAAAAATCCCTTGATGTGGTGAAGCTGTGATAAGTTAACTTGATATAGCGACTCAATACAGTCAACTGTATTAGAAAAGTAAAGCTAATTGAATAGTCAAGCTTTTGTTGTTATTAGTTTTTGTTGTTGTTGTTGTTGTTGTTGTTGTTGTTGTTATTATTATTGGCTGTTGTGATTAGGAAGATGAAGAATCATGGATTTCCTTGTCACAGTTGTAGAAACTAAATGTAGAAACTAAATGTGGTAAACCTTATCCTTAGACTACAGCAGTTGACATTCAAAAAATCACCCATTATGGTCGAGTTTGATTTTTATCAGACTCAAGGTTTAGAAAAACAGGCAAAATAATATATTAAGAATAAAGTAATCCATGTGATTATCCATACATTCAGAAAAAAAAAACTTTTTGAAAAAGTATAACACTTTTATATACTAAAAAGCCTGAGTTCAAATTCAGCCTCAGATATTTACTAGCTGTGTGACCTGGGCAAGGCACTTAATCTCTGCCTTAATCAGCCAAAGAAGAAAATGACAAACCACTCTGTTACTTTTGCCAAGAAAATCCCATGGACAATATGGCCCAGGGGATCATGAAGAGATATGGATCTGAACAGCTGAACAACAGCATGCTAAAAATCCTACTAAGTATAGGAATAAAGGCATTTTTTAATATTATAAAAATATCTTTCTAAAATCCTAAGTAAGCATCATATGCAATAGGTTTAAACTAGAAGATTTTCTGTTTAATGCAGGAATGAAGAAAGGATAACTCCTTTTCTTGCTATTCTTCAGTATTGTACTGGAAATGCTAGTAAAACCTCTTTGTTGAGAAAGAATTTTAAGGGGCTAAGGTAAACAAAGAGAAGATAAAATTATTCCTATTTGCTGATGACATTATATTTACTTAAAAAAAAAAATCCTAGGGAGTTGGTAAAGATCATAACAGAGAAAATAACTGTAGCAAAATTGAAGGCCATAGTGGGCAGTTGGGTAGCTCAGTGGATTGAGAGCCAGTCCTAGAGGCGGGAGGTCCTAGGTTCAAATCTGGCCTCAGCCATTTCCCAGCTGTGTGACCCTGGGCAAGTCACTTGACCCCCATTGCCTAGCCTTTACCATTCTTCTGCCTTGGAGCCAATACACAGTATTGACTTCAAGACAGAATGTAAGGGTTAAAAAAAAATTGAAGGCCATAGAATAAATCCACAAAATCTACATTTTTTAAAATCATGGTAACCTAACCCAAGAGACTATAATAGAAAGGGAAATCCTATTCAAAATAGCTATACAATGTGCAAAATATTTGGGATTTAGTCTACCAAAGCACACAACATATTTGAATAAATTTAATTACAAAGTAATCCTTAAAGAAATAAAGAACAATTTAATTAACCAGAGAAATATTTAGTGTTCGTGGCTGGGCTATGCCAATATAACAACAATGGCAATGTTATTCAAGTTAATTTATAGTTTTAATACCATACCAATCAAACTCAAAGAGACATTATAGAATTCAACATAATAATAAACAAAATTTGTTTGAAGGAACAAGATGTTATAGACTATCAAAGGAAATAGTGAAAAAGATAAGAATGAAAAGAGAATAGGACCTTCCTCATGCTATATGCTAAAGTAACAGTCATGGAAATAATTTGGTACTGGTTTAAAAATAGAGAAGTAGATAAATGGAACAGATTAGATAAGCAAGAATCAGAAATAATAGAATATTGTTTGCCTTGTTTTTCCAAATGTATTTTAAAGCCTTTGAAGGCAAAAGTCATGTCCTACTACAGTGTCTAGTATGATGTAGATATTTAGTAAAGCCCCTGAGACTTAGTAAACTAAGATTCACATGTACTAAATTAAAATATTAAGTTATTATTTTAGGTCTTACTTGCTTATTTATTGGGAAATCATAGTATAGAAAATATGGTGCTAATTCACTCCAAAATCAAATTGGGTAGTTGGTTTAGAGTTCAATAAGACTAAAAAGAACATTATCATATACTTGACTCATCATTGTAAATGATCATGTCAGGTTAAATGAAAGCAGGTGAATACTTGAAGTCCTTAAACGAGCTTCTTATCACTTTTGAGAGACTATTCCCTATCCCCAGTATCATGGACTAAGAAAAAAAGAACATTAATAATGTTCTTTGTATATCAACCTCATCTTTGAGACTTTATAGGCATCAACATTTGAAGAATTGTAGGATATGGTGGGATGCTGCCCTGTTTGTTTTTTGAAAATAAGGCCCTAGAATGATTGATTCCTATCACCATATTTTTTTTGCCTCAATTGTGTCTGAATCCAGACTTTGATAATTTAATGGATCTGTGTTCTCATATTCTTCTTCCATGAGTGAAAATCTCAGCCTGTCCTCACCAAATTCTCTCTGCTGACTCTTGTATATGTACTCCTGTAATCCATCATAGAAGGTCTAGTTTTGAAGACTTTTCAACTAGGTCTAATAATTTTTGGGGTACCAGTGCAGCATTTTGTGCTGTCCATCTGTTATATTTTGTCCTTTTCGGAAAACTAGTCTACCTCCTTTTCTTGCTCCATTCCTGTGCTACAGCACAGGTCTGACTATGTCAATACTTCCCTCCCCTCAACTTTCTGGGGGGAAGTCTCCCCATCACCTCTAGGGTTAAAGAAGCATCAAATCCTATTTGTCATTCAAAGCCCTTTACAACTGCATTTCTTCCTAACTTGTCCGTCTTCTTATACCTTCTTTGCTCCCAGGTACTCTTTGATCCAGTGACACTGGTCTCTTCTCTGTTCCTGGAATAATATACTTCCGTCTCCTGCCTGGACCTTTTCATTGACTGTCCCCTGTGCCTGGAACTTGCTCTTCCTCTTTTATCTCCTAGTGTCCATCCCTTTTGACATTAATGCCTGTCCTCCATTGATTATCATATCTATCTTGTGTTCATATACTTGTTTGCATATCTTCTCCCACATTACACTGAGATTCCTAGAAACAAGAAAAGCCTTTGTGTCTGGTACATAATAGATACTTAATAAATGTTTATCAACTGACTTCATTAATTGAATTTCCTACTCCTTCATGCAATAATGCATAAACCAACCCACTTTCTTCCTCCCCTTTAAAAATAAATGTTATTGACATATTTTGTTTTCATATCATCAAGGGGAACTCCTTCCCCTTCCAGAGAGCTATCCTATATAAGCAATAATATTTTTAAGAAAAAAAAGTGAAAAAGAGGAAAAAAATCAGCAAAAACATTTCAATACATTGAGTAAGTCTGAAAATGTATGAAATGTCTCACACTGATTGATAGCCCATCTCTCCAAAGAAGTGTCTTCTCATATTAATTCTGTGACTCCAAGAAGCCAAAACATGTTCATGGCCACAACATAGTAAAACTTATCTGGGCAGACAGAATGTAACTGACAGGCTTCAAATCCATCTGTGAATTGGGGGGATGCCTACCCCAGGCATGTGTAGGCTTCCCTTGGCAGAATGGGCAGATGGGGATGATTTATTCCAGCTACCATGAAAGTGGCTAAAGTAGGTGCTGTGGAATACTTAGAACTTGTTCAGATATGGAAGATGCTAGACCATTTTCAGTCATTTTCACTTTTGTTTTTCCACTGGACTTCAAATGATTTGGGAAGAGAGAGGCTGACCTCTTTGTGAAACTCTGCATCACTTAAATCCCATTCATGTACAAGTCAAGATATCGCCCTGTGATGTAACTGGCCCTCTTTGAAAAGGAAGTACAAATCACAACAGCAATTAGTTCTTTCAAACTATAATCATTTGTATTTTACAGCATTCACTTTTGATCATTTTTTGTGGTTTCCATTTACATTGTTTTAGTTATTTTCTATATTTTCTTCCATGCTCTAGGTATTATTTTGTACATCTTTTCACATAGGTCTTTCTGTGTTTTTCTGTATTCATAACATTTATCATTTCATCTAGCACAGTAATATTCCATTATATTGATGTACAAGAGTTGTTTAGCCAATGACCAATCAATGGGTAACTACTTTATTGTTGCTATATTTCACTGCCACAAAATATGCTACTATAAATATTTTGGTGTATATGGGTATTTTCTTCTTATTAAATTCTTCTGTGGAGGTTATGCTCAGCAGTGAGAATGTCAGGGTTGAAGAATATGGATGCTTTAGGCATTTCATTTGCATAATTCCAAATTATTTTCCAAAATGGTGATACTGATTAACAGATGGACCAATAACAGCACAATGTGATTATCTTCCTATAATTATTTTCTTAAAAATAAAACTCTTACTTTCCATATTAGAATCAATACTGTGCACTGGTTCCAAGGCAGAAAACTTTAGGCAATGGGAGTTAAGTGACTCACCTAGAGTCAAATAGTGAGGAAGTGTCTGAGATCAGTTTAGAACCCAGGACCTCGCATTGCTTAAGCCTGCTCTAACTCCCCATAGCTACCTAAGCACCCCTACTATAATCCTTTCAGTAACAACTATTCTTATCTTTTGCTGTCTTTGTCAGTTTTCTGGGTATGCAATGAAATCTCAAGGTATTTTTGATTTGCATTTCTCTTGTCATTAGGTTATTTGGAGGATTTTTTCATATGGTTATTAATAGATTGCGATTCTTATTTTGAGATTGAACTGCTTGTTCATATGCTTTGATTACTTATTTATTTGGGATTGTCTTTTGGTCATTTATATGTATGAATATATATTCACATACATATGTATACATACATATGTATATATATATTTTCTCACATGTACACACATTTTTATTATGTGTGTGTATGTATGTATCTATATATATGTAATTCTTTAAGGGCATATTTTTGTGCTTTTAGAATCAGAACTAGAGAATTTGGCTTACTGACATTTAAAGCATCTGTCAATATGTATTTATGAACTTACACTTAATATTTTGCATTTTTTTCTTTTTTTCCAGTCAAACATCATGTCAATGGAACTAGGACTGTCGAACCTTTCCCAGAGGGAACACAGATGGCTCTATTTGGTAAGATATCAAATCTGGAAGGAAACCCAAATTGTGTGGAAAGAATGAATGCCAAGTTTTTTAGTTTTAGCAAGGGCCCTCAGGGTTTTAACATTTGGACTGCTCTAGATAAGTCATTCTGGCCAACAGAAAACTATTCTGGGTTTTTAATAAATTCTGTGGTTAGGATGTAGTTATAGGTTTAGGTATTTTTTCCTCATTTTAATAAGCCAATCACTAAATTTTTAATTTACTTTTTCTATATCTGTACTTTAAAATAACCTGGTGACTTGGTGTTTCTGTTTTTATTTACAGAAAAGAAAAAGAATGATTTTTATGTTGAGATCATATGGCCCTATTACTTTGATTGATCATTGAAATAGTTTGAATTGCCATTCTTATAATCATCCCCATAAAAATATTTCTATTGTTTTGAGTTTATTAATTCATACACTAATTTTTTTCCTAGCATTTAGATTCTTCAAACACTGCTGTATTCTAGGATAGAGACGAAGACAAAGCAATTTATATACTTGCAGAAGTACTCCTTTGCTATTGGCCTCTCTTGCTTAGCTCTGCCTTTAAAAACATTTTATTAAGGGAAACATGTATATAAATAAGTTATATATATATATATGTATATATAAATAAATAAATAAAGTGTATTGTGGCTGGAGATAAGTACAACAAGGAATGGGGTTGAATAAAGGCTTCATGCAGAAGAGGACATTTGACATAAGCATTGAAGAATGCTAAGAGAATAAAGAGGCACATGTGAGAGTGAAGAGATGTTGTTTTCTTCTGTGAGCTTTTGAGTCTCCTTTTTCATTTGGCCCATTTCTTCTTTCATTGCTTTAGTTTCTCTTCCACATTTTTCCTCTGCCTCTCTTAATTGATTTTTATAATCCTTTTTGAGCTCTCCTAGAATCTGGGACCAATATATATTCTTCTTTGAAGCTTTGCATGTGTTTGCATTTACTATCCCCTTCCGTGTCTGTGCCTTGCTCTTTGTCTCCATAAAATGTTTCTGTGGTTAGGCATTATTTTTGATATTTGCTCATTTTCCTAGCCTTTTTCTCATTTTTCTCTCTTATCTTAAAGATGGGCTCTGTTCTCAGGGTAGATAAGTCACTCTCTTGAACTTCAGTTCTTCCTTGATGCTATTCTTAGCTCTATTTCTGGAATTCTGCAAGTTTCAGTTCTTCTAAGGTAGTATGGTGTCCTCTGGACTGGGAACTTTGAAAGATACCTTCTACTGCTAATTCAATCACCCCCTGAGACCGTTGATGGCTTGCAGAGTTCTTACAGCACTATCAGCTGCATTATACTGGGGCTCAAAGTCTAGCCTTCGGCTCGGCCAGGGGCTTTTAGCCTCACTCTGAACTTGATCAGGTCAGTCATAGTGTGGACTGCCTTTTTGGGTTTTTTAACTCTAGGGATTGCTTGGTCTGGGCTCCCACAGGAGAGTACCCTGGGGTCTGCCTTGTGCTGGAGATTAGGGCCTAGCCCTGGGCTTACACAGATTAGAAGTGCCCACAGACTGATTCAAACTGGGATTTATGTCTTCACTACAAGCTTGGGCTGGGGCTCCTGGCCTCCCAGATTAGGCATGCTCTGCAAATCGCCTCACACCGGGATTCTGGTCCTTTCTGCAGTCTTAGCCTGGCATTTGAAACTTTACAGGTGTTTGGGGGTTGGCTTAGTTGGCTTAGTCAGGGTCTCCGGGTCTGGATCTCGTCTTGAGACCAGGTTCCAAACCCGGAAGACTAGATGTGGGGTGGAGGGACTTGCTGTTGGCTTGTGCCATACATCTTGGTGTAGCCTCCTCTTCTGCTCCCCTTTCACTCCAGTGAACCAAATGCTTTCTGCCTACATTTCAAGTTATTCTCTGCATGAAAGTTGCTTCACTCTGTTCCCTTGTTGGTTCTTTCATTCCAGTATTTGTTTTGAGGCGTTAATTTTGGTAGGAGAGGTTTCTCAAGGTGGTTCAAGCTTTTCCTTCTTCTACTCCATTTTCTTCATCTCCCCCCCCCACCCCCCAAATGCTTGTTAGGGATGTGGTTGAGTATGAAACTTTTTTAGGTATAGATTAGATTAGATGGTTCCTGAAGTTTCTTCCAACTCTGAGAGCCTTTGATTCTTTGAAAGTATAGACTTTCAACATTCTCCTAAACTAAAGGAAAACAAAATTAAGAAATTAAAACATTCTCTTGAATGTCCTTTATATCCTTTAAACACTCAGGCTCATTCCATGACCTGTTGAGATTATGGAATGGGATTCAGGTATAGGGAAACATTATTAAGTAGACTCTATTCAGTAGTCCTTTATTCATACCTTGTAGATTTCTGAACTTTCCCCCCACAACATCATTTTTCAAATTTCTCTTTGTTTCTTGAGATCCTTTTTCCTTTGTTCCCATTTCTCATTCAGTATATGATTTTGTTTCTTACTTTGCTAAAAACAAAACAAAACAAAAACAGAACAAACACCCTCATTTACTCATTCTTGACCTACATAGATCTCTCTCCATGCTATGTATGTCCTATCTCCATTTTTCCTACCTGATAACCTTAGAGGAGGAAGTTTTTTTGATCTCTGATTTTAACTCATTAACCTGTGTTCTCAAATTCATTGCTTGCCAAATCTGAAGGGCCTGCCTCCCACAGGGAAAACAAAATAATAGAAAGCAAAGCAAAACCAAAAAAAACAAAACCTTTCATTTGACCTAGATTCTCTTTCTATTTGTGGTCTCATTTTTTTTTCATTCTTTTTGATGCCAAATATCTGGAATTTATTATCTAATTTGCACTTTTGTCTTCATTGCCTCACCACCCATCTTCCTTCTTTGTCACTCAACAAAATTTCTTTGACTGTAAAGTTCATGGTCATACCCATCTCTTTCTAAATTTTTTTTCCTCCCTTGCCTTTCTTTGCACATTACATTATCCGAGTTCCCTCTATATTCTCTGTCTCATCCTTTATTTTCTCAAACACTAGGTCCTTATTTTCCCCTCCCTAATTGTGGATGTCTGTAAGGCTCAGCCTTTCGCCACACTCCCTTTTTTCTCTAAACTCTCTCAGAAATTTTTCTTTTTTTGGTTGTCATTGTTGTCTTTATTTTGAAGTCTACAAAATCCACTCCATTAGCCTCAAACTCTCATCCAATTGCTTCTATGACATTTCTACTTATGTGTCTGTGGTCACTTCTTACTTACCATGTACATATAGATGTGTCAGTCCATTGACTGCATGAGCAAAACTTCCTGAATTCTGTCTGAACCAGATTAAAATGTAATTAAGAAATGTTTATCAAAATGAAAGAAAATACAAGATAACATAAATAATGTTTGTTTGTGGTTTTCTAAGTCAATATGCAGCCTGCAAGAATCTGTTTCTGTTTGAGTTTGAAATCACTGATGTAGAAAACTAAATTCATCATCTTTCTTAAGCTGTTGCCCCTATTTTCCTGTTTCTATTAATGCTTGTATTTTCCCAGGTTCCTTGGTGGAATATTTGATGAAATCTTTAATGTTATATTTAATAGTCTTTCTTTTTCACCTCTCATATTTAGTCAATTAGCAAGACTTTCTGATTCATCCTTCCTAATGTCAGTTGGTTCTATTCCTACCTCTCCTTTACAAGTATCAACACCCTAGTTCAATGTCCTGTCCCTTTGCCTTAAAGATTATTATTTAGCAACCTCTCACCTAAGTATTTCCCAATTGATATGCTGCTGTACATTTTAACTAATATTACAGTACATTACCTTCATTATGTTGTTTCCCTATGAAACCAACCAGTTTTGCATTGCTGCAAAATTGCCATTCTTGTTCATGTGAATTCCTATGATGTGACTTCATTCCATCTGTTTAACCATAACCATTTCCCATTGAAAACTTCCATTCTAGATATACTAATTGTTTTTTAGTCATTTTAGTCATATTATGTCCTGGTATCCCAACTATAATCAATTAGTGTTTATTGAGTACTTATTTTGTGTGTTCCTTTCTATCCCATAAAATTTACTTATTGTCATGCTCCCAATCACAGGATGATGTAGTCTTTTATACTTTCCTTCCTCAAAAATGTTTTGCTTCTGCCTACCATTTCCCCCAATCTGCCCTCCCTTTTATCATTTTCCCATTTTTCTTATTCCCTCTCCCCTCCTACTTCCTTATAGGGTAAGAGTGTGTCTTGTGTTGTTTGAGTGTGTATGTTATACCTTCTTTGAATCAATTCCAAGGAGAGTTAAGTTGAAGCATTTTCTTCCCCCCCACCTTCTCCTTTATTATAAAAACTCCTTCATACCTTCTTTATGTGAGATAATTTTCCTCATTCTACCTTTCTCTTTCCCTTTTCCCCAGTGCATCTGTCTTATCCCAACATTTTTTGGCAGCTATCATCCCATCATACTCAACTTATACCCATCCCCTCTGTTTTATACTTCTACTTGTCATAGTAATGATCATATTCTCATTTATCTTCTTATGTTTCTCTTGAATCTTGTATTTAAAAGTTAGATGTTCTATTTAGGTTTTTTCTATTCAGTTTTTCATCAGGAATGTTTGAAAGTCCTCAATTTCATTCAATATCCATTCCCTTCTCCCAAGAATTATACTTAGTTTTTCTGAGGTGATTCTTTGTTGTAATCCTAGCTCCTTTACCCTCCAGAATATCACATTCCAAGCCCTCTAATTCTTTAATATAAAAGCTGTCAAATCTTGTGTTATCCTGATTGTGACTCTATGATATTTGAATTATTTCTTTTTATTATTATTATTATTTCTCCTTGACCTGAAGCCTCTGGAATTTGGCTATAATGTTCCAAAAAGTTTTCATTTAGGGATTTATTTTAAGAGGTAATTGGCAGATCCTTTCCAATTTTGTCCTCTAGTTCTAAGTCGTCAGGGTAATTTTTCTTGAAATGTGATGTCTAATCTTGGGCCATAGTTTTCAAGTAGTCCATTAATATCTTAAATTATTTTTCCTTGACCTATTTTCCAGGTCAGTTTTTTTCCCAATGAGATATTTCACATTTTCTTCTACTTTTTCATTCTTTGGGGGTTTTTTCTCCTCCATTGTTTCTCAATATCTACTAGACTCATTAGCTTTTATTTATCCAGTTATAATTTTTATGAAATTATTTTCTTCATTGAGTTTTTGTGCCTCCTTTTCTATTTAGTCAGTTTTATTTATTTAAAACTCTTACCTTCCACCTTAGAATCAATACTATGTATTGGTTCCAAGGAAGAAGAGTGATAAGGGCTAGGCAATGGCGGTTAAGTTACTTGTCCAGAGTCACAGAGCTAGGAAGTGACTGTGTTCAGATTTGAACCCAGGACCTCCTTTCTCTAGACCTGGCTCTCAATCCACTAAAGCACCTTGTTGTTTCCTTCTTATCCAGTCTTTTGACTTTTAACTTTATGTTAAAGTTAGACTCTGTACCTAGTCTGGATAGGGCACTGCTTCCAATCTTTAGGTTTTGCATGCTGCTTTTTTCAGAGCTAGTTCTAGGAGACTATAAATAATTTTCAGTTCTTCCAAGGTGATATGGTCTAAGGGGAGGTGTAGTCACTGCTTTTCTGGACTGTGTTCTGGTCTGTGAGTGGCCACAGATATTCTTTTTTTTGGTTGTTGTTGTTAGTTCCTAAGCAATTCCATTTATTTATTTTAGGTATACTTTTCTACTCTTGAACATTGTCTAGTTTCCCTGCTCCAGTTAGTACTCCTCATGGATTTGTCACTACAACCCATAACCATGCAACTGAGTTTTGTTCCCAGTGCCTAAAAGGGATCCCATTTAATCAACTTCTTACTAGTTTATTGACTCCCTTACTGATTATCGGCTAAGAACTCTAGATGCTGCCATAGTGCCATGCCACTGATTCAGTTACCTCCAAATCCTTGCTGTTGGCTTTCAGGGGCACTGCCTACACTACTGGTAGGACCTGTGCTGTACTGTGCCCCATTCTCACCCCAGTGAGATAAAACTTTTTTTGCCAAATTTCCAAATTTTCTTGGTCTGGAAAATTGTTTCACCACAACCTTTTGTTTGTTATGCCACTTCAGAATTCAATTTGTGGCATTATTTTAAAGTTATTTGGAGGAGAATTTGGGAGAAATCAGTTGAGCTCCTTTCTTGATTCTGCCATCTTGGCTCTACCCCATGTACAAAGGATCTTTTAGTGGTAACTTTTTCAGCTAATTCTTTTTTACTGTCTTGGATTTAGGAAATTTTTTTGGGTTGTTGTTCTAAACAGGAAGATTAGTGGAGGAAGTACTTTCTGTTAAATAAAAGGGATAAACATGCTAACTTTTTTCCTTACCAATGAAACCTAGACAATTAAAAAAAACAACAACAAAAATGGAACATTCTTAGAATATAACCATCATGTTAGAAAAATAATTTTTATGAATACTGGAAGTTTTATTTAATTTTATTATAAAGCACTTCAGAAACTTTTTGTAATGCATTGATTAATTTTATAGCTTTCAAAGAACTTGTTCAGTTTCCTTGCTCGTTTCCCTGTCTTTTGTTTCTGTGACCAAAATGACTTTCGTCTCCTGTGATATCCATTCTGTGTGTTCTGGGATGATGATAATGAAAGTAATGGGTTTTATTCTCTGGATGGGTGTCTCTTCTAGGCAGGGAGCTCTCTTTTAAGTCAGTGGGAGTTCTTTGCTTAAAGTTAGGAAAAAAGAACCCAACATCTTACCATTACTCATTGTCTTTGTTCAAAGTAGTTCAAAGTATATAAGATATCTTTTCAATCTTTACAGTGGTTCTATGAAGTGGGTATTATAGGGCCTTTTTAGGAAGGGATACTGAGGCAACCAAAGGTTAAGGAATTTTGGTAGAATAAAGAGAATACTTTCTTAGGTATGAAG
The DNA here is from genome assembly GCF_027887165.1 of Monodelphis domestica. NCBI lineage: Eukaryota > Metazoa > Chordata > Mammalia > Didelphimorphia > Didelphidae > Monodelphis > Monodelphis domestica. The sequence goes on along the minus strand of NC_077227.1, from coordinate 596,871,346 downwards.
AGACCAGCATAAAATTGTTGATATATGTCATCCCTTCTAATAAATACTTGTTGAATTGAGTTAAAGTAGGAAAATTTTTGAAACATTTTGGGAATGTAATTACATCAGTTTAGAATCATTGAGTCTTTCCTTGTGATTTTGAAACATTGAAGGACTTCCATTTTATTTGAAAATGCCTTGATGTCATAAGAAAGTTGTTTCTACACAATATAATTATTATTCTCTATTAATTATATAAATGAGAAACTTTATGATTTCCTCATGTTATGACTTGAACTTTATTAAGATAATAATAATAGATCACATTTACTCAGTACCTTATAATTTACCTAGCACTTTCTGTATAAGAGAAGCTAAATAAATTATGCAAATACTATTATCCCCACTTTGTGGATGAGCAAACAGAGGTTTAGCAATTTGCCTCTTGCCAGTAATTAGAATAAACATGTGAATCCTTATATCTCAGACCAGTAATCTTTCTCCACAATACTTTATTATTTCTAAAAAATATTTTAAAATAAAATTTTGTTGTATAAAGTAACATAGGACCTGAAATTAAATATGTTGCCTTTCTAAGATTTCATAAATACATGTTGAACTTATTTGAATTGAAGATATAAATGAGCTGAAGCATATAATAGTGAAACAAATGAATAAAAACACAGTTCACAAAAGACTTAGCTTTTATGAGAATGGATAATAAGCACTCTTTAAAGATAAAAATAAATCCTGCTGCTGCTTGTATTCTTTGTACTCACATAGATACCTATTTCAATGACTCTATGTAGCACAGGTGGGTGACCTTGGGTGCTTGAATGCAGTGGACATTACAGTACAATTCTGTTAGATTGTCCTATGTGAGAGATCTCATGGAATCCCAATAGCAAATTCTTCTTGCTTTAGTATATAGCCTGGGTGAATATAGAGACACTCATCACCAGTACATCAGCTACTTGATGACAAATTCTTTGGTCATAGTAACACATGAAACAAAAAAAAAAATTAGTGGTCTTTAGACCTTTGTTTGAGTCTTAAATAGTGGCCTTGAGTCTTAAACAGCCCACCTTGTATGTATGGATATGGGATATGTAGGGATACATATGGAAAATGAAGTAGAGGTTGCTAAAATTAAGTTTTTAGATCATTTATAAATTATCTTTAGATCTTTGTAGTGTAAATGTTAGAGCCTTGTCCAATGAAAATTTAAAGTGTGTATGCGTGTGTGTGTGCTATAGATCCTTCTGGACCTTTTCTCAGAATCATGTTTTCAAATGCATGAAATAAAATACATAGGATTACAAAGGAAATTAATAATATCTAAATACAGTTATTAAAACATTTTTAAAAAGAGGTTTATCAACTCCAGGTAAAGAACACCAGGCATGGTGCTAATTAAGATCATAATAATAGGGGCAAGTAGTTGGCTCAGTGGATAGGGAGCTGGACTGGAGGTCTTGAGTTCAGATTTGTCCTTAGATACTTCCTACATGTGTGACCTTGAGCAAGCCACTTATCTATAATTGCCTACTCCTTATTGCTCTTCTGCATTGGAACCCATACATTGGATATGTGTGTATATGTGTGTTTTGTGTAGTATAGTATAAGGGCTTAAAAGTATAAGAAATTTTAAAAAAAGATTAAAATAGTAGTTCACATTTACTTCATATTTTTGCTTTACCTAGTACTTCTTGCACAAGAGGATAGGAATAAATAAATAAATGATGCAAATATCATTATCCCATTTTATAAATGAGGTAATGATGGTTCTATTATTTGCCTCTCATCACATGGCAAGTAAGTAGAAGAACTGCATAGATATATAGGCTAAGTATTAGTAAAACAAATTATTAAGGACTGGGGATACAAATATGAGAAGAAAGTACCTAAATAAATATCAGTTTAGGATCTAAATGTATTTGCAAAATTTTATGAATGTAATATGATAGATCATGTGTAGTATTACCTTATGAAATAGAAAGATCTTGGGCAGGAAAGAATAAGTTTATAGGAAGCTTGCAAGCTATTCATTTAAGGAAAATCATTTTGAGGGTATTAATAATATAGATGGAAGAACAGCAGACAGAAAAGGGAAAAAATCTTTCAAAGATTTTTTAAATGGATTTTTTCTTCAGTAGTGGCATTTGTCAAGAAGCATTTATTAAGGGTTCTCTGTTTTCCAGGTTCTAGTCTAATTCCTGGGGATACAAAGAAAGGGAGAAAAAAGCCCTGTTGTCAAGAAATTTCATTTTAATTGGAGAGACAACTAGTGAATAACTAGCTATATATGAGAGCTATAGTATAGAAGAAAAAAACAATCTGAGATTGGAAAGCATTAATACTTATGGAAGAGGAAAGGAAATGAGACAGAAAAGGTGAATTTTGAGCTGTATTGTGAAGGAAATGAGAAGGGCCAGTATACAGTGAGGAATACAAGGAAGAGAGTTGAGAATATGGGGCATATTCTATGTTTGAGAGGGTTTGTGCTGGAAGGGATACAATTTTGAGTCTGCTTATTGTTGACTTTTTTAAAAAGGGATTTTGAGTCAATAGAGTAAAATATCTTAGATTTAAGATATCTGTTAAGGTGTCCATTAAGGTGTCACCTGTGCATCTGTTAAAATCATATAAGATTCTCTGAAAGATGTAGCAATAAAAATAATTTTGAATCTCCTCTCATTATTAATAGCAAATGAGGTATGAAATAGGGAGACAACACTCATCAAATTTATTTGCCAGTGTCATGGAAGATATTCAGGGCAGAGTCCAGATGGTGAAATCCTCCATATACTTATGTTTTCAGATGCTGTTGTGCTGATGGCATCAGTCTTTGGAGTATTAGAGATTTCTAAATGAAACACATAATGAGCCAATCAAAAGAGTTTAGGCTGTGTGTCTGTGCTGGGAAAAACAAGTGGATGAAGAATGGCTATTATTACACATCTATGATGTGTAGTTGTATGGACCACTTTTTGTGCTCATTCATAAGTAGATAGATAGATAGATACTAAATATACAAGTCGGACCAAGAATTAAATATGAAGAGAATGGGTTAGATTGCTTCTGGGAAATTGTGTAGTTATTTTAATGACTTCATGTTTTATGTTGCTTTTTTTTTTGTTTTAGCAATATTATTCTTCCAGGGATTTTATATTATCTGTGAATCATGCATGGAATAAAAATGGAACAGACAATTATAACTTTAAGTCTGTGGGACAAGGGAAAGGTGGATGGTAGGCAGATCACCAGCCAAGAGAGGAAGCATAAAGGATATCATCTGAGAGATGTATTACCAGAAAAAATATGGAAAGGTCCTGAGGTGAAAGTGAGAGCTCACTGTGAGGAACTCTCTGCTAGCATCCATGCTGTGCTAAGAGATCTAAAAGAAAACATGTTGGGTAGATTCCCCCTTTGGAGATTTTAAAGGGTAACAGAGGCAAGAATAACAAAGGATAGACTTTGATTTACAAGAATCATTTACATATGTAAGATCACAGATCTACCAATGTGTTGAAGTATATAACTGAAATGTAAAAGTCCTGAGGTGAACTTTTTATTTTAGAGTTAAAGTCAATAAGAATAAGAATTTTGAAGAATTATTAAGAATAAGAATCTTACTAAGATTCCCAAACTCTGTGCAAATTATCTTATTCCAAGTTTGGTGAATCAAAATTTATAAAATTTTAATACTTGACTCAATATATTTGTTTGTATATATGCATATGTGTGTATATATAGCACATGATATATTGATAATTTTATTGACAGAAATAGATGTCTGCTGGGTAAGGTAGTGACTTCTTCCCTTCACTTAGAGTCTTCAGGTAGAGGTTGAATGATAGCATTTTAAAGATAACAGAAAAAAGATTTCTGCTTGGATTGGTGAGCTAACCTAGATGGTTTTCTTAGACCCCTTCCAACTTTAATTTTTATGATTTTATAATCTGAATCTACTTGCCTACTTCCCTCAGGGGAGAACTTGAAAAAACCTAATGGACAAAGCAGTGGGATTTGGAGCCAGAAAATTCAGGTCAAATTCTGACTTTGTTTCTCCCCTGTGTGAACTGTGGGCAGGTTAGTTAACCTCCCTGGGTTTTAGTTGCCTCATCCATAAAAAGAGGAGTGACTTTAAATTATCTTTCAGCTTCGAATCTATGATTCTAAAACCAAGAGACCACAGCAAAAGAAACTCAGTGATTGTTTGTGCTGACATACTTTGTGGGAAAGAAGGAAACACCTCAGAAAATTTATACCAGCCTGAAAATAATGAATTAGTGACTTGATAACAGCTGAAGACAAATGATGAACCAGCCTTTCTATTTTAGTCTTTCTGAAGGCACTTTGATTAGGCAGGAGTAAAAAATGTTTAAATTATTATGGGCAATGCAGTGACAATATCTTCTCAAGCATAAATATTTAATGCTAAGGCTCATGAGCTGTGCAAGTGGCAAAAGATTACCTGAGCTCTGTGAGGCAAGTCAACTCCTTTTGGAGTGGAGGCTGGGGGAAGTGGCACTGTGGGAGAAGAACATGCAGATGCAAGACTGAACAAAACCACCACCTCTGCCTATTCAGGACATAAGTATTAGTTGCTCTGTAGTCTAGAGTATTTGAATCGAGAGATAAACCTTAAGATAGAAGAGAAACAGAGTTCAGTGTTTATGAGAGGAACCGACTATAGCAAACTCTTACTTGAATCAAACGGTAGGTGATTTTTGAAATAGCCAGTTATTTGTCTGCCAGCCAAGCAAATAACATTGAAAACAGCATGCAGTATGTCAGACTTCAAGGGAAAATCTATTGGTGTAACACTGGCTTGAATCCAACATTATGTTGGAAAATAATCTGATTCTAGTGTGACATATTTCTTCTTGAACCTTGACTGAAAATTATTGAAGATCATTTTGTGATTGCTGAAGTGGCAGAGTCTCTTATGGCTTTAAAGAGTGGAAGAATGACCTTGAAATTGGTTGATAATTAGATAAATAATTTGACTTCATAAGCTTGTTGGAATGGTGTGTTACCACCCACTGTAAATTTCTTCCGTTATCTGTCAGGTGAGGAAGCAAATACAGATTTTTTTCCATTAATGATGTACAGTGAAATGGTAGCTAACTAGATATTTGAGTCATTTGGTTAATATTTTTAGCCAGATTTATAATATATTTATTGTGTGCTTAATTTAATAGTTTACATTTTCCCTTCTTTAGTTGTGATGGATTGGCCAAGAGAAGGTGAAATAAAGCCAGATTAGGGTTATTTCAGTTGTATAAAACCTCTTTCTCTTCATGGTAGCACATGGGAAAAGTCCAGATCATAGATCTTTGCATTTAAAGCTGGAAGGCTTGTTAGACCCCAACTAGGAAGGCCCTTGTTTTAGAGACAGGACATGTTGCAGCTGGGAGAGCTAAAGTGGCTTGCTTGAGGTTCTAAGCCTTGAATTTAGGTCTTCAGATTCTGGTACAGGGATTTTTCAGGTATTCTACACTGTCTTCCAGTATATCTCTAAATAAAGATGTTGCCTAGGCAAAAGTGAGAAAAAAAATGGGCTCATGCCAGAAGTAGCACCTGAGTCCTGAGATCAGAGAATGTACTTAGAATGAATGAGAAGCAATTGGGTATGACTGGTACCTTCCTAGATTTTTATAGGAAAGAACTGAATCTCTTAAAATGTATTTTATAATTCAGTGCTTACTTCATTTAACACTTCCTTTGTTAGACAGTTAATTACTTATAAGCTTATGTTATTCAGAAGATAGTCAAGTAGGAGGTGAGCAAAAAAAAGTTATTAAAAATCAGAAGTAGCATGATGCAATAAGTAGAGTTTAACTTGGTATCAAGAAGAATTGAATTAAAGCTGTCTGACACATGCTATGACACATGCAAGGCAAGACAAGGCAAGATAAGAACTTACTATATGAGGGTCTTACTATGTGGCTCAGTGGATAGAGGGCCAGGCCGGGAGATGAGAGGTCCTGGGTTCAAATCTGTCTTCAGATACTTTCCAGCTGTATGACCTTGGGCAAACCACTGAACCCTAATTGCCTAGCCCTTAATGTTCTAGTGCCTTGGAATTGATATTTAGTATTGATTCTAAGATAGGAGGTAAAAAAAAAAAACAGGTAAGGGTTTAAAAAAATGGAACTTGCTTTGTATCAGGAATTATTGTAAAGGTTGTGAGTACAAATAGAAGTATAAAGAAAGATAGCCCCTTTAAAGTGCTTACATTCTAATGGAAGAAGATATCACACAAAAGGGAGATGAAAAGTAAAGAAGATGAATTTACCTAAAGGGGGTATTGTTGTGAAATCTGAAATGTCAGAAGTAAAAAAATAGGAGAGAAATGAAGGCTGGCCAATCTTAGTCCTCTCCTGAAATGGAGGCCCTTGGAGGAACTTATTTAAGGGAGAAAAGGTTCAGCAAGGTGATGAGATGTTCCATTGGGATCAGATGTTGAAAGAGATGGATGGTCCATTGTGAGGAGACCTCCTGTGCTAAGGGAGGTTAAGGGGTAAGACTTTATATAGCTGAGGCTTGGTATTGAAGTCTGGAATGTCACAAGCACAGCTAGGAGAGGAATGAAGTTTGGCCAAGCTGGCCCTTTCCCAAAATGGTAGCCACTGGAGGAACTTCTCAGTATCTTACTTTGGACAAGTTACTTAATTTGCTTGGGCAATGCTCTAGGCAACTCTCAAAGTCTAAATTGAGAGAAGAGGCTGATCTGCATTGCCAGAGGAAGTATGCCTATCTAGGAGTTCCATTATCAGTGAAATCACACATCCAGTCCCTATTCCTATCAAAACATCATAGAGATTTCTAGAACTAGAGATGGAGGCAACTTTAAAGGAAGACCTTAGAGATCATGTAATCCAAATTCCCCATTTTTTAGAAGAGGAAACTAAATCTCAGACTGGAAACTGGACTTGCCCAAGGTCACATAGTCAGGCCATCAAGATTTTGTTAAGCCTCTACTATGCATTACATTAGGCACTATATTAAGCACTGGGGATACAAAGAAAGGTAACAAATAAGCAAATGGAAAACCATGTAAATAAATAGACAATTCTTCTATAGAAACTCATTTTTTTTTGAGAGACAGCATGAAAAAAATTATGTAGAGAGAAGATATAGATAGGATAAATTAGAGATAATCAGCCAACTAGTCAGTCAACTAGTATTTATTAAATGTGGACTATGTGCTAGGCACTCTACTTAGAGTGGGATATAAAGAGAAGCCAAAAAATTATATATTTTCAAGGGAAGATTCTAACATTAAGGGAGATCAAGAAAAACTTCTGTATAAGATGGGATTTTAGCTGAGTCCTAAACAATGTTAGAGAAGCCAGTGGAGGTAGAGATGGAGATGCAGAAGGAGATAATTTGAGGAATGATGGACAGCCAATGAAAATGTACAGTTGAAAGATGGAGCATTGTATATAAGGAGTAGCAACAAGGCCATTGCTACCAAATTTCAGAGTAAGTGGAGGGGAGTAAGGTGTAAAAAACCTAGAAAGGTAGGGAGGGGCTAGATTGTGAAGGGTTTTAGAAGACAATGCCAATTGGACTCAGATATTCTAATACTCTGAGAGCCTTGGAGTTCCTTTACCTGTTATTTTGATTTGGTCCTTTGATTTCTTTAGTGATTGCCTTATCCAGGTATACATTCATAGCCTTGCTTCTTATTTGCACTACTCATATATCCCTTCTTCAGACCTTCTGAATATTCCCTTTTTCCCCTCAGTATAGGTTGGAACACTCCTTGATCCCTGTTGCCACTTCCAGGTTTTATTCCTATATCCTTCACTTAATGACTTCTTCTACTTTGAGGCCCATGCTATTCATAGCTACCACCCAACCAAAATCCTTGTAGCTGTTGTCTGTATACCTCCAAGTTTTTCTTTCTTTCTTTCTTTCTTTCTTTCTTTCTTTCTTTCTTTCTTTCTTTCTTTCTTTCTTTCTTTCTTTCTTTCTTTCTTTCTTTCTTTCTTTCTTTCTTTCTTTCTTTCTTTCTTTCTTTCTTTCTTTCTTTCTTTCTTTCTTTCTTTCTTTCTTTCTTTCTTTCTTTCTTTCTTTCTTTCTTTCTTTCTTTCTTTCTTTCTTTCTTTCTTCAATTTTGGTACTAGACTCATAATTTTTCTGCTCTCTCCAATTTATGTACTTATACTTGGGGACTTCATCATATATATCAAATCTCCTTAAAATATTCTAACTACTCAGTCCTTCAGTCTACTCATTTCCCATGACCTATTCTTTAATTCCACATCAGCCACACACAAAAATGGCTACACTTGCTCCTGCCATCACCCACAAATGCACTATCTTCATCTTTAAGCAACCAAAAATACCCTTATATGATCATACTATATTGGCTTTTCATCTCTCCCTCTCCTTTCCCTTACCAAACTCTTCTTTATCCACACTGCAACCTCCAGTTCTTCAACGATCTCAGTTCTCATATCTCTAAATGTCTTTCAGACATTTCAGAACTGGAAGGTGGAAAGGAATGGAATAGAATTCATTGTTTTCCCCCCTACCTTCCCTATAATTATAGAAGGCAATATCATTCTCCCAGTCCCCCAGTCCCTTGTGACCTGAGTCATCCTTGGTTCCTCACTGCCTCTCACCTCCCATATCCAGTCTGTTGCCAAAATCTGTCAGTTTTGCCCCTGCAACATCTCTTCAATACATACCCCCTTCTTTCATCTGCCACTGCCACTGCTCTGGTGTGGGCCATCATCTCCTTGTACCTGGAATATTGCAGTAGCCTGCTGGTGAGTCTGTGTGTCTCAAGCCTCTCCTCATTCTAATCCATTCTGCAATCAGCCCCAAAGTTATTTTTCTAAAGTGCAAGTCTGACCATGTTATTCCTCAACTCAGTAAACTCCAGGATCAAAAACAGATTCCTCTTTGGCCTTCAAAGCCCTTCATAACTATCTCTTTTCCAGGCTCCTTACAACGTATTTCCTGCCACATACTCCTCAATTTAGTGACATTGGCCTCCTAGCTGTTCCATGAACATGACATTCCTCTTGACTCTGGGCATTTCCCCTGTCTCCTGGACTTAGAATGCTCTCTCTCCATACCTCTGTCTACTGGCTTCCCGGGCTTCCTTCAAGTCCCAACTAATTCCCACCTTCTATAGGAAATCCTTCCCGACCTCCTTTAATGCTAGTGCCCTCTCTCTGTCAATTATTTCTTATTTTCCCTAAATGTAGCTTGTTTGTATGTTATTATTATTATTTTTTTGCTTGATGTCTCCTGTATTAGACTATAAGCTCCTTTAAGGCTTTTACTTCCTTTTGTATCCTCAGTGTTTAGCACAGTGCCTGGCACATAGCAAGTCTTTAATACTGACTGATTGACTGCTGTACCTGTACAGCATACAGAAAGGCACATATATATATATATATATACACATATATATGTATATATATATTATAATCACACATATCTTTGTGCACACTCATCTATCCTAACCCTGTCCACCCTCTTCAAGACCTGCGGCGATGGGGGAGTGACGACGCAACAGGTGGAGGTGACCACTGGCAGTTGTAGTCACGATCCTGCACGTAGGCGGCCCACGGACCAGTGGTCGCTCGGCCCTGTGGGCAGCAGGGACGCTCGGCAGCATCCTGGGTGACTGAGTAGCCCTCTCTAGGACAGCACTGCTCACCCTAATCAAGGTAAGGGACTAGAAAAGGTGTCCCAAACATTGCCTGCCCTACAAACACCCGGTCAGCACACCGCGGCTGGTGGGTCATCCCTTTAAGAGGTCGAAACCAAAGAAAAAATACAAAGCAACTCCTACTAGGAGAATGGGACATCAGGACATTACTTGAAAGAGAGAATACCCCAAGACCTGCGAGAAGAACAGCTCTAATCGGTAAAGAACTGGCGCGATATAACATCGACATCACAGCCTTAAGCGAAACATGCTGACCAGAAGAGGGATCACTCAGTGAACCCACCACTGGATATACCTTCTTCTGGAAAGGTAGAGCCTCAAATGAAGACAGAATCCACGGTGTTGGCCTGGCCATCAAGACCAGTTTGCTCAAACAACTGCCAGACTTGCCTGTGGGCATCAGCGAGAGGCTCATGAAGATCCGTTTGCCTCTCAGCAAAGACCGGTATGCCACAATCATCAGCGCATATGCCCCAACACTGACCAGCACAGAGGAGACCATCGAGCAGCTCTACTCTGACCTGTGCACTCAGTGCCCACAAATGACAAGCTGATACTACTGGGAGATTTCAATGCCCGCGTTGCCAGGATGTACAGATCACCAGAGCCAGTGTAAGTTTTGTGTACCGTAGTTATTTACATAATCTTCCCTATTAGAATATAAGTTATTTGAGGGCAGCGACTGTTTTTTGTTTTTATTTGTATCAGGAGCCCCCTAGGTTGATGCCTAAAAAGTAGGAAACATTTATAAAGGTTTATCAATTGACTCCCTTTCTTACAAATCTTGCAGTCCCTACTAGTTCAGTTGAATTCAGCAAGGATGTATTCAAGAACTCTTAGATATGACTCTATGCTAAGGACACAGACCAAAAAATATACAAGGGGCTTAAATTTTCCTTGGTGATCTATACATATGTAAGGTAGTATAATTTGTGGATAAAAGCTGGTGGGAATAAGAAAAAGTTTCTTATAGGAAGTGAAGTAAGGAGTATGTTTTAGGTATGGAATAATAACCCTGGAGAGATGAGTAAACCGAAGAAGATAATGACCTCTAAAAAAATGATTGTAGGGCCAAAATGACCAAAACTTCAATACAGATGGAAAGAATTAAACCATGAGAAATGCAATCAGAGACTCAGGGAAAAAATGGATTTTCTCCTAGGATGACATGAGTACATAAAAGAAATGAAGCAAGAGATTAAAAATAAAATTTAAAAATTTAAGAAAAGAATTGACAGAATAAATATCTTAGAACACAGAGTGGCAAACAAATTCTTTGACAATAAATTTAACAGACTGTGAAAAAACAGAATAAACCAAATAGAAAACATTGACTCTGACAGTACAAGAAATATTAGCATAGTATCAAAAGAACATGAATATCAGAACAATTTCAAAAGACTGAAAATTGGAAGAAACTGCTATCAAAAACAACTCTTGGAAAACAAGTCAAAGAAAGATCATTTTGAAAATCATTGTGCTCTCTGAAAACAAGTTAAAACAAAAGGCAAAGCTTAGACACCATATTTCAAGAAATCCTAAAAGAGAACTGTCTAATTCTTAGACCTAGAGGGCAAAATTAATATAACAAGAATCCACCAATTATGCTCCTGAAAGAAACTCCAAAAGGAAAAACCAAAGAAATTGGCATAGCCAAAATTCAGAGCTTCCATGTCAAAGAAAATATATTCTTAGTAGCCAGAAGGGATGATTTCAACTACCAAAGACTACAGTTAGATCACACAAAATCAGTCAACTTCTTCTTTAAATGAGAAGAGATCTTGGGATACAGTATTCCAAAAAGCAAAGAGATAATGAATTTAAAACCAATAATTCTTTAACTGTAAATGAGAGTATAGTCCTACAGAAGAAAAAAAGGAATCTTTAAGCAATAGAGCATTTCTGATGGTTAGAATGCATTACAGAATAAATCATATAGACATGGAAGGAGGAGTAGGGAACAGGAATCAGATGAACCCTTGCTCTTAAAAAAAAATGAATGAGTGCTTATCAATTATGTACTAAAAAAACCTAATAAAACATTTTCCCAAATGCATAAGAGAACAAAAAGTAGTTCAAAAGGAAACAAATACAGGACAGTTTTTTTAAACACATGAAACTGATTGTTTACTTAAGAAAATAGCTTTTTCAAATGAAGGCTCATGGTTTCTTATCCAGTCCTTTTTTGTGTTCTATTGCTATAAGAAAATTATCATTTTTTTATTCATTTTGTATTTTGTTGGTATAAATAAATGATCAGTTTTTAAGTGTTTGTGTTGAGAACAGAATTGTAGTTAGCACATAACTTAATTCTATTATTTTATAATATTAACAAAATGGTTGAATTTATTGATTCTTGTCTTACTTTGTAGAAAACTATGTAGAACAAATAAGCAGATATTTAGCTGGCAAAGGCAGTCATACAAATGTGGAAGAAGGACATGAAATCAGATAGTATTTAAAGCTGGGAAGAAATATTTGGTATCAATTTGTCCACTGCCTTCTTTTGACAAATAAGGAAACATTAAAGAGAAGGATTTTTATATCAGTAACTGGCTTAGTTTCATGTGATTGTATTACCAAACTACAGTTCCATTAAATCTTGCCACAATTCAGTGGCTTATTGTAATGTGTGTAGCTAACAAAACTTGAACCAGCAAGAAGATTTTAAAGTAATATGAAGGTGTTAGTGGAGGTCAAGCTCAATAATAGTCAATAATATCACAAGACAGCCTCTCAAGCCAAGAGTATCTTAAGTTTCACTAATAAAGCCATAGTACCCAGGACTTTGGAGGTGAGACTTCTGGTCAGACAATACACAGCGTACTAACTTCAGTTCTTGGAGCTGCTTTTAAGGAAACAAATTAACAAGGAAGAGTACAACAAGAAAGGTGTGAGGATGGTGAGAAAAGTGATAATATTGCTTTATGAGATCCAGGCTGAAGGAAGAGGGAATATTTAGCTTTGAAAAGAGAAGGCTTTATTGGAAACTTTTTAGCTGTCTTCACTTATTAGAAGGATTATTATATGGTAAAGGGATTGATCAGGTTCTACTTAGACCCAGAGAGCTGGCCTAGGAGATGTGTATGAAAGTTGCTGGTTTTGGCTCATAGAAAGGAAAAATTTCAGAACGATTAGAGCCATCCAAAAGTGAAATGGATTATCTTAAGAGGTATTTGGTTTCCCCTTATTGAAGGTTTTCAAGTAAAAGTTGGATAACTCTTAAAATCATTTTACCTTTCACACAAATATCTTTTGACCTTTGGCCTTTGTGTGTATGACAAAAGGCAGAATCACCCAATGAAGACATAGATGCCTGCCATAGAAAGCTTTCACAATTGTTGGGAACAATGCATCAGGATAAAACATCCTATCAAAGGTCTATAATAGATGCTGTTATCAGAACCATTTCTGATAGTGATTCAGATTAGTGATTACTTATAAGAAAGCTTAATCTTACTGACTTACTTGTTAGTGCCCTAAAGCTCAGAAAACTGGTTTATGATCCTCTAAGATAAAGTTAAATTCCTGAATTCAGTCATGGAAACTGATAATTGCTAGGAAGATGGATGTCATTCAGTTCTAGAGCGCTCTAATTAGCCTTTAAAATGACAAGTGGGCTGAGTTCACTACAGTTAGAGTTTGAAATGATATAAAATGAATTAATGATAACCTTTATTATGACAAAGTAAAAAAACATATTTAAAAATATGTTTACAGCATGGTTTAAATGAAAACCCCATTAGATTTTCAACCACTGGAGTCAAATTTATTCTGAGATCAGCCATGCTTTCATGTGGAAATTAAGTGGAATCCTCCTTCCTTTCCCATACTTCTGAAACTAGTTTAAATAGATAAAATCTGAATTGTTTTTAAATTTGGGATAGCTGTTTATTTTGTCTTTCTATAGAATGTGTATATAACAACTTTCACCAAGTTAAGAGTTATGCAAACATTATTTTTCCTGCCAGTGTGTTATATATAGTGTGGTATCCTTTCTTTAGTTTTAGCATCACCTTCTAAAAAATGAGGAAAATATAGATGACTAGAGATTTAAATGAGTCATCTCTGGTGATTGAAAAGAAAATAAATGAAAAAGAATTTGAGTTAGAGTGTGGGCTGACATCAGGTAAGTAATATAGCTTATACTTGGCTTTATTATGAATATTGATGGAATTTAAGAATTTGTTATTTGGCAGCCATATAGATTTTTTTTGGAGATCTAGGACAACAAACCATTGCTGATAATGTTTTTTTTAATGGAATTATAATATTGAAAATAATTCTATTTAAGTTTTTAAAAAATATACTTATTTATTTAGAATATTTTTCCATGGTTATATGATTCATAATTTTTCCCATCCCTCTTCCCTCTCTCCTCTTGGAGCTGACAGTCATTTCCACTGGGTTTTACATGTATCATTATTCAAAACCTATTTCCATGTTATTCATGTTTGCAATAATCTTTTAACATCAAAACCCCAATCATATCTCCATTGAACCATGTGATCCATCATATTTCTTCTGCATTTCTACTCCCAAAGTTCTTTCTCTGGATGTGGATAGTATTTATTCTCATAAGTTCCTCAGAATTGTTTTGGATCTTTGCATTGTCACTAGTAGAAAAGTCCATTACGTTTGATTGTGCCACAGTGCATCAGTCTCTGTGTACAACATTCTGGTACTGTGCCTTTCTCTCTGCATCAATTCCTGGAGGTCTTTCCAGTTCACATAGAAATTCTCCAGCTCATCATTCCTTTCAGCAAAATAATATTCCACCACCATCAACCATTGTTCAACCACAATTTGTTCAGCCATTCCCCGATTGATGGACAACCCTTCATTTTCCAATTTTTTGTCACCACAAAAAGCATGGTTATAAATACTTTTGTACAAACATTTTCCCCTATTATCTCTTTGGGGTACAAACCCAGTAGTGGTATGACTGGATCATAGGGCAGGCAGACTTTCAAAGCCCTTTGGGCATAATTCCAAATTACCCTCCAGAATGGTTGGACCAATTCACAACTCCATCAGCAGCCCCTTCAACTTTCCTTCGCTGCCATATTGTCCAATCTGCTAGGTGTGAGATGGTACCTCAGAGTTGTTTTAATTTGCATTTCTCTAATCAGGAGGGATTTAGAACACTTTTTCATGTGATTATTGATAGTTTTGATTTCCTCATCTGTGAATTGCCAGTTTGTATCCCTTGACCATTGTTGATTCGGGAATGGCTTGATTTTTTGTAAGTTTGACTTTGTTCCTTATATATTTGGAAAATTAAACCTTTGTCAGAGAGTTTTGTTATAAAGAGTTTTTCCCCAGTCTGTTGCTTTCCTTCTAATTTTGGTTACATTTTTTTTGTACAAAACCTTTTAAATTTAACGTACAATAAAAAAAATAAAAAAATAAAAATTCAAATTCATTTTACATTTAGTAATGTTCTCTATCTCTTTCTTGGTCCTGAATTCCTTCCTTTCCCCCAAATTTGACAAGTATACTATTCTATATTCACCTAATTTACTTATGATTTCACTTTTTATTTCTTAAATTTTGACAGAATTATATTTTAGTTCCGACTTATGGTTGTCAGTATCCCAAAGGTTAATTTATGGTAAAGACAATTAATGCCATATGTACCTTCTAGTAGCCACTATATTTGTAGATGTAACATTGAGTATCACAGGTCTGTTTTCACCAGAACTAGAGAAGGGGATCTCATCAGAACCAGGAAAAGGGTTTAAGGATAACAACAATTCATTTAAATTAGAGTCCAACTCAGAGACAGAATTCAGAAGGATGCAATCAGCCCAAATGCTATAGGAAAACACAAGAGAGAAGGCAGACTCCTAAGGAGGAAACAGGATGGATTGACTAGCAATTCCTAGGATTGTCCACTTCAAATTCAAGTCAGTAATTAACAGGTTTCTGGGAAGAATTTAATGGAGGGAGAGAGGATCAGGCAGGTAGAGGAGAGAATTGAAGCAGCATCCAAATAGAGATCAGAATGGAAGCCAAGATCCAAATGCTCGTGAATCAGAGTTGATTTTTAAGGGTAGATGTAGACTTAATAGGTTGAGAAAATTCCTTAGTTAAGGGTGCATCTAATTCTATCAACAAGTTAAGGGTGTATCAATTCTATCAACAGGAAGCTGGGGTTTTAAAGGTTCTCCACCTAAGGAGATGGATATGGCCTAATATTGTTTTATCAGTGGGAGAAAACCCAGGAACAGGTTTTGTTACAATGAGAACTTAAGTCAATACATAGGAGAATTTATCCAGAATGATACTGAGAGATTAAAAGAGGAGGTGTCAGGAAATGTTATACTTATTAACTAAATAAGCATTATGTTACAAAAACTTAGAGAGGAGAATATTTGGAAGGATAAGGTGATCTATAGACTCACTGCAGAGAAGTCAAAAAAGATGAGGATTAAGGGAAACAAAACAAAGCATCAGATTTTGAGAGTTTAGTGCCATGATGGTGAACCTTTTTGCCTTTTCGAGAAGGAGTGCTAGGCCCCACCTCCACCCTAGTACCCAGAGACCAAGTGCCATGCCCTGTTCCCCATTTCCCCCATCCCGTTCCCCCTCTTACTCCAGACAGGGCAGGGAGGAAGCACTTCCACTGGGCTGCTGGGCAGAGAGACAGGTGATGAGAGATGCGTGTGGAGAAGGGGAAGAGAGTAGTCCCAGTGCTTTACTCCCCTCCAGCTCTGCTCTCCTCCAGCTATGTGCCATGCTGTGAGCTCAAACCTAGCTCCTCTCCAACCCCACCATGGAAATCACTTTCACCCCAGACTCAACTGGCTGGTGTCTGTGCTGCACCTTCACACAGTATAGGACCCCCACAACCCTGACAATTTACCTCAGACAGGAGAGGGAAGAAGCCCTCCCTTTGAACTGATGGGCAGAGGGGCAGGTGATGTGAGGAATGACCTCAGGTGCAGGGAGAGGGGGAGGGGAATAGCTCAGACCTCTTCTCCAAGTCCCTCTGGCTTTTTAGTAAATAACTCTGGGGGCGACTGTAGGGGTACCCATAGAGAGTGTGTGCCCTTTTTGGCATGTGTGCCATAGATTCACCTTTAGTGGTATAGAGGATAGTGTTATCTTTCTAGGTGTCAGTTTGAATCCTTCCTCAGATATTTACTAGCTGTGTGACCCTGAGCAAGTCACTTAACTTTAACCAGCTTTAGTTTTCTTATCTGTAAAACAGAGATAACATCTGTCTCAATTGTGAGGATCAAATGAGATAACATAGATAAACTTTAAAGTACTCCTCCTCCTCCATTGCCTTCTCCTTTTATTTGTTGATGAAGAGATCATTGGAAACTTTGGAGAGGGCAGTTTCAATTAAATTATGAGATCTGAAGCCAGATTAGTCCTGGTTCACCTGTGGCATATGAGCTCTGCCTTGAAAGGAGGGAAAGAAGAATTTTACTAAGTAGATATGGCATGGGTTTGGCAACAGTCCATTCCAGACTTGGAGATGATGATGATTAGCAAATGCAAGGAGACAGTGAAAGGGCAGGATGAAATTAGATGATAGTTTGGTTTGATTGGAATATAGACTATACAAAGAAGAGTACTGTTCAATAAGTGGCACAATTAAATATTACTTGCCTAGAAAAAGAATAGGCTCATCATGTAGCAAGAACCTGCCATAACAGATGGACAGCCCAAAGGTTGCGCTGCCTTTTGAAGAAAGGAAAGGTCTGGAGGGAATTATTTTCTTGCTTTGTTTCTCTGTATCATTCTTGTGTAATATCTTTCATCAATTTTGTGTATGCCATGTTGATGTGTTCTTTGTAATGATCATTGAAATGGAAGCCAGAATTTAAAGTCAAAGCAGAGAAATGGTTTATGTGTTTTGTTTCTCTAGAACATTTTATGCATTTTTTGTCACCATTTTGCTGCTGCAAAAAGCTGCCATCTCCTTTATAATGAGCATTGGATACGATTGTAGTCTTGGCTTTGCCACTTAATAATAACATTTGTGAGGAACTTTAAAGTTTGCAAAGCACTGTTTATATGTTATTTCATTTGGTCCTCACAGTAATCCAATGAAGTAGTTGATACATATTATTTGCAGATACACTCATGATAGGGGCCATTTTAATATATTTTCCAGTTGAAAAATTCTATGAATACAATAACTCTTTTTGTTTTTAGGAAGAATTTTTTTAATTAAAAAATTTTTTTAGAAAATTTTATTTAGTCAATTTAGAACATTATTCCTTGGTTATAAGTATCATATTATTTCCCTCCCTCTCCACCCCTCCCATAGCTGAAGCACAATTTCATTGGGAATTACATATGTCCTTGATCAGAACCTATTTCCATGTTGTTGATGTTTGCACTAGGATGTTCATTTAGAGTCTACATCCCCAACCATATCCCCTCGACCCATGTAATCAAGCAGCTGTTTTTCTTCTGTGTTTCTACTCCCAAAGTTTTTCCTCTGAATGTGGATAGTATTTCTCCTAGTGGAGAATGTTTCTCATAGATCCCTCTGAGTTGTTCAGGATCACTGAGTTGCCACTAATGGAGGAGTCCATTACATTCAATTGTACCACAATGTATAAGTCTCTGTGTACAATGTTCTCCTGGTTCTGCTTTTAGGAACAGTTTTTGAAAAAAAAATACAGGTCATTTTGGAGCACAAGATTGGTACACTATTAGACAATTGAGGAAAATTATTAAACAAATAAACTGGCATGGTTAAGTGAATGAATTAGGGAATCCATCTGTTTCCATCCTAAAATGGAATGTTCAGTGATATGATTTGAATTCTAGGTATCATTGGGTACATAGGGAATGGAGAAACCATGGAACTATATGCTGATTTTTAAAAATAACATGTTTACAAATTTAATACACGAAATTGGCAAACTATATGGGAGCTTCAAAGAAAATATGGATTTCCACAGGCAGCACTAAATATCATAACTTTAAATATAATGAAGAAAAAAATGAGTAGAAAAATAATAAGAATGAATCTCTAGTGAATTCACTAGCACATACTATGCAACCAGATAGGAATTTTTAGGAGAAGGAGAACAAGTTTTAGGATTCCATACCAGCAGGCCATCAAAGTTTCACTGAGGTTCCACATCATGCTAATATATAGCAGGAAATCATGAATTCATAGTAGCGGCCTCGAGGGTCAGGAGCCTTTTCTATTCTTGGCAGCCATTCACCAGAACAAGGGAATGAAGAGAATGACCCTAGTGTAGAGAGAAGACCTGGACCCACACCTAGGTAAGAAATTAAATTCATTCTACCATGAGGATAATGAAATGATATAAGGAAGGTTTCCAGGTTGTTAGGAACGAGAAAATCTCCAAGGAACAAATGGGACATCTAGAGGAAGGAAGGACTCCTCTTACATCTAAATGACACCAGACTTGTGGGTCAGAACTTAAGAAGGTGGTAGAGCAGTGTATGGCCTGAAAATTAGGGGAAAAGTCAAAAGTACACAGTCAAAATAACTGAAGTCTCAGATTGAAAAGCTAGAGATATAATATCCAGAATAGAATTTCATGATATGATCAGGCTACCACATGCATGGGAATGTCAGCATAACTAATGCATTCTACTAGATCACTAAAAGGCATGAGTAGTTAAAGAAAGGCCAGGTTAGATCATAGAATGTATTTATAACAGTGATAAGAATTCAAATAATATTAGTATGGATGAGTAGGAACGTTTGGCTACAAGTGAGGTCCTTGTCTCATTTGACATCTTGATAGGTGAAAAACTGCTGAGACAATGGGGCTGATAGCCTCAAATGTGATATAAAGCATTGCAATGGGTAGGATACAGGAGATATAGCAATTCATGATGAGGATGATATACACATTTTGGCAGGGAAGGTAGTCTGAACATATGATTTCATTGATATAAAGAACCTCTGGAGAGCAAACTTCTCTACCAATGCAGATCAATAATTTTTTAAAAACAATTTATAGTATTTGAGTTTCCTCGAGTGGAAAGAAGTCATAATATGCTTAGGGTCACACAGTCTGTATAAAAAGAAGAATCTAGTTCTTTCTGAGGCCAGCTTTCATGCTATTTGGTAGCAATAGTGACAGACGTGGGTTATCTAAATATAAATTGATAAATTCTCTCATCAAGAATAAGAAGTACAGATACAGTTTTTGGATGAGCAAAATGATTACTTTCCAGGACAGTTAACTCCACAACTCATCACACTTCTCCCCCAAGAGCAGTTCCCTTTATCATCTTATGAATTCTAGACAGTGAGATGCTGAACTATCTCTCTGTGTGTTTTATGCCACTTCACAGGACATGAGTGATTCTTTTCAACCAGTCACAAAATATTTCTTGTGTAGGGTCATTTGCTTTTATCCAATAATTAAAGCATTTCCTTCTTAGAATGATTAAGATCCTACCTAGTTTGTGTCATTGATTTATTCAGTCATTCAAACAAGAAGTTAGGCCTTTTGTGTTTAGTTGAGTTTTTAGGATGAACTCCAGCTTTTACAACATGAGAAACAGAGCCATAATAAGAACAGCTATTTGGGAGACCTTTGATATCAATGGAAACAATTCATCTCATAATGACCTTAAACTCTGATGTTGGAATGAAAGAGCAGAATCATGTAAAGTCCCTTTGTAGCTCTGTCAGAGAGAGACAACTCTTCTGGAAAGATTCCTGACCTGACCCAATATAGCAATTCATATGGAATTGATGTGTTTATATCCATTTTAGTGTCAAATATTAGCCTACTCGTGAATCTTAATATGCATGCACTCCTGCACACACACATACAACACATATATTTGTTATATGTTGCTAATTATGGTTATTAAGTTAGAATATATATATAGAGAGAGTTATAGTTTTTGTTGCAAATTTTTCTTCATAAGTCAGTTATTTAGAACTGAGAAATTTTCCTAGACACCATGTTATATTGGTGGTTAGTTACCTCTAGCTTGCTTGAAAAAAAAAAATCTGTTTTATCCCTATTGTCGTACATTTGCAGTGGGAGAAAAGCAAAAAATACTATGTAACTCTTTTCACCAAACGAACCAGAAAAATCAATATTGCATACGAATTTTTTCCATGAATAATTGAAAAATAAGTTTAGAGGCAGCTAGGTGGCTCAGTGAATTGAGAGCCAGGCCCAGAGATAGGAGGTCCTGGGTTCAAATGTGACCTTAGACATTTCCTAGTTGTGTGACCCTGGGCAAGTCACTTAATCCCTATTGCCTAGCCCTTACTACTAAGGCAGAAGGTAAGGATTAATAAAAAAGAAAAGAAAAGAAAAATAAGTTTAATTAGAGGAGGTAAATGGAAACTTAAAAAAAAATCAGATTTCTGAGAACTTTCAAGGGACTTAAAGGTTGATAATAGTGATATGAAATGTCCAGTTTTCCTTTCAAAACTCATTTCCCCCACTACCTTAATAAAAATGTATCTCTAGCACTTTTTATATATAGCAGTATACAATTTGTGTTCCAAGGATTCCTTGAAATTCTTGAAAAGAGTCCATGAGGGGGAAGCTGGGTGGCTCAGTGGATTGAGAGGCAGGCCCAGAGATGAGAGGTCCTGGGTTCAAATGCGGCCTCAGACACTTCCTAGCTGTGTAACCCTTGGCAAGTCATTTAACCCCCATTGCCTAGCCCTTACCATTCTTCTGCCTGAGAACAAATATCCAGTATTGATTCTAGGACAGAAGGTAAGGGTTTAAAAAAAAGAGAGAGAAACGGGTCCATGAGTCTATATGGCCACCAAATTTTATCATTTTGATCTTAAAAAACAAAAATAAAACCCAACCCTGCCACAATATTTGCAGCAAGACTGTATAATAATAAATATCGATTATAGACATTATATGCAGACTTTTCTTCAAATATATATAGATGCTATTATGACTATTAAAATATAAATTCTTTGAAAAAACATTATTGAATTGATACCATTTTATCATTATATATTTTTTAAATAGTGGATCATTATAGTGCAAATGTTGTAGTATTATGAAATGTTTTAGTGTTTAAAAAAGGTTTACATGTTCTTAAAAGCATGGGAGCTACTCTTCCTTATTTATAAAGTGTTTTCTTGATTGAAAGAATGACAAAGTAAGAAAAAAGAGGAAGTTAGGTGGAAGCAGAGAGGTGAAGAAGGAGGGAGAAGAGATGAAGAAAGAAGAGGAAAAAGAAGAGAAGGAGAAGAAGGAGGACAAGGAGGAGGAAGAGAAACAGTAGGAAGAGGAGGAGGAAAAGAAGAAAGAGGAAGAAATATATATATATATATATATATATATATATATATATATATATATAAAGTTACTTGTATATAAGCTGAAAGAAAAATGGTGAAGGGGAAAGGGGTTTAAATCATGTGAATATTTAGTAACTTAAAAATATTTCTTATGGTACAACTAGCTACTTTGTAAATGATGAGAAAAAGAGAGAGGTGCTTGCCATTAGCACTATTCCTCTAAATCACAAACTATGTATTGAGAGAGCTCATTATATTTCCCTCTTTCCTTCATTTTTTTTAGGCTACCTTTATTCCCTAGATTCACCTTTGAGTCCAAGAACCAGATTATGGAAACTGGATATTGCCTACGTGAGAAAAGGAAGAGACTCCGTAGGACTAAATCAGTCTGCCCCTCATGTGTTAATTATGTCAGTGGGCATTCAGAGAGCTCCACTTGAGAAATGGGTGGTTTTGGGGACAAGTTGGTCATCTGTTATTTCCAACTTTCTTGATTATAATTTCTGCCACAAACTTCTGCCATGTCTATTTCCTAATGAAGTCTAATTGCTTTTATTCTGTTTTTAGATAAAATCAGCTCCAGTACAACTCTTGATACATATCTAGTCTTAATTTGAGATCTTGTTATCAACCTGTGCTCTGCTAACAAGATAGGCCTCCTCCTCTTAAGGTAGTCCCACTGCAATTGACCAGTATCCTTCTATTCCTTAAGCAGCCCTGGAAATGCCATTTATTGTCTAAATACCTAGCTAATGAGATTTTGAGATCTGTGATATGAATACTCTGTAATTGAGGGAAGGATGTATTGCAAAAGAGATATGGAGTCAGACTATTCCCTGAATTAATAGTGTTGTAGACATAAGACACCATAGTTAGATTGTACTGGGGTGAAAATAGAGGAACTTATGAGTCGGATAAAGGGAATACAATATACAACTACACATCCTCACATATCTGTTGCTGTAAATATAGAAACTTTGGAAATGATGGAATAATTGTATTATTACTGAATTGCGTGACTCCTACTAGACCCCATGGTCTTTGCCTTGTTAAGTCCATAAACTGACCCTTTTGTCTCTCACTATAGAGGGTTAATAAACGTCTTGTTCAGTGAAAGAACTTAGTAAAAAAAAATAGATTAGCAGAAATCTTTCTCATCATCTCTACTAGGAATATAATTCAGAACATACCCCATTGACAGGTCAATAGATTAATCCCCCAACCCAACTTGTCATCTTTGATCCTAAAATCTACTCCTTCAAATGCTTCCCTTTTTTTTTTCTCTTGAAGGTATCTGAATCCTCCCAATCTCCCAAGCTTACTCTTTTCTCTATCTTGTCCTCTCCATTCTAGCTTTCACCAAATTCTGTCAGTTCTATTCTTAGAGCCTCTTCTTGCCACCACCTTAGTTCAGTTTCTTATCATCTTATATTTGGACTTTTATAACTATCATCTTAGGCCTTTCTCTTTACTTTTACTTCATCTTTCTCCGTTCTTCTTTACCTTTCACACACCTGTCAAAATAATTTTCCTAATTTAATCATCTTTAATGTCCTGCTGAAAAAACCTTCACTGGTTTCTTTTTTTCTCTAGGATAAAATGCAAGCTACTTAGTTTAGCATTTAAGATTGTCCACAACCTGGCTCCAACTTACCTTAGCCTTATTTGAGGCTCCTGTGGGAACATGGGAGCCATCTATATTTAGGGGAAGAGTGCAAATATTAAGAAAGGAAGTTAGTTTTTTAAAAATCTCATTTATTTAGCATTTATATTAAGTTAAGCCCTTTACAAGGGCATGTAGGTGATGTAGTAGATAGAGCACTGGGCCTGGAATCATGAATATCTGTGTTCATATGTAGCTTTTGACCCTTATGTGATACTGGGCAAGTCACTTAACCTCATTTGCCACAGTGCCTCATTTATACAATGTGGACACATTGGAGAAGGAAATGGCAAACCACAATAGTATCTTTGCTAAGAAAATGCCTTAGATGATGTCCATGGAGTCATATAGAATTGTACATAACAGAATGACTCAGCAATAATTTCTTCACAGTAAACTTTTGACATAGTGTACAATATTTCTATTTTTGCAAGTAAGAGCTGAAGTTCATAAAGTATTAATAATAATAATAACAATGTTGATGATGATAAATAACATTCATATAGTGTTTACTATGTGCTAGGCACTGTATTAAATGCTTTAAATAACTTGTCCATTGTCACTGAGGTAGTTATTATCAGAACCAGAACCTGAAACCAGGCTTTCATACTTCAAATCCAATACCTTTACTTTAGATTGACTAGTAAGGAATTGGGGCAGTGGGTTGGGTTAGTTTAAACAAAGGGACAAAAGAGGACTCAAATCAGGTTGGGAATAGAACTGAGAAGGAAAAGAGTAAAGCATAGCGTGGCATCCTTTCCTCCCAGTGGAATTCTAGGTGCCATCCATGAAAAAATGTGGCATTCAGATACTATATAACTTTATACTATATATGATGAAGTTCAGAGTAAGTCAGAAATAAAATACCATGAATAATGCTGCCTTCAACCTATGATAAAAGAAAGCCTATTGGCTGGGACACTAGGGATTTCCTTTAATTCTTAGTGGGCCAATCCAACACTTTATTAAATTAATAGATATACTAAAAGTGAAGTAAAGAATATGTTCAGTAGAAGGACCTCTGTAAAGATTAATTTCTAGGAACTAAGAGAAACCCATAGAATTTATGTATCATAGAGTTTAGTTTGGGAGGAAAGAGAGATTCTAAGATTTCTAAGATTGGATAAAGCCTTATATCTCTTTGAAAATCCTTTTATATCTGTTAAAGGAGGCATATGCTGGAGGATTCAAAGACAAAAACAAAGCATTCCCTGCTTTTGCTAAGCTTATCTTCTTTTGGAGGAAGCAACATGTGCATAGAAAATTAAATATGGAATATATATTACATAATTGGGGAAGTGGGAGTAGAAGTCACAGGTCTATTATGAAGGGCAATTTATTAACAATAGAAGGATAGAGTTGAATGGGATAGCTATAGGGGAGGGATGGGACTGACATGGATGGATATGAGAGAATGGGTCTTGGTGGCCCAAGGGAGTTTCAACTTTATCAGCCTATAACACAAGTGGGAGGGACCAAAGAATAATAGTGTTATTTGATCCTCAGTTCCTGAGAAATGGAAATTTCAGGTAGGGCACCATGGTGGCAGGAGTGAGGATGAGTTCCTGATTCTGTCTATAATTAGACTCTGGTAGGAGCCTACAGAGTCCTAGGATCCTAGATTTAAAGCTACAAAGGACTTCAGAAGCCATTTCATCTAAACCACTCATTTTACAGAAGAGAGTACACTGGGGTTTAGAGAATTAAATAATTTGCCTTTAGTCCCATATTAATAGGGTGTTCAGGGAGGGGTAGTATCTCTGGTATCTCTGGTATGGAGGGCTTGTCGTGCCCTCCTAGGGCAGCTCTCCAGCCTCTGACCCTTACCTGACACCCAGCTCTTACCTGTGGCTCCTAGTAGCTGCTAGCATGCGGCAGCGGCCACACCCCGGGCAACAGCTTAGACAGGCTGGCTAAACCTTGTGAGGGTAGCCATCGGGTCGTCGACCCCTGGGGAACCAGGGCTTTGCTCACCCAGCATGTGAAGACTGCTTCGGCGGAACAGACAGAAGAAACCAATAAGAAGGTTCAACGGCTGAGAGGGCCATGTAGCAAAGCACTGTGGAGTGCTTAGGGCGTGTTGGAGCACAAAAGACAACACGGCCATCCAATGCAGCTGAGGAAGCCTCCAGGTGAAATGACTTTTCGTGCCACTGGACCCAGGCTTCCAACGCTGAGAGTGGGACCGTCTCTGTGCATCGACTTTTCCACTTACATCTCCTTCACGCACAAGTATCTTTGTGCACACTCATCTATCCTAACCCCATCCACCCTCTTCAAGACCTGCCGCAAAGGGGGAGTGGCGACGCAACAGGTGGAGGTGACCACTGGCAGTTGTAGTCACGATCCTGCACGTAGGCGGCCCACGGACCAGTGGTCGCTCGGCCCTGTGGGCAGCAGGGATGTTCGGCAGCATCCTGGGTGACTGAGCAGCCCTCTCTAGGACAGCACTGCTCACCCTAATCAAGGGAGGGGACTAGAAAAGGTGTCCCAAACATTGCCTGCCCTACAAACCCCGGTCAGCACACCACGGCTGGTGGGTCATCCCTTTAAGAGGTTGAAATCAAAGAAAAAATACAAAGAAACTCCTACTAGGAGCATGGAACATCAGGACATTACTTGATAGAGAGAATACCCCAAGACCTGAGAGAAGAATAGCTCTGTCTTCATAGACCTGACAAAGGTGTTTGACACAGTGAACAGGGACACATTGTGGGTGATCCTCAGCAAGCTCGGCTGCCCAGCAAAATTCATCAAACTGATCCAGCTCTTTCATGTAGACATGACAGGGGAAGTCCTATCTGGTGGAGAGACTTCCGATCGCTTCAACATCTCCAATGGCGTGAAACAAGGCTGTGTCCTCGCTCTGGTACTATTCAACCTATACTTCACCCAAGTATTACGACATGCTGTGATGGATCTAGACCTGGGCGTCTACATCAAATACTGACTGGATGGCTCACTATTCGACCTTCGCCGCCTGACTGCAAAAACAAAGACAACAGAGAGACTCATCCTGGAAGCTCTCTTTGCAGATGACTGTGCTCTCATGGCCCACCAAGAAAATCATCTCCAAACCATTGTGGACAGGTTCTCTACCGCAACAAAACTGTTTGGCCTGACTATCAGCCTCAGCAAAACAGAGGTGCTGTTCCAACCTGCACCAGGGAGGCCAACGAACCAGCCGTGTATTACAATCGACGGCACGCAGCTTTCTAACGTCAACACTTTCAAGTACCTGGGCAGCACCATTGCCAACGATGGATCCCTAGACCACGAGATTAATGCCAGGATCCAAAAGGCCAGCCAGGCACTCAGGCGGCTGCGCTGCAAAGTCCTCCAACACGGAGGTGTAAGCACTGTGACGAAGCTCAAAGTGTACAACGCAGCCGTCCTCTGCTCTTCCTGTACGGTTGTGAGACATGGACACTGTACCGGAAGCACATGAAACAGCTGGAGCAATTCCACCAACGCTCCCTCCGGTCCATCATGAGGATCAGATGGCAGGACCGAATCACCAACCAGGAAGTCCTCGACAGAGCCAACTCCACCAGCATCAAAGTCATGGTCCTCAAAACCCAGCTACGATGGTCTGGACACGTCATCCACATGGACCCACAGCGAATACCAAGACAGGTATTCTATGGTGAACTGTCAGCTGGACTCGGGAAACAAGGCCGACCAAAGAAAAGATTCAAGGATCAGCTAAAGTCCAACTTAAAGTGGGCTGGCATGACACCAAAGCAACTAGAACTCGCTGCCTCTGACAGAAGCAGCTGGCGAACCCACATTCACCATGCCGCCACCATCTTTGAAGATGAACGCCGTCGACGTCTTGCCGCTGCGCGTGAACGCCGACACCAGGCCACAACCGCACCTCCCGTAACAACTGGCGTCCCATGCCCCATGTGCCACACACTCTGTGCCTCAGCCTTTGGACTCCAAAGCCACATGAGGGTACATCAATAGATGATAATGCACAAAGACAATCGTCATTCTCAGTCACCGAGAGACTACCACTATAATACCATCAGAGGTGGAATTAGAACCCAGGTCTTCCAAGCTCCAAATCCATAGACAGTGCTGAAATGTGTTTCTTCTTACACTCAGCCAGTAAGTAGCCTCTGATCTCACAAGCTCATTGAACAGATTGGCTCTCCTAGATCAAGGTTGGGGTGGGAGTTGAGAGGGTTCAGACTGGTCTGGTTGCCAATGTGGAGGTGAAGGGATAATGAGGCAAATGACAAAATGGTGGAGATAGCATATAAAGTTTGTTAACCTAGAATATGTGCCTTGAACTCAAGTGCCATCCCAGTGTGCCTCTCATGGCTCCCCAAATCTCTGCAGTTTCCACCACGAGTAGGGTACACCCTCCCTGCTGCAGACTGTATCTATGTGTCCTACATGCTAAACAGGTTCCAAACGGAATCAAAATCATTCTTGCCAAATTCAGTTGTTCATCTAAGTTCATAGGAAACTCCTCAGAAAAAAAGAAAGAAATCAAGCTGCCAGTGTCACTGGATATTGGGGGTTTGTGAGCAGAATGTATCTTGGCAAAGCATTGAGCTGAGAATTCCCTCTGCTGGCCTTGTGTTAGGCCAGTGGAATTGAAAATATCTTGCCTCAAGCTTTGTTTTGTTTTTTTGCCCCAGGCAAGCTGTTTCACAAATTTGTCAACCCCTGGTCTGGTATTGCTGTGCTGGCTTAGTGAACATTGCCATCAGCTCCAGGCTCATTGTCCTGAAGAACTTTATTTTCTTGAATTAAGCAGCTACTCCCTTGTTGATCTTTTGTGTTCTACTAGCCCAGTTAGTTACAGTTTATTTTCCATCAGCCTCAAGAATGCCCTTGTTCTAGATGAACTGATTTTGGTATAAACACCTGAAAACGTGGGGAGTAAATATATGAGCTGAGGCCCTAGTAATTTTACACAATTCTGCTACCCTTCTGGCCCATAAAGCCTTGGCCCAGTCTAGGAAAGGGTTCCTGCTTCAGGGCTGAAATGCAGTAAGTTGTGATATATAACATAGAAAGGATTCTTTATCATCTGTAGTACCTAGTGACAGCAGAGAATGTGTGTGTATGTGTATGGGTGTGCATATTTACAGAATGGCTTGAAATTGGGGAGGAGGCTTCAAAGAATAATTTATCAAATTAAAGTAACATTAGGAATTGATGTGGGCAGAAGGCAATTAACTGTCATTAAATACAGAAAATATCAATTAGACACTAATTGCTCTATGGTTTGTTTTATTTTGTACAATTAGAGGTAGGTATTTTTAGTTTTTAAATAACCACATTCAAATAGGTGCATGCAAAAAAGGAAAACTTTGGAATTTTTAGCTTGATGCAAGTTTAGAGGAAAAAAAATCTAGTTTGTAGAGAAAATCTTTTAAAAAAGAAACTTCCTCTATCATTTTAGTAGATTTTTAAAAAGTCTCTGAAGAAAAAAAATGTATTCCCCATTATTAGCACATATTAGCTCCAAATTAAATGTCAGATAGATATTATTAGATAGAATTATGTATTATTAGGTATAATTATTTTCTACTAAACATTTTAATTTCTAATTTGACAAATATTGATAGATTTGTGCCTCATAAACAAAATATCTTTGGAATCTTTGATAATGTTTAAGAGTTTAAAGAATTCAAGAGAACAAAACGTTGGAGAATTGCTGGACTAAGGGAACTTTTCTATGAAGGGACGGACACATGATTCCCCCCAGATCATGGAACATCATAGTACTGATTCTGGTGGTTATCTTTTTTCCTTTTCTCTGTACCTCTCTCTTCTGAGGTACTGGATCCTATCTTTAATGCCTCAATCTCATTTCTCTTTCTTTTGACCCCCTGAAGTCTGGGCACCTTTAAAATCATAAGAGTGCAGCCTTGAAATGAACTTCAGAAATCACTGACTGAGTCTTACCTATATCAGAGTCAGGAACCTCCATCATAAGAAGTCATAACAAGTGGCCTCTTTCTCACCTAAGAGGCAGATCATTCACCTTTTGGGCAGCTCAGGAGTCTTCTCCTGTTTATTGAGCCTAAAATCCCCTTTTACAGCTTTGTTCTTTCAGTCTTAATCTTGCTCTCTTAGGGTCATGTAAAGCAGATCTAACTCATCTTTCAGCGATAATTCATCAAATATTTGAAGACAGTTATCAGTTCTTTCTTTCCTCTCACCCCCAGGCTTCATATTCTGGGCTAAACATCTCAGATGCCTTCAACTAATTCTTGTATCAAATGATGTCCAAATTCTCTCATCATTCTGGCTTCCCTCTTTTGAACTTAATACAGGTTTTCAGTGTCCTTGTTAAAACCCAGAATTCAACAGAATGAATGTTCCAGATGAGGTTTCATTGGATTAAAGTGAGACTCTCATCTCCTTTATTCTGGGCATTCTGGATGTATCAGAGTAGCCCAAGATTGTTAGCTTTTTTGAGTGCCACATCACAATGTAGCCTTCCTCCCTGGAGATAAAAAGCCACACACAGATTCAGTGCTGAACTACAGTGGCATGTGGTAGCCCTTTTTATTATCAGATTCCCCAACTTGTTTATTCAGGTGTGCAAACACCCAAGTGAATTAAGATGATAACACTACAAGCAACATAGACATCCTTTCTATTGATATGTAGTCATTGCATTACAGATTAATGCCACTTCCTTTTCTTATATGAAACAAAGATGTCTGAATATTCACCTGGCTTTCTTCTTCCTGTTTTCACCCTCATTTTCTACCTTGTACATATATGTTTGTTATTTTCTCTTGTGAATTTCAAAATTTCCAAGTTTTATAAAAATCTGTCACTCATAAGATGCCCATTTGTTTTTGCCTTCGCTATCGTAATCACTATTCATTCTTTTGACATATGGTATGTTACATAGTAATATATAGCCTTTCTTCATAATTGATTTAACTATGAACAGAAAGTTTTATCATAGAGACATTATATATCTGGTCAAGAACTGGACCTTACTGTACACAGAGAGGGCTGTCTTCGAGATTGGACCCAGAATCAAGAAGACACAAGTTCAGATCCAATCCCAGACAATAGCTGTGTAAACCTGGGCAATTTACTTAACCTCCATTTGTCTCAGTTTCCAAAACTGTAAAAGGGAAATAATTACAGTACCTACCTCACAGGGTTGTTGTGAGCATCAAAAGACGTATTTTTAAAAGACAGTTTGCTGCAATGCCTGGTACATTGATGAGGAAAAGATGAAATGACTGAAGAAACAAAGATCTGATCTTTTGAGCATATCAGTTGATTAAGCAAAGCTTGCCAATTGCCTAACAACTCAGGACAAGCCCTTTCGTCAGGTTAGGGTGGACTCTCAATATAGGGGGAGGTAGGTTTTAAATATTAAATATATTAAAATATGTAAATATATTATATTCAAATATGCAAATACTATATAATAAAATATATTAATACCAATAAATTAAAGAAAATATATTAAAATCTATAAACCATTAAAGTAATCAAATAAGATCAATTTATTAAAAGAAAAATGCAACATTAGATAATCTGATTTTCTAATTGGATGAAATATTAAGGACTTTCCAAGTGTGGGAGGGAAGAGTGAATAGATGCAGTTCCCTGTATTCAGGAGAACAGGTGTCCCACTCTTCCCCAAGTATCTGAAAATGATTAAAGGAATATGGAAATAATAACTGATCGGTCAGGATGATCATCCAGTTTTCAGAAAAGACATATAGGTTGCTTGAGATGTATACTTATGAAAAAACTCCTTATATCAGTCTTTGGTTCTGTAAGATTTAAAAATAGTTGACTGCCATAAACTGTAGCAGTTAAAAGAGTTAAGGGTATAAACTGTAGTGAGTAAAATAGTGGAAGATATAAATTATAGTAGATATAAGAGTGGATGAGTAAATTGTGACCGCAGAAAATATGTTTCATTACAGTATCTTGGTTTTAAATCAAATATAAGGTGGTCGCCAGGGAAATATTCCCAATTATGAATATAGCCAAGTCAACTGGGTTTTATAGAGATTTTAATTAATAATACAATGAGGAATTAAAGAAAAGAGAGAAAGAGAGAAAAAGGAAATAAGTATGAAGGGCCTTAAGCTAACATGGCCTAGACCTGAATCTTAAGAGAGAGAGATCAGTCAGTCAGTCTTTTATCACTCACCACAAGGTCTGTCTAAGCAAGGATTCTAGTGACAGAGTTTCCTCAGAGAGAGTTCCAGCCAGAGTCCTCCTCCAAGAGCCTTCCAGCCAGAGACTGTTTCAAAGGACCTCAAGAGCCTCCAGAGGGACAGAGTCCCCTCAGAGGAACTCCAGCGAGACCTCCTTAGAGGTTGTCCTCCAAGAGCTTCCCTTCTCCAGAGCCTCTCTCAAGAGATTCTCCAAAAGGATTGATTTTCAAGAGATTCTGCTTTTTCTTATATAGGGGTTTTTCTCCTATGTCACCTCCCCTAAGTCCTTACATCTACCAATCACAGTAGAGTTTTCCAAAGGACAACCCATTCTAAAAACACTGCTGGGTCGACTAATCCCTTTAGTAAGTTTGTACCAGAAAAAACTTCTGAATAAGTTTTCACCTCTTTGCTCCTGGCAAGTTTACAAGTTGCCTGACCTTTAATAGGTACTTAGCACCCCATTGTATTAAATCTAAAAATAGGCATGGCTTAAAGAACTTTTTGCCTCATTATAAGTATGGGTTAAAGTGCTTTCATTGTTTAGCAAGGAGTTCTCTCCCCCAAAGCAGTCCCAAGTACTGGTGGAGCAGAGGTCCTCCCATTTCTGATCCAAGTAGAGTTCTCACATCCAAATGTGGAATGTTCCCAGTAGGGAATTGTTCCAATGGAGAATTCCCCGATGGGGAAATTTTTAACATTCACAAGTCTGAGAAATTTCAAGATTTACAGTTCTAACTGTATTTCTGGTCAACATAACCAAGGTCCTTAGTTAAGGGCCTCTAGATGGCAGGTTTCCCAGTTTCCCAGTCATGCAGGGCTGTGTTCAAGCTATGTATTAAGGTTTTTCTCTCAGTTTTCACAATTGAATAGTTTTCTCACAGGGCAGAAGTTAGACTCCGTCCATAATTGAAAAGAAAGTGAACTAAACCAGCTCCAGAATTGAGTCACCAGATGGAGTCTGTGTGGTGCACTCAGGTCCCTTAATTAACTACATGTTGTCCTAATCCCTTCCATTCTTTCAATTTTCTTACAATACATAGTGGGAACTATTCTTTTATTTGATCTTCCTGCCTTAAGTCTCCTTACTCTAATTCATCTTCCACTTAGCTTTCAAAGTGATTTTTCTAAAGTACAAGCCTGGTCTTGGCTCTTCTCCATTCAGTAAACTCCATTTGCTCTCTGTCATCTCTAGGATCAAATCAAATCGACAGACATTTAGCAAGTGCAAGTGCTTGCTAGATGTTAGAAACAAATATAAAGTCCTCTACTCCTGCCTTTCCAGGAGCTCTACCGTCCATCCACAATGGCTTACTTTCAATTCCTTGAATACTGGCTAAATCCCACTTGCTGCAGAAGGCCATTTCCTATTTCTCCCCCTGAACATCACGCAACACCCCTTTCTAATGACTTCTTTCTGAGGTTACCTTTTATCTACTCTATATTTATTGTGTGTGTGTGCATACTTAATTAGATTGTCTCCTTAATTAGAATATAAACTTTATATTCGTTGATCTGAAGAGACCCAGATTAACCATCTTTCCTTATAAGTGGTGGATAGAGACTTTTTCCCCTTGGGGAAGACAAGAGACTATCCACCCCGAAGATTTTCCTTCAAAGCTGTATCTCTATCTCAGGAAATTACACCAACCTGACTTCACAGAGATCCTAAGGTCTTCTGGGACTTGGTTTCCTAGACCTGAGCCTCAACCCCTGAAGAAACTTTAGGTAGAAAATAGAATAGGGACTTCCTGTTTCCCTCTTCCCTAACCTACCATTCCAGACTTATCAACTAATAAATAGATCTTATAACTTACCGAAGAATTAGACAACTCTTGTTCAGTGCACTAAGGGGATCACAGATAACAGTCATCCAAAGAAGAGAACAGAAAGCAGAGATTGAAGGGGATTTCCTCTTACCCTTCAGCTCTGGACATTGATTAACTTCACCTTCCCTGGGACAGCTCTGCCTGGGAGGCAAGTGGGGTTTCTCTTTATCTGTTCCCTCCCTCTCAGATACCTGTCAAACTTTGGTTCCTGATGCCCTGCTAGTACACACACAATAATTTCTTTTTGACTGACTGACTTGCAAAGCAGCCTTTAGCAATCTAGCTTCTGATTGTATTACTCAACTGAAATTCCTTTCTCCAAAGTTGCTAAAGATGACTTAATTTGGTGTGTTTTTTTTTTTCTGATGGTGTTTTTTCTCCCATCCTTCTCTTTCTAAACCTGCCTTTTGCATTTGACGGTGTTGACAATCTCTGATATTTTATCCTCTTTGTGTTTCTATGATGAAATTCTCTCATAGTTCTCCTATTTATCTAACCAATCCGTTTCAATTCACCTTTCCTGACTCATCATGATTATCAAGCTCTCTTTTTGTCAGTTTGCTTGGGCCTTCCTCTTCTCTTTCTATACTTGGCATCTCTTTAGCTCCCTTTGGTTTAATTAATATCTCTAGGCAGACCTATATATATATCAAACTATGTTATGTCCCCCGAGTTTCATTCCCAGTTGCCTATTGGACATTTCAAACAGATTGTCCTGGAAAGGTCTCAAACTTAACATTTCCTAAACAGAACTCATTATCTTTCCCACTAAACCCTCCTCTCTTCCAGATATTCCTCTTTCTGTCAAAAGTCATTGCCTTTCTTCTAGTTTTCAGAATTCATAACCTTGGCATTATGTCAACACAGCATTCTCCCTTGCACCACATATCCATTTAGTTGTCCTATCCTGCCATTCTTTCTCCACCCCTTGCATTTGATTCCTTTTGTCTAGTCATACATCTACTACCAGAGTAGTAACAGAGATGTATATATATCATAATTTCCCTCAATATCGTGATGCAGAGAAAAATCTCATATTTTTAAAGCTAGCAAAATGAAAAAGAAAAAGAAGAGGAAAAACTTAGCATGATCAATCACTGCCATAAAAAGACCAAAACTATATAGAACATACAACACTTGTGGATCCCCGTCTTTGCAAAGGGGTGAGTTTGGAATGTCTTCTCATATCTTTTCTTTCAAGCAGTGCTTGTTCTTTATAATATAGCAGCATTTATTTTGTTGTGGTGATGCTCTTTTTTTCTTCATTTACATTATTTTAGCCATTGTGTGTATATATATATATATTTTTTTTTAACCTCTGGTTACTTTAATCTGTATTAGTTTATATTGGTTATTCTCTATGGTTATTGTTATTTTATTATTGAGTCATTTCAGTCTGTCAAGTTCTTCATGACCTCATTTGGTGTTTTCTTGGCAAAGATACTGGAGTAATTTGCCATTTCTTTCTTCAGCTCATTTTGCAGATGAAGAAACTGAGGTAAACAGGTTGTGACTTGCTCAGGATCATATAGCTAATAAGCATCTGGTGATGGATTTGAACTCAGGTCTTCTTGACACTAGATCCTAGCTCCATCCACTGTGCCACCTAACTCCTTAGATTATTCCATACTTC
Organism: Monodelphis domestica; assembly: GCF_027887165.1. Classification (NCBI taxonomy): domain Eukaryota; kingdom Metazoa; phylum Chordata; class Mammalia; order Didelphimorphia; family Didelphidae; genus Monodelphis; species Monodelphis domestica. The sequence goes on along the minus strand of NC_077227.1, from coordinate 596,836,121 downwards.
TCTGTGTTAATCACATTCATCATTTTTACAGCACAGCAATATATTCCATTTTTAATACTACAAATTGTTTAACGATTTCCCAGCCCATAGACATCTACTTTGATTCCAATTCTTTGCTCTTACAAAACTGCTGCTATAGATATTTTGGTATTCATGGTTATTAATAGTTTGCAGTCCTTTTGGAAACTGTTTGTGATATCTATTGAGGAACAACTTTTGCTATTATTTCACTGTTAATTGTTATGTCTTGGATAACAACTTCTTATCAGAGAAATTTGATATGTTTTTTTCTCCCCATTCAACTACTTCTATCCTAAGTACATTCATTTTGTTTCAACAGAAACTTTTCAGTTTTATATAGTCAAAGTTACTGATTTTATCTTTTGTAATTATCTCTATCCCTCCTTTGGTTAAGAGTAGACTCCTATGCATAGCTGTGTGAGGTATATAATTTATTTCTCTTCTAATTTTTCAAAAAGTATGATATTTAAAATTAAGGCCTTATATTAATTTTGAATATATTGTGGAATATGGCAAAAATGAAGCTTTATTTCTGTCAGACTGATTTCCACTTTTCCAATGTTTTTTATTATCAAATAAAGAGAGTTTTTAAAAATCTAATTGATGTTTTCCACATTATTAAACAATGGGCTGTTGAGTTCCATGACCTAGTGCTAGGTGGTTCAGTGGATAGAGTATGGGGCCTGAAGTCAGGAAGACTTATCTTCCTCAGTTCACATCTGACTTCAGACACTTATTAGCTGTGTTACTTTAGGCAGGTCAATTCTGTTTACCTCAGTTTACTCATCTGTAAAATGAGCTAGAGAAGGAAATGGCAAACTACTCTAATATCTTTGCTGAGAAAATTCCCAATGGGGTCATGAAGAGTCTCGATCTTTGTTCATACAAATAAATTGTTATTATTTTATCCAATTCAATTAAACACCCTTTTGGCAGTTTGATATTGTACTAAAGGTATGAATTTGGTAATGTCATTTTTATTATATTGCCAAAGCCCATCAATAAGCACTGAATAATCATGCAGGTATTTTGGGAGCACTTAACTGAATCTATATAAGTATTTTCTGTGCTTTGCTAGATGATTCCCAAAGATTTTGCTTTTTTTTCCAGCTATTTGGAATGTAATTTCCCTTTCATTATTGACTCTTCTTAATGTAATATAGATATGTAATTTTTGAGGGTTTACTTTTTAGCCTATAACTTTGCTTAAGCTATAATCACAATTATTATCTTTGCTAATTTTCTAAGATATTCTTAGTAAACCATCATATCATGAGAGTATAAGGATAGTTTCATCTCCTTTTTACATATATTTATGCTTTGAATTTCTTCCTCTTGTCTTATTGCATTTCTAAAATTGTACCAAATAATAAGAGTGGGCATCCTTAATTTACTATTGCATTTATTTGGAAAGGTTCTAGTGTGTCCTCATTTTAAAAGACGCTTACTTTTTATTTTAGATAGACTCTTCTTGTGATAGTAAAAACGTCATTCTATGCTTACACTTTGTAGGATTTTTTTTTTAGCTTACAGTATTATTCTTAGGCAGTCATTTTCCTACATCTATTTCCTACATCTAATCATGTGGTTTGAGATTATTTTTATCATTAATATAATTAATTGTATGTTGTTTTCCTAATATTGAACTATTCTTGCAACCCTAGTATAAATCCAGTTTGGTCATGATGAATTATTTTTTGGATCAATTGCTAAAGTCTGACATGATTTTATTCAGTGTTTTGGAATTTCTATTCATTAATGATATTGCTCTGGCTTTTTCTTCTGTGTCTTATCATTACCTACTTACTTTTAAGTCTTAGAATTATATTTTTCTCATAAAAGGAGCATAATAGGTTGATTTTTTTCAATTTTGAGAATAATTTGTGTTATATAGGTACTAATTGTTTTTTTAAACATAATTCCCCTGTGAATCCATTAGGACCAGAAGTTTTTATATTTTTATATTTTTAATAGCCTTTCTCTTTTTCTTTGTTTTCTCAGTTTTGTTAGTATATGGTTTTGCATAGTTGGTTTTGATCATTTTTTTGTTCTGATTTTGTTGTGATTTTACTTTGTTTATTTGTTCTTTTCTTGATTTTATTTTCTATCCTCTTTTTTAATCAGATTGGCAAATAGTTTATCAATTTTATTAGTCTTTTCAAATCACCAGCTTTTCACAGAATCAGTAGCTATTGTTGCTTATAAGAAATACATCCAAAAACATAAGGAGAATAAAAATGAGGGGCTAGGAAAAAAATTACTAGGCATCAGATAATTCCAAAAAAGCAGAAGTTAGAATCATGCTTATAATACAAAATTAAAAAAAAATTCATAACATAAAAAAGGACAGCATAGAAAACACATTATGGTGAAAGGAACCCTGGGCAACCAACCATTATCAGTATTATACTTATATGATACAAATACATTAGCATTTAAATTCATAAAAGCAAAATGAACTGTATTCTAAGAAGACTGAAGTTGATGAGGGATTTCAATGATTCTAAGTTTTTGATTAGTATAGTAGAAAGATAAACAAAAGAGAAAAAAACAGAATTAAAGAAATTTTGCTGGAGAAACTAGAACCGAAAGATGGGATTTCTAAATGGGACTGCTAAAGTATTTCTCAGCACTCTATTGAATTTTTACAAAATCTAGCCAAATATGGGGCACAGAAATATTGCAAGCAAATGTAAAAAAGCAGAAATAGTAAGCAAATCCTTTGTAGGCCATAATGCAATAAAAATAATCAAATTAGGAAAAACCAAAGATGTAAGACTAAATGAAGACTTAATAATTTAATTATAAATTATAATTATAGCTAAAAAAACAAATCATAAAACAATTAATGATTATATAAAAGAAAATAATAGCAGCAAGCAATATCCCAAATTTTCTGGAATACACCTTAGTGAAAGATCATTTTCCTACCACATACATTAAAAAAATAAAATGTGAAAGTATTAATGAACTGAATATGCATTTACAAAATTAGAAAACCAGCAAATAAATCTTAAATAAACAGAAAAGAAAAATATTAAATATTATAGTAGAAATAAACTGCAAATAAAAAAGAACCTTCTGGAAATTATTAAAGTTAAACTAAAGGCTTTAATGATCTTCTAATTGGTCTCCATGTCTCATATTTCTACCCATTCCAGTCTCATCTACTCAACTGATATAAGACTTTCCTTAAATCTAATTTTGAATATATCTTTCCCTAATTAAATACATTTAAGTAGCTCCCTATTGTCTCTAGAATAAAACATAAAACTCCTCAAATTCGCTTTTAAAGACCTTTAAAACCTACCCTGAGTCTCTTCATATATGATTCCTCTATATTCTGTTTTCCAGTCAAACTTCCCTTTCATTTGTTCTTCACTCATTTGTTACTCCATAACCCATCCCTGTGCCTTTCTTTTGGTTATTTTCTGTGCTTTAACTGAACTCTCTTCTTGTTTCTCCCTCAAAACTCTTTATTCCTTCACTTTTTATCTTAATCACTATTTTCTATCTCACTCTTTTGCTGATCCCTCCCAATTGCTAGTTCCTTCCCTCCCCAAATTCTTTGTTTTTAAACAGTGTTTATTTTTATTCATTCTCGTTATACTTACTTTGTATATGATTCTATGTATTGTCTCCCTCATTAAAATGTTAGCTTCTTGTGAGTAGGGGATGGTTTTATCCTTTGTATTTCTGTGCCCAGCATTGTGCACAGTACTAATTAATCAATTGGAGATCATAGATCATAGGAGCTTAAATCTGAAGCTGTAATTGATATCAGACTACATAATCCTGCCTCCTTATTTTATAGAAGAATAACTTGATAGCCCATGCTATGCAGTTTTTAGGTATCAGAAACAGGATTTGAATGGAGCTCTTCTGACTCTAGAATCAGAGCTCTTTGTAACATATACTGCCTCTCTTAATCTATTAGAACCTATTCATTTTACTGAGGAAGAAGTAGATGATCAGAAAGATTATGACTTCCTTGACATCAAATAGCTCCTGGAAGCCTGAACCAGAATGCAGAAAGAATTTCTTGATTCTTTCCCTCATGTGTTTTAACTTGTTTTTCTGGAGTTTTTGTTGTTTCTACGTAGATAGAATTCACTCACCAACACTTTTATCCTCTGTCCATACACTGCATCAAAAGATCCAGAGTAAACTTTGGCCTGTAGTGATTTGAACAGAGGGGGTTTGAACACATTTACTACAAATGTAAACTCTTATGCAAAAGGGGATTGGCCCCTAATTGGCTTTTTGCCAACGTGTCTCCTAAGCACTGGTTTTGCTCTTTCTCTTTTATTTCCCTCTTATTCTGGAATTATTGTTATTTCCCCTGAGAAAGTGCTATATTGTATGCACCTCTAGTCAGAGATCTTTAGAGATACAAGCTGGGTATTTGGAATGATTCACTGGGGAGACTAGGCATGTACGATTTCAACAGGCTGGCCTCCCAGGGGAATCACAGGGGGATTGTGTAGATAGAATTCACTACTCAAGGCTCATCCCAATATCTTTGCATGCTTATGTTGCGGGAACACTGTGTGAATGGATGTGAATGCACATGCGTGGTTGGACAGAGAATAGAAGTTTTGGTGTGGTACTGCCCCCCCCCCCCACTTCCCTGAGTGTGGCTGGAGAGCCTGCTGAGAGCCGGGTCAGATAGGTCGTTTAATTTGGCCAGAGCCCTGTGCTGTTATAACTTCATGGTAGGAACAGATACAAATCACCATCCCTCTCTGGTTCTCAGTTTGCTTAGCTGTAAAATCAGTAAATTATATGCTGTGATGCCTCTAGAAGACTTTTATGTGATTTTTGAGCCTATGAATTGTACTTTTAAGGAACATAATTTTCTGGTCATGTTGATAGTTTGTTGGTCGTGTTGTCATTAATATGACAGACAAGACAGAAGACTATACATTTTTCTCCAGTCCCCACTAATTCTCAGAAATCTTCCATGAGAATTCACAGGACAAGAAATTGGAGAACCTAACACAGTAATAATCTTATGAATGAACTCTTGGAAAATGCAAATCCTTAATGCTCTCACTGAATGAATAGTCCTTTTCTACTAACCTTCAGTTCCTGACAGAGTGCATGGGTTTGTGTTTGGGACAAATGTAGTTTTCTCCTTTTTTGCTTCAGGGAATCTCCCGGTGCCCCCTAGGACCCCACTTCAATATAAACATCAAGCATGTACTGTACTCGACCATGGAGATGTGGGAAGTGGTCAGAGTTGGGGAAATCAAGAGTCCTGCTTATGGTGGTTCCTAGGTTATGGACCTTCAAAACTGCAAATATTTTGCTCAGAATACTCATCCCATATTCTAAGATTTCTGCAAAAGGCAGACAAATTCAGCCCAAACAAAGAATGAAAGAATACAAACAGGAACATAATATTCTCCCTAGACTGAGCCAGGAGGATCTGTATGAGTAACTATAACAGTCTTGAAGGAAAAGGGACTAAAATTAAGCTGGGACCAATCTTGTCTTTCTACAAGATAGTTAAGGCAGGAAATCAGGTTGATTAAAAAACCAACAACAACAACTTAGGGAGATATTGAAACAGCCTTTTGATTTGCCCCAGAGATACATCCTTATCAAAGGGAGAGATCATGAAGGGAGTGAAAGGGAATATAAAGCAAGAAAAGGCTAAAACTACCAAAGATTTTGAGCAGAAAAAAAATTAAATTTAAAACTTTTAAAATTATAAGGAAGAAAGGGTACTAAAATATCAAAAAGATTGCAAACTTCTCTAAATCAGTAGTATGAAGCCAAATGAACCATTGTCTGAAGAAACAAGAGAGCTTTGTGGAATCCCTGGGAAGCATGAAAACACAATAGTATATTCCAGAATGATTCAATGGAGAAATGAGAACAAAAGATAAGAAGTTAGAATTTATGACCTGCATACCAAAATAACAACCTTGAATTTGTGGTAATGAGTCTTTGTAAGGAAGTGAAAGGGAGGTCAAACTTGTATTTAAAACAATGTATCAAAGGACAATATAAAATAATGTAAACAAAAGCAATAACACTAAAAGAACATAGAATCTCTATATAAAAAGTAATTGATTTCAAAGACAGTGTATGAAGAGATAACTTAATCTTCCAGATGAACATAAAAAAATTAAAAACCTGAACACCCTAATTCTAGAAATAATGCCAGAAAATTTCCTCAAATTACTGAATTCAGAAACCAGAGGACCTATTAAAAACATTACTCACAGATTACTTCCAGAAAATAAAATAATACAAAAACCTCTGTCTAGACTTTGTTGTATAGTGGACATATCTAAAATTCCCAGTGACAAAATGCATATACTGAAAGGGGGCAGGAGAAAGATCTTCAAATGTAATGGCATAGTAATCTGAATAATATTGAACTACAATACACAAGAAACTATAGTTTCTGCATAAACCAGAAAATGTAAAAGGAAATTGAACAATTTATTCTAATAGAAATTCAAGATGCACCCCAGAATTACAGTTCTTGAAAGACTGAGCCTACTGAAAAAGACTGAGCAACACTGAAAAAAGATAAACTTTCCAGAAAAGAAACATGAAAAAATTTCAGTAAAGAGAACCTGATATGATCCAAATATTCAACTTGTAAACATTACCAGAAAAACCCAGAAACACACAAAAAAGATAAACTATGAAGGAAAGAATAAGTAAATATATCTCAAGGTTGTTGTTGTTTTAAGAGAGAAGGAAATTAAGCTAATAGAATTGGAGGGAAGGAAAGGATAATTGAGAAATTTTTTATTTCAAGTTACACATAGGGATAAAGATAAAAGTGGAATTTCTTGCCACATAGAACATAGACTGGAACTTTGCACACTTGCTAGAACAAATCATTTAGTGATTTTTGAATAGTTCTTCCTCTGCGATTCCTCACTTCAATAAATTATGTTTTATTTTCTCTTCATTTAATTTAGAAGGAAAAAGATTGGACCTGGGATTTCTCATATGGGGACCTTTCTAGATGAGTTAGCTCTCTTTACCACTGTAGGTAATATTGTTCCAGTTGTCTGTGTCACTAAGCAATTAGGTGACTTGTCCAAGATCATTCAGTGAGTATGTATCAGAGGCAGGAATTATCTGCCAATCTATCTATATTTAAAAATTTTATGTTGTTCAATAACAGAGTGATTAAAAAAATCTGTTTGGATTTTAAAATTCATCATTAAAAATATCTGTAAAAATTTAAGAAATTTCCATATGACAAAATATTCATTCTCTTGCATAACCACCAGATATTGGTAAGCAAGGCAGATTAAGTTCTTACTTCCAAATTACAGAACCTGGGATCTAGGTTTGTAAAATAATTCTTTGGTAGTTGATTGTTATAGCACTAACTTAGGTAGAATTAAACCCCTTCTCTTCAGGTGGACAGAGCTTCCCTAGAAACAACTCCTCTTCTAGAATGTGGTTTTTATTTCAAACATGAAGTGTTACTTTCCAAATGAAAGGAAAATGGCTGCCTACTTCAGTTTGTACATCTTGTGGTTGTTACTAGCTCAAGTATTTCAATTTATTAGATGTTTCTTCTTATGGATTGTCTGCTGTGTCTATCTGTTTTTCTTAACTCTATCACATGTATGGTCCTGAATTCTGAGCCAGTTTTTGTTGCAGAAATCTAATTGAGTTTATAAACTCAATAATTTTTATTTCTTCTTTCCCATATTGTCTTTCTTCCTTTCTTTTCAATCTCACTACCTCCTTTCAAATAAATAGTACTGGCACAAATTTATAGCTGTCTCGTTTTTGAAGTATTTCAATTACATAACAAGAAATTCAAATTACTGCTTAAAGAAATAACAGTTCTAAATTATTGGAAGCTCAGTTTCCACCAGGAAAGCCAGGGGAAACCATTCCAGTTCTTTGGTCTATAAGCATGTAAAAGCAAGAGAGAGACTCAGGCAGATAAAAGTGGAGTTGATTTTTATTCCCAGGAGCTTTCAGCTGGGAGAGCTCAGGTTAGTCACACCAAAAGCCTACGAATTTTTTCTAGACTAGTCTTCTATGCATCAATTTTCCCCAGTGCTTAAGCTTCCTCTAGCCCTATCAAGGGGAGCAGTGCCTGCTTATTCCGTGCTCAACCCTATACTAGAAATGTTAACTAGGGCTCTGTTCTGACTCCCAGTCTCCCCTTCATCACTGCTATATTCTGCAGTCTCCAGGGTCATAGAACTCCCTCTTCCTATCAGAGTGAGAATGAAAGGAAGAAGAGGGTGGAGATCTGCCACAGCACAAACCACTGAGAACCAGAAGATGCTCCAGACAGACGTGTTTATGTGTCTCTCAGGTCTCTGAACTTCACTGGCCCCTGGGATGTGTGATGCTCATTAAAATGGGGCGGAAAGCTGCAAAAGTATTTGCCATCATGATATAAAAGTTCTAGCACAAATTCCAAATTGGAGAGGATTCTTTCTTGTTCCTTCTATGAGACACTCCAGCTCCCTACTCCTGCTCCTGGCTGTTGCCAATGCCTGAGATGTTCTCTCTCCTCATCACTACTTCTTAACTTCCCTGGCTTCCCTTGCTTCTCAGCTAAAGACCTTCTTTCTACAAGAAACCTTCCTAGTCTTTCTTAAACCTAGTGCTTTCCCTCTGAGACTATCTCTGGTTTATCCTGTATGTATCTTATTTGGATGCTGTCTCTCACATTAGATTCTGAAGCTCTTGAGAGCAAGGACTCTCTTTTCCTTTATATCTCCAATATTTAGCATAGGACCTAGCATATAGTAAATGTTTAATAAAAGTTTGATGACATGTTGATTTTTAGATTGTGAAAATTTCCATCTTCTCCTGTTTCCAGATAACATTCTACATTGACCACCATTATCATTCACAGGCTTAACTTTTGCTTTGGAATTTCTAAACTAAGAGTAGTAAATGATATTCATAGTGAAATGCCTTATAATTCAGTTTTCCCCTAGTTTTCTATTGGGAGAAGGAAATGGAATAAGCATTTAGATGGTGCCTATGTACCAGGTTTTGTGCTAAACATTTTTTGCACATATCTAATTTGATCTTCACACCAATCCTTTAAAGTAGGGATAATTATTGCCATTTTTACAGTTCAAGAAACTGAGGCAAATAGGTTAAGTGATTTGCTTGGGGTCATATAACTTCTAAGAGTATGATGTTAGATTTGAACTCAAGTCTTACTGACCAAATGCATCACTAATTGCCCCTGTTACTACAAATAGAAAACTTTCCTGGTTCTCAAGATTAGGAGTGCATACTGCTTTATCTACTACTGTCTTATCTAGACTCAGAAAGACTCTGTGGGGTGATAAAGCTGTACAGAGATTCTAGGAGTTAGTAATTATTGCTTATTACCCAGAGTGACACCTAAAAATAGGCTTATGGATAAATTGGGAAATTAATTCTAAAATAATCTAAGTTTGTTAGTTCACCAGAGTGGGCTTATCTTTTAAGTCATTCATTATATGCATCAATAATTCCCACAAAAGTAAATTAGTATGTTTTGATCCATGATGTATCATATCATCTGGATCAACTGTTTTAAAAATAAAATAAAAGAAATAATTTATTGAATTTTTAATGTATAAAATTGTGTTAATTATATATAATACATCCATTTGAATTGTATCCTTGATCTCTATAATTTGTAATGTTGTTATTCCTCCATATTTAAAGGTTGTCTTTCAAGAAAACAGAATAGTAAATTACTATTTATCATAAATATAAATTAATGTTTTGACAACTCATTAATCAATTAACAGAAGATACTTAAAATATATGCATTTGCTTTTCAAGCCAGCAACTTTCTGATTTGAGATAGGTCAAGTTCCAGTTTGTGACATGTAAGATTAAGCACTGCCTAAAAAGAGAATCTTATTTTAAAAATAGAAAAGCATGTATAATCCACACCATCATACCTATGGATTTGTGAATATTTGATTAGCAAACAACTGGAGAAAAAGTAATATCTTACATAAATGTTTAAATGATTGAATTGTTTTTGAAATATTATCATTTTGTGCTTTTTTCAGCAATGGGATGTTTCTGGGGAGCAGAGCGGAAATTTTGGAACTTGGAGGGAGTGTATTCAACTCAAGTTGGCTATGCTGGAGGCTTTACTTCAAACCCAACTTATAAAGAGGTCTGCTCAGGTAGGAAGATTTTGATTTCAAGATGACAAGTATAATGAGTAATCCTTCTTTAGTACCTTTCCCAGGGCATGTGGACACTTTCTGGGCTGGCTCACTCCTCATTTTGTCAGGTCTAATTTTACCAGAGAAGGACCCCATTGGGTTATTTGACTGAAAGTTGTTCCTCTTTGTGGGGAAATACATTCTCCCAAGTCAGCACTACTCCCTAGCCTCTATTGATATATTTTAATTATCATAAAATCAGCCACCCAGAATCATGACATCTGTAGATTTCAAATATAATAATGTATTAAACAATATGGCAGAAGAAATAATAGCATAAAAGGGACTCAGAGAGCAAATCAAATGTAGAAATTATAAATACATCACAATCTAAACAGGAACTTGGATCATACTCTCCCACCTGTGTACTCAATGTCTGTGGGAGTGATTAGTGCAAATTCATAGAAACATAGCAGTGAATCAATCACATGAGTGAGGAAAACCCATGTGCTAGGTTATCTCATAACTCCTCTTTCTGTCTCAGATACTTTCTATAAAAACTCTGTGATTAAGTACCTTTTGTGTCATATATATCTATCCACTGCTAACATGAGTTGTTCAATGCCACGAGTGACTAATTGTTCATTGGGCATGGCGCCTCAGCTAAAATAATAGTTTTTTCATTCCTCAATAATATCACAATAACTCCTTCCATAGTCTCCTCACTTAAGATGATAAAACAAAGCAAAGCAAAACCATATGCTGCAGTAACTATAACCAATGGAGTGCCATTCCATACTAATAGTCTGACTCTACTTGGAGGAAAGAATATGTTCCAAATAAATCATTGAGAACCAATATTGATTTTCCAAAATCATAGCCTTGGGCATGCTACTCTTTCTCTCTCCCAAGACTCCAGTGACTCCTTATTACCTTCAGGATCAAATATATAGCATTCAAAGCCCTTCCTAACCTCTCCCTTTCAGATCTTTCACGTATTCTCTCTTCTTCATATCTCTCATTTAGATATACTGGGCTATTCTCTGTTCCTCAAACATGAAACTCCATCTCCTGTCTGTTTTCACTGACTTCCCCAGTGCCTCGAATATTTTCTCTCCTTCTTAGTTATGTTAAAATATTAGAATAAATATTAGATTTTTGTTATTAGATATTAGATAGAATTAATTATTCTAATCTAGTCTAAAATCTAATATTAGATAGAATTAAATATTAGAATATTAGAACAAATTCCCCAATTCCCTTAGAATTTCTTCCAGGTTCATCTAAAATCCTAGCTTCCTCAAGAGGTCTTTCCAAGCCTCCCTCATTTATATTCCTCTCTGGGACCACCTTTCATCTATCTACTAGGTATATATCAAGTAATTTTCATATTTGTCTCTCCCAGCAGGATGTGAACTTCCTGAGGCTATAGAATATTTTTGCTTTTTTATTTCTTGGCACATAGCATGGACCTTGACATAGGTTAAAGACTTAATAGATGCTTATTCACCAGTCGAGGAACTGACTGACAGCTCCAATACCACATCTTACATGAAGCCTTTTCTGATCTCCATGATCAGTAAAGATGATCACTTTCAGACTTTGCATAGCAACATTTTTTTGTAACTTCCTAATTCCTTTTTTCAATGATATTGTTTATTATTGCTATATATAAATAAACCTTCTCTCTCTCCTCTGTAAAATCATAAAAAGTAAATTCATAATTTTTAAAAAAAATGTAGCTTGATAACTTTGGCAAAATATACAGCTAACTTGTAAAACTTATTTCTTTCTCCTCCCATTCACATTTCTCAGCCATGTCAGCCACTAGATAAAACCAGCTCTCAGAAGTTTCTGGGATAGAAATATGGGGTGGTTTTCTCCTTATTAGTCTATTTCTAATATCCATGCTTCTTTGATAGCACAAAGGGGTGCTAGACTGATAAAACAGAAAACGTCTTTAAATGTGCAGAAACTTTGAACAGAACAAAACTATCCTAAAGCAATGGGTTGTTCCATACAATTTTGTCTAAGGCTTCTTAAAAAATTAATCATGAGAAAAAATAAATCTTTTTAGTAATTTGATAATGATATTAACATTCTTGCTGCCCGATACCATATTCAGGAGGCACCACAGCAGAAGACACAAAGAATAGCCCAGGTCAAAACAGACAAGTTTATATTCCTACTTCCTCAGGTAACTTCCAGTTTTTGATGGTGTTCCTCAATCTTATCTCTTGATTTTCATCTCTCCTACATGCAAGGTGCCCTTATGCTTTTCCTCCAAAAAAAAATCAGCTCTTGCAATATAATTTGATAAACTAAATCATCAATGAAAAAAATGCCTGCCAATTTTTATTCTATAATTTATTATTCTCAGGAGATTTGCTTTTTTTGGTTATTAAAATTCATTTATTTAAATAGTTGTATACTCTCTACGTGGTACAATGCAGATCTTTAGTTAGGAAGACCTGAGTCTAAATCTGACTTCAGATACTAGGTGTTTGACTCTGAAAAAGTCACTTAACCCTGTTTGTCTAAGTTTCCTCATCTGCACGAGCTGGAGAAGGAAATGGCAAGCTATTCCAATATCTTTGCCAAGATAACTTCAGATGGTATCATAAAGTCAGAGATGACTGAGAAATGACTGAAAATAATATATAGCTATATATCAAATCTACATAATTCTATGAACATTTAATATTAAACTTCTATTAAATTATGAATTTAAAAATATGATGTTCAGAAATTAAGCTTATCCCCCACTCTGTCATATTATATCCCCAAGTTCACTTTTTCTCCTGGTAGAAAGGAATTTGTTCTTTTCCAAAGAAGAGAATGCTTAGACTCAAATGGGAGAATATATAATTGTGCTCTTGTAGGAGTCAGACAACAGAACATCAGACAGGCATTATTTTATTTGTTTTGTTTTAGAAAGACAGGCTCCCTAGAATGTTGGCATGGTAGTTACTGCGTAGTAGTGCTAACAGAGAGCCGTGAGGCCTTCCTGTCCTGATTCTGCAACAGACTTAGCTATGTGATCTTAGGCATATCACTGGGCCTGTTTAGACCTCAATTGTTTTAGGTTTCACCTGAGGGGATTGGACTAAGTAATCTCTAAAGTTCCTGATAGAATCCCCTCAAAGGTCTTCACCAAAACCTAGAGTTCCAGGATTTTCCCTTATGAATCATAGCATCCTGCTGTTTGGTATACCAATCAAGGGACCATGGCCAATCTATTGGAAGTACCTAAGAATGAGTTTCTACAGCTCTAGCCAAGAATGAAGATAATGAGTTATAAGGTACTTATTCTACGGATTTTGTAATCAATCCTTAGTATGTATGTATCTATCTATCTATCTATCTGTCTGTATTCCTATCTAACTATCTGTCTGTCTGTCTATCTGTCTATCCGTCTATCTGTTGCTGGTTTTCTTCACATATTTGTTTTCATTTGACTTAGTGTATTCTAATTATAGTGTGTTCTGTGAAAACTTACATCTTTATTTGTAATTATGGAGCCATATATTTATTATATATTATATATATAATACATATTTATCTGCTTATCAATCGATATCTTTGGAGGTATATAAATATTTCTATAAATCTCAATGTTTCTATCTATATATTGTATATTTGTGTATTTTTGATTCATCTTTGTGAAAGTGGGACATTTTCAGAGGCTGTAAATGTGTTTATCTTTGTGCATATGAATGAATTTAAAAGAGAATGATTATGTATAAATATGTCATTGGCTACCTAATTTCATAAGTCTTAAAGTCATACTTGACCCTTCCTTCTCCTTTATCTCTCTGTAGCCAGTCAGTTGTCTAAACCTGCCTATTTGAACTCACAAAATCATAGAATTAAAGAATTTTGGAGTTGAGAGAAAACTTAGCAATTATATATGCCAACTCCTACCCAAAAATGAGTCCTCTTTATAGTATATACCAAAGGAACGCATCTAGCTTTTACTTAAAGATTTCCAGAAAGAGGGAATCTCCTGTCTCTTTAAGCCTATTCTGTTTTTGGATAGCTCTAGTTATTGGATGTTTTCTTGATCTGAAGCCTAAATTTTCCTTTTAGACCAGATAGAATAAGTCTAATTCCTCCCTGATATGAAGGCCTTTCCAGCCTAGAAAGCCCCAGTTCCTTCAGGTCATCCCATATTGGCTCAAACTGTAGGCCCTGTATCATTGATTGCTCTGCTCAGGATGCACCTCCAGCTCATTGACATCCTCTCTAAAGTGCACCACCCAGAACAGAACACAGTACTCCATGATTCTCTGACTAGGGTAAAGTACGACAGGTAGAACTGCCTTATTCCTGGAAGCAGTGCCTTTCACAACAGAGCACAAATTAGCTTTCTTGGTTGACTTATACTGCTGACTTGCAGTGCACCAACCTCTTATTCTTCTAAAAATTGCTAATAATACCTCCACCCATCTTCTACTTGTCAGGTAGTTTTTTGAATATGAGTAGAAGACTTTACGTTTGGCCCTATTAAATTTCATTGAATTCAGTTTGTCCCAGGGTTCTAGCCTGTCTAGATCCTTCGAGAATTTAATTCTGTCATATAGTGTGTTAGCTTTTCCTCCAGACTTGATGTTATCTGAAGATTTGATGAACATGCTATCTCCTTGCCTTTATTTAAGCCATTGATAGAAATGTTTAAATAGTACAGGAGTATGCAAAATCCTAGGACATTTTCCTGGATAATTTCCTTCCCATTTGAGTTCAGTGTATAAATGACTAGTTTTTTTAATCCAGCCATTCAAAATCTATCCAATTCTATTAGTGTGGAGATTATATCTAACCATCTTTTTTAGAAGAATAGCATGAGAGATTTATCAAATGCTTTGCTAAAATTTTTCTCTTTTTTATTTCTTTCTCTGTTTTATATTTGTGTTTATTTGTATCTATATATCATTCTCCTGAGCTACCTATTTAGGAACTGTCAAAAAAAGGAAATAAGATCAGTCTGAAATGATCAATTCTGGATGAATTCTTTGTGATAATACCTTCCTTTTCTAGGTGTTTCTTAGCCATTTTTTTTTTACTATCACATTCTAGAATCTTGTCAGATCAAAAGTCAAGCTTGCTGTGACCTATTTAAAAATTCTATTTTCTTTCCTCTTTTGAAAATCATGACATTTACCCATGTCCAGTTCCCTGGAATTTTTCCTATTTCCCACTATCTTTCAGGAATCACTGACAATGATTTAAGTAATCAGATCCACTTGTACCTGATTATATGGTCTATTTGGTTGTTAACTTTAACTGATTAAAGCTATCTAGGTGATCTCTTACTATCTTCTTATTTATCTTACATATAAACTCCTTATTAACCCTTTTTAAAAATTTCTAATCTGTTTTCAGTTACTTTCTTTCACTGCATCCAAAAATAACCCATTTTCTTATCCTTAGCTTATAAAAAATAAACCTCAGCTCATTTGGAACTTCATCATTCTTGACTTTTTTCTTTTTTTTACATATATGCCTATATATATGTACATATATATAAAGCATATACATATATGCTTTTATATTTTTCCTCCATTTTCTGCCACTGTTTCCATCTACTAGAAAAATCAAAAAAATAATTAGTTGGTTGATGAGTTCCCAATTCATCAACATTGTTCTCTTCTGAGAACTCTTCTTTCTCTTCATTGAAATTTATTTTCTTTGTGTAGTCAGAATATCAATGGGAGGAAACTTTCCATCAGTCCTGTACTTACTTCCCCTATAGAATTTTAAACTTTGGTCTTTGACTTTTGTACCCTCTCTGCTATCTGTTTCCTCTCCACTTATGCCTTTATCATCTTTCACCTGGACTATTGCTATAGCCTTATAATTGTTCTCCCTGCTTCCAGTCTTTCTGTTCTCTAATTTTCCTTCCTAATAACTGCTAATATTGTCTTTCTAAGCCCCTTGGTAAGCTATTACAAATACAAAATGGTCCTCAGGCAGTGTGCCCCCTATCCTTTTCCAGTGATGGTGGAATAATGGCCTCAAAGTGGGCAGAGGAAAAACCACACTGTTTTCAGAGCATCTATAAACATGAACTTATTTATACTCGGAATATGAGATACTTAATCATTGAATGACATACTGCTGAAGTACCTGAATTTTATCAATATTGATAATTTCACTATTAATGAAACTAGAAGAGAAAAAGAAAATTGTAACTAAAAAAAGGATGGTCATAGATTCTCCACTGAGAAGCAACATAGAAGTTGATAGGTTTTGGTCTGTCTATTTTGTTCAAAGGTAATAAGAAAGATAATTTTATGCTTCATTTACTCATCTTTTATTGTAATAATCACAATATGTATTTGCAAAAAGATAGCCATAAAATAATCAACTTATGTGCAAATATCTATTACAAAGGAGGAAGAGAGAAAAATTCCACAAAGAACTCTGTAAGGTTCTTTAAGTTTTCTTAATGTATAATTTAGTACTTAGTGACTTTAATGTAAAGGTTGATTTAATGGAAGATAATGAAAAGTGTTACAAAGTAGTCTAGTAAATAACTGGATAAAACTTCTTTTATACAGAATCCTAATGGCTATATTTTATGAATACTTCTTTTCAGAAAAAAATTAGAATATGTTGAACATGGTGAGCACCAAATAACCTAACAAAAATTATATTTTAATGGATAAAAATGATATTACTGATGTAAAGTTATTTTCAAATTGGCTGTCTGTGTCTAGATCATGGATTTTTTGGAACAGTCACCCACTCAAAAATGATGTTTATTATGTACCTCCTATAAACCAGTCATTGTGTAAGTTCTAAGGATAAAGGAACAAAAATATGATGGTTCTTGCCCCCAAGGAGTTTATATTTTATTATGGAAGATAGCGTGTTTAAAAATAAATAAATACAAAATAGGGTTTTGGGGCCTGGGGGAGGGGAGTGATTAGTAGCAAAGGCACCAGGAAAAGCCACAGGTAAATGTTGAGCTGGGGGAAAGGGGAGGGGAAGAGGAGGAGAAGTATTCCTGCCTTTGTGAAGGAAGACCTGAAGATGAGTTAGTAAGAACAAGAACACTAGTTTTGTAGGACATGGAAATATATGAAAGAGAAGAAGGTGTAATAAAAGTATAAAGATAGGTTGGACCCAGAGTGTGTGGGATTTAAAATCAAAACAGAGGAGTTAGCATTTGAACCTAGGGAAAAGAGGAATCCATTTAGAGCTTTTGGAGTGGGAATATGGCATAGTCACATCTATGCCTTAGCAATATTGATTTGGCAACAGAATGAAGGGTGGATTAGGTAAAAGATTAAAACACATTAATGTAGATGTAAATTAAAGAATAAAATTGAGAAAAAGGCAAGGTATATAATTAAAAACAATTATAGATGGATTTATTTAAGTTATTGATGCTAACAAATAGGAAATGGGGAGAGGAACTGATACAAACAATTATTGAAACCATTTCCTAAAGTTTCAGCTATGTTGTTAAATTGCTATTGAGAGGAGAAAGAAAAATCCTAGAAATACCCAGTCAATCAAATACTTGCTAATCTTGCCAAGTGGGGATATATTAAAAACTGAGGAGATCAGATCTTATGATGGTTAACATGATCTGTAGGTCTTTTTGTTGGTTACCTACCTTTTTAACTTTATTTCATATTACTTGCCTTCAAAACTCTAAATTCCATCTACCTTGACTATTAGAAGAGGTCCTCAACTACCTACTTGAACTACAATACCAGGTCCTAAACTACAGTACTTGAACTACAATATATTTTATCCCACATCTTTGTACTTCCCCTCTGCCTGGCTCTTATGCTTGGGATATAATTACTCCTGATCTCTGCCTCTCAGGGTCCTTTCCTTTAAAGATTCAGTTTAGATGCTGTATTTCCTTTGTGAAGCTTCCTTTGATCTACTCAGTAATTAGGCTTTCTCCTTTCTAAATTACCCTACATTTTCTTATCTATATTCATGTTGCATTATCCACCCCCAATAGAACATAATTTCTTTGAGAGTAGGTATTGCTTTTACCTTTCTATTCTAGATTTATTATTTTACCTTACTCTTATTGGAAGGCATATAATATAGTATTTGTTGAGTTGAACTAAATTTAAATTGGCTTGTACTTAATCTTGCAAAATAGAACATTTTAAAACAATTGCGGTTAGTTACAGTCAATCCTCAACTTTCATAGGGGCAGTGTTGCTAGAAAATGGTGTGAAAATGAAAAACCCAAATGTTGATACATTGAACCTATGGGAAATAGAGGTTTGGGTTCCCTTGACTACCCAAAACTATTATCATTCGTTAGAGCTAGCTGGAAATATACTTTTCTGTATACAATCCTTTACAACAAAACATGAATTCTGATAATATATAATTTTTATAACATAGTAGCCATAAAATAATGCATCAAATGCAGTACACAAAGTAAAATTGGTAACATGCAAAACATTTTTTTCTCACTAGTACTTTACTTTTTTTTGCAGATATAATGAATTTTCTATTCATAAATCAAACTTGCAAGTGACTGCTGCAGACATTCCTATACAGTTTATCTACCACCTTTATTTTCTTGTTAAACCACATTACTGACTTTGCACATGGCTTTAGAACCCAGAGGTCTTGCATTATGCATTTGGGACAGAATTACAATATAAAACTTGAGTTTTAAAGGCAGACAATGAAAATATTCAACAAATGGAGACGGTGATATTTACTCCAATGTGAAGTGAACAAGAACAGTGAAATGCTTAGTGTAGGATACCAGTTACTTCATATGTGTCTATCTTGCCTCTCCTTTTTTGTCTAATTGCATAGCCACAAATGTTCATGATTGTCTGCAAGAAAGTGAAAATGAGATTACTAATAAAATTACCAAGATGCTTAAAGTCACTAAAGTTAAACTTGAATGTTGAGGATTGATCAAATTACTTTAATCCCTTTTTCCTTTCATCCAATAGGGTCCTGAAGTTCTCTGACACTGTTACTATATAAGGGAACCCCTTAGGATAATTCTTATTTCTTACCTTTTTCCCTCATTTTTTGAGAAGTCTCTCAAGTTCCCTGGTAGCTACTTCTTTCATCCCTTTTCTTGCTTCTGGCTGGGTTTCCTCCTTATTCTTCCATGATCCAATGATTGCTAGCTTTTCCTTGTAGCTATGGGAAAAGAAGGGTAATAGCAATTGGTTAGGAAATAATTTTTACTCACACAAAGGTTCCTTAGCTACATGAAACACAGGACAATTCTTATGTTAGTGACTAATAATGTTAATATATTACTATCAATGTACTAATCTTTGTTTTCTACTCCCATTCATTACAAACCATACCTTAATAAAACAAACCAAAGCAAAACTGGGACATATAACAACTAATGACCTGTATTTGAAATAAAACTAGAATGCAACTAAGTATTAGCTCAGCTTCAAGGTGCAGGATACTGGATGTCCCATATTGATAACAATCCCACAGATTTATCTCTTGGTAAGAATTAGCTAAGCTTTATTTCCATAACAACAATTTCAGTGAGAACTTATTCCAACCTTCAAAAACCAAAGGGAGTTGTAGAATGTTAATTAATACTCAGAGTTAGAATTTATTGTCAGCAATATGGCATCCATATTTGTTATAGGTCTTGAAGTTATAATTTAAAATTGGAAGCACTAGAAGGTTCAATGTTCATGTGGGGAGAGTTTTTGGGTACAGCTTCACCCTGTACTATCTTGATGACTCAAACACCAGGATAATCTGCAGAAATGGAGGCTTGCTGCCAAAGGCATGATGAATATTGAAGGGGATTTACTTGATCAAAAATCTAACTGACCTTGAGGGAGTTATGACTACTGGGAAGCAAAGGGAGTTCACAAGACAGTTTTAGTGTTAAAGACTTTGGCTATGCCTTTTATATTAATTGGAATGGTTTATAGATTTAGAATTAGAAGGGACATTGGAGCTTACCCCTCATTTTGCATATGTAGTTTGAGATGCCTATAGGATATTCTCTTTGAGATGTCCAAGGCAACAAAGTTGGTGATGCAGGTTTGTAGTTCAGAATAGAGACTAGGTCTGGATAGATAGATCTGGGAATGTTAGATAATTAAACCCATAGGAACTGCTAAGATCACCTAATGAAACAGTATAGAGGGAAGAGAAAAGGTCCAAGATAGTTCATTGGGAGGCACCTAGATTTAATGGAAATGACAGAGATGAAGATTCTGCAAAGAAAATTGGGGAGGAGTACTAACATAAGTGCGATGAAAACCAAAAAAATGTCATGAAAACCCAGCGAGGAGAGCTTCCTGGAAGAAAATGTATCAGGCATTACAGAGAAATTCTCAAGAAGAATAAAGACTGTAAGAATTGAATTAATATTTCTACCCAGATATATATTTTATAAAGTTTATTAGAAAGGGTAGACACTCATAGTTTTAAATCTCATCATTCCTATAAGTAACCTGACCATGAGGTGCCTAGCCTGCAAGTCTCTTCCTCTTTTCGTTCACCTGCCTGCTCTGCTCCTGAGTCCATTCCAAGCAAGACACCTCTTCAGGACCTCCCCCCTCACTTTTATTGCCATACAGCACCTACAAGGACGCAAAACCTGGTGCAACTGTTATGTCAGGAATGTTGATGGACAGGTTAAGCTACTCAAGAGGGGGAGGGAACGAACTTCCTTGACACAAGACTAAAATAAAATTATCATTTGATTTGTCAATTAAACGATCATTGGTAACTTTGGAAGTGGCAGCTAGATGAGATAGGAGGCAAGATTTCTGTGGGTTAAGAAGAGAGTTAGTGGAATGGAAGTGGAGGCACCTATTAGAGATGACTTCCTCAAGAATCTTAGGTAACACTTGGAGGAGACATATAGGATAAGAGCTATCATGGAAGGTAAAACAAAGTGAGTGTTTTAAGCTTGGGGGAGAGTAGGTAGTAGAGGAGCCAGTAGATAAGGAAAGTCTGAAGATAATGGAGAAAATAGAGATTGCGGTAGAAAAGACAAAAGGGGATTGGTTAGCCTTGGCAAGAAGGGTCACTGCCTCATTTTATACAGGAATGAAGGAGATAATAGTGAGAGATGTCTGAGTGATATGAGATGAAGAGGAGAGAAGAGGGAGCTCTCTGAAAATGCCCTTTTGCTTGTTCAGGGAAGTTTGAGGAGAGGTCCCTAACTGATAAGGAAGGTGGTATCCTAGGAGTCTTGAATAGAGATGAGAAAGCTTGGAATAACTGTGGGAGGGTAGATGTTGGTGGTTTTCTATTAATATAATGTTTTTGTGTTGAATTGCTGTGTCCCTTTGGTTTGGTCTTATGAAAAGAAGTTTTGATTGGAGGAGGTATGATAGATAAAATCACTAGTTTAGTAAGGAACTCTACAGTATTCCATCTATTTTATTCTTTTTGTAATGTGTAAACTCCTTGAAAGCAGGGAATGATGTTTTTTTTTTTCTTTGAAATCTTCGTAATTTTAGTTTTGGCAAAGTTCCTAGAACATAGTAGGTTCTTAAGAAATGTTTGCAGCTACTCAGCAGATTTGATTAAATAAAAGGTTATTGTTGGAAAAGAGCTCAATTGGAAATTCAGGTTTTGAATATCCAAAATGAAATAATGACAAATCCAAGAATGTAAAAATGCTCTGGCAGTTTGCTAAATTAAATAAAGGGCACCTAGGTGGTACAATGGATAGAGTGATGAGCCTATGATGAGTGAGGAAGGCTCATTTTCCTGAATTCTTATCTGGCCTGAGACACTTATTAGTTGTGGGACTCCTGGGCAAGTCACTTAATACTGTTTACTTAGTTTTCTTCATCTGTAAAGTGATGTGGAGAAGGAAATGGTAAACTCTCCAGTATTTTGTCAAGAAAACCCTAAATGAGGTCACAGTCAGACACAACTAAAAATGATTGAACAACAATAACTTACATAAAATTCTATGCCTTGATATCATTATTAGTATATGAAAATGCTGACTACCTCAATTTAACTAATACAAGTATGAAATAGAACATATAATCTGAATTTCAACCCCTTATCACCCACTTACAGTTTCAAATGAAGAGAGGACCTTACTTTAAATAAATAATTAAATGGACAGTGGAAACAAACAGGGGACACCCTACAGGATTTGCTAATTAGCTGCGTTTTGGTCTGGGAAGACCCTATGGTGGATTTTTAGCCTGTAGGTCATTCACCTGAATTAGATATTCTGAAAATTATCATAACTTTTGATTGAGGCTTCCCATCCTCAAACCATTTTGTAAATGCTGAGCCCCCAGCTTTGATGTGTCCTGAGGAATAATGTGCTTTAGGTTGAGAGGTTTAATCCTAGTCAAACCTAAGGTAAGTGTCTTAACCACTCTTTGCCTCAGTTTCTATCAAATCATGATCCTTTGAACATGTATCCCTTTCCACCTCACCAGTGAGAAAGACCTTTTATCCCTACTGATGTTTAATTCCTCGTTAAAATCTTAATAGTTGCTCCCTGTCTATGACAGATATTGAGAAGAATCATGAATTAGGGGCCATTCCTCTGCTCCTAAGAGATTTTTCATTCATTCATCATCCCGTATTTATCAAATGCCTGTTGTTTATACAGCTTTCCCTAGCCAATGACAACAACAACTTATATTTATATATGGGCATTGAAGTTGGCATGATCCTTCTGTATGAGCCTAACAACCCTTTGGAGGTAGCCCTTAGGGATGACAGAAGTGTTTTCCCTGCTGTAGAACGACCCCCATTTCATAGATGAGGAAATCGAAGCAGAGGGACTTGTCTGTAATCATATAAACAAACCAGTAAGTGTCAAGAGTTTAGAATCAAATTCAGTTGTTTTGAGGAACAAATAAATCCAAGACATTTCACTGTACACACTTCCAACACCAGAATTCCTCTCCCATAAGAAAGAGACTGTAGGCGAATAACCGTGCTGAACTGCTTTGGACTTCTATTGAAGAAGGACAAATTGTATAGCCTTTCATGAGCAAATCCACAGAGCACTGCCATCTCTGGGTTTTACTGTCCTAAACTCTGACTCAAGTTAAAAAAAAAAAATTAGACTCACTGTCTCTCTCTCACACACCCACATACACAATAGTCATTATGCAAACCAGCCTATCAGCTGTCATGTTATGGCTTTACTACATTGATTTTAGAGGTAATTGAGCTATTCAAATTCCTGAGGCTTATGAATACACTGATAGAGAATTATTCTTACATTTTATAATAACTGCTGTACAGATGAAAATATGAAAAGACATTCTGCAGTGGATAAGCATTCTGGGTTATTTTCAGTACATTAGCCTAATACACAAATACTCCATATTTGGCAAGCATTAGCCAACCCAGGATGTTCATTCACTATGAAATATCTTCTCATATTTTGCTTACAGATGTTCAGAACAATTCTGTGTTTATTAGTGTATTCATAAGCTTTTAGAAAACTGCACAGCTGAGTGCCACCAAAATCAGGGGCTTGAAGGGTGAGGGAGGGAGGAACTGTATTATTCCTTTTCACAAGTTGTCTCTATACTATTACCATGGAAAAGCTGAGGCCTAGACACTTTTCTTTTAAGCAGCATATTTCTTTGGACTTTGAGGCCCGAGTTGAATTTGTGAATATGCCATATTCCAGTTCCTCTCCCCTTTTTCTCCCCTCTTCCTTCACCATGTTCTTTACTGATAAAAATTGTTTTTTCAAGTTCTTTTACTATAATACTGTGATATTGTTAAGTCAATTTACTTTGGTTGCTTGAGACTTATACCTGAAGATCCCATAAATTTCTTAACAGATAGAAGAAAACTTTACTTCATTTTGTTTGAATCAGGTGATGGACTGGCAGTGTTTGTGTGCCTCAGTGCAGCTGTGGATAAGCTCATGCAATTCAATTCAGCAAACATCTATATGCAAGGCCCCAGGAACAGGAAGACAAATTGAAAAAGCAATCTTGACTTTAAGAAACTTTCTAGTACTGGGTGTATTTCCCTTGGGCTTTTCAGGGTTAGACTAGCCCAAATTGGGGGCGTCTGGGTAGCTCAGTGGATAGAGAGACAGGCCTAGAGACGGGAGGTCCTAGTTTCAAATCTGGCCTTAGACACTTCCCAGCTGTGTGTCCCTGGGCAAGTCACTTAACTCCCATTGTTTATAACACACAGTGTTGATTCTAAGACAGAAGGTAAGGGTTAAAAAAAAAAGGACTAGCCCAAATTTATATAATTCTTTATGCCTTGTGAAGTATTTTTCTCACAATAACTAGTGAAGGAGGTAGAGATTGTATAGATGAAGAAATGTAAGACTCAGGTTCAGTGCCATGTTCTTAGTAACCCAACCACAGTAAGGATTTCAGGATCATTGGTTTTTTATTGTCCTAAATCTATTTTCCTTTTATTATTCTCTGCTATGTCCAGGGATGTGCTAGTAAATGTTTAATAGCCAGCTCTCTGAATTTAAAAAAGATTAAATTATTCACTTTTAAATTTAATTTTCATTATTAACATTTTCTCCATCACTTTCTTAAGTTGATAATTAAAAAACAATAACAACAAGCCCTGTCCTTAGCATTGGCCAATTTTGAAGACATAAATGCTCATGTTGAAAATTTAACATTTGGTTCCTGGTATGAGCTGAGTGGCCACAGAACACTCCTGGCTATAGTTTAAAATAATAAATAAATAAATAAATAAATCAGTCAATCAATAAAATTTATCTTCTTAATCAATTACATAAAAAACCAAATGTAATTTTTTTAAACCATTACCATCTTAGATACTGTGTATTGGTTCTAAGACAGAAAAGCAGTAAGGGCTAGGCAGTGAAGGTTAAGTGACTTGCCCAG